>NC_045543.1:78868225-79184990 GCF_009769535.1 Thamnophis elegans | reverse complement strand
TAGGACTTATGCCAAGTAATTTGAGTTGTGACCATTGATTATCAGTGAACTTGTGATAATATGGTTGCCATAATCTGACCCATTCAATTAGCTGGCTGGGACATTCCCGAGTAGCTAAAGTCTCTGGATATTCTTCTGTGAAGCCTTTATGTAGCTCATTCTGTCTCAACCAGCAGGCAAATCACTCATTTTTGAGCATGAATTTGTTTTATGGATTTGTTTTATGCTATATTTGTAAGAAGTGCAGGGATCCGGAGGGGAAGACTACTGTTGAAAATAACAATGTCCAACTTTTGGCAACTTTAAAACCTATAACTTCAACTTCAAACCAGCATGGGAATTCTGGGAGTGGAATTCCACAAGTCTTAAAATTGCCAAAGTTGGACCCTCACGGTTTAAATAATTTTGCACTATTAATATTCAATCAGAAATTAAGCTCCAATCTGTGGAATCGGAATAATAGAATAGCAGAGTTGGAAGGGACCTTGGAGGTCTTCTAGTCCAACCCCATGCTCAAGCAGGAGATCCTGTACCATTATAGATAAGTGGCTGTCCAGTCTCTTCTTAAAAGTCTCTAGTGATGGAGCTCCCACAACTTTGAAGGCAAGCTGTTCTAAGTTGAGGATTGCCTAAGAGTTTTAGAGTTGCAACCTTTGGTAATGATCCCATATGTTTGTATCACTGAAACAAGTGAGGTTAATTTTGATAAATTACATTCAGAATTACAATATAAAGGTGCTTTAGGAAACTAACCAATAAAATTCTCATAGAAAAAGAACTTAATGGTCTAAATTATTCAACCAGGAAGTAGTTCAACCTTCCTCTTACAATATTAACATGTTTGTAATTTTATCTCTAATTACAAAAATATCATTCTCCTTTGGAATTCATGATTATCACTTTGATAAGATAGATTCCAGCCCAAATACAGATAATCCTTGATGTAGAACAGTTCATTTAGTGACAGTTCAAAGTTACAGTGCCTGAAAAAAGTGACGTATGACTATTTTTCACTTACAGCATTCCCATGGCCACATGATCAAAATTCAGAAGCTTGGCAACTGACTTGTAATTATGACAGTTGCAGTTTTCCAGGGTCATGAGATCACCTATTGTGACCTGACAAGCAGAGTCAGTGGGGAAACTTACTAACTTGTTACTAACTTAATAACTGCCATGATTTACTTAACCACTGGGCAAGAAAAGTCGTAGCATGTGTCAAAATTCATTTTAACAGCTGCTTTATTTAGCAACAGAAATTTTGGGCTTAATTGTGGTTGTACTTCAAGGGCTACCTGTAATAAGGAAATAGTGTGAGAGCTGAGAATATGATAACTGTGCTTCTTATTTGTATAATGTGAAGATTAGAAAACCATTTTTCCAGGGGTGAAATCCACTTACTTTTGCTACCAGTTTGATAGTAACGTGAGTGCGCGCACAGCGTAAGCTCCCATGCATGTGCAGAGCATCAAAAACAGATGTGATGACATCTGGATGGGTGGGTGGAGCCTGCTACCAAGTGCCTGCAAAGGTAAGCAAACAGCAAGGGTGGGATCCGCTGTGCCACGCAATTTTGATTAGCTAGAAAGCAGGAAATCCTGCTTTCTAGCTAATATAAATCATGTGTCACAGCTGATCGTCAGAAAAATCAGTTCACCCAAACCAGTTTCATTTTTTTTTTACTACCGGTTAGGGTGAACCGGTAGCATTTTTACTACTGGTTCAGGTGAACCAATCTGAGCCAGTAGCATTTAACCCCTGGTTTTTTCAAGGGAACCACACACTGCCCAAAGCGAGCACCAACTCTCTTGTGCTTTGATTCCTAAGTGACATCAATCCCGATGAGGCTATAAGTCAGGTCTCCCCTGCCCTCTCTGCACCCAAAAGAAGTGCTAGGAAAGTAAACAGAACTCATGACCAAGCAGGAGGTTGAAAGCAGAGCATCCTTGCCATGATCAGAATCCAGGACAGTCTTTCAGGAGCACCCATGGCTACCTGAGCAAACAGGTCAGATCTTCGCTGTAATGCCGATCTCTCCATTACCACGGTGTACAGGCTGCAGCCGTAGATCACTTTCACAGCCTCCAAAGCCGCTGAGCACTTATCAGTAACATTCAAAGATCCACTGGAAAGTCATTCATTTCACTTTATGGTCCTCATTAGCCATTTGTATAGTTCTATAATTAAATATGTTCCTTTCTCATCAAGTTTTTCACTTTAGTAATGATACGACTGTGCCACAAACAGGCCTCACGCTGTTTGGTTGGGGACTTATTCATAGCATTTAATTGGTCACCCAGTGGTTAGCCAATAACCCTTTCAATGGGAAGCCACACTCTGAATGTTGTTAATGGGCTGGAGGCGCAGTGTTTGCCTCCTGGTACCCAGCAGTACTGGGAATAAAGCAATTTCCTCCACTGTGTTGTGTGCCCAATAGCTAATCCTTTCTACTCCTGAAATGCACACTATTTGGTTATAAGTATTTGTGCTGGCTTACTTACCGCTGGGTTGTTAATAGGCAGTGATTCTTCAATGCTCCTTCAGTGGAGTTACAGTCTGCTTGCTGACTGCTAATTAAAACAACTTTGCGCTCTAAGACTACCATTAGAAGGTGGCCGGGTCAGGTTCTTTAATGCAGCAGCCCTGTAGTTAAGTGTGCTTGCGATGCCCCAAACACGAGGACGTTTTGCAAGCTCCGATGGCTAATATCGATTATCTCCAAATAAAACGGGCTAATCTGCTAGGTTTTTCCAATTAAAACCAGCCAAATGTCTCTCCCCTTCCCCACTTCTGAAACCCAACTATTAAAAATGCAAGGTTTCCTTATTTCCCACCCACCCTCACCGCTGCTGAGTTTTGCCTGCATAATATTTTACCTGCTGCTGTTGATTTTTTTTTAAAAAAATACACAAAATGCTAACTAGATTGCTTCCAGTTGCAAAAAAGAAATCATAATGAGAGCATCTATAGATCTATAAATTCAGTAGTCAGTTTATTCATAAGTAAAGCATGGATTTTATTACATTTAGCTATGAATTAGCATCTTAGAAAAACTGTATCCTATTTCTGTGTTTTTTTTTTTTAAAGTTCCCATTCTAGGTATTTATATTTTACCATCACCATAAGTTAGGAAAAAAATGTCTGGAGACAATGTAATTGGCATTTGCATGTCTGATTAGTTCAATCTTTCTTTATTTCCCAAAATGTCATTTGCTTAGCTTCTTATGATATAGATAGAAGCAGGCATTCAGTGAGAAGTAGTCCTTCAAATGCTATTTCTTGTACTTTCTTTTTCATATGACTGTATTCATTATGGCCTGTCAATATACCTTAGGTTGTATAAGCATGCGAAAGTCAATGCACAATAACAGTTTGGCTGAATAAGACTAGGAATAAATTTACTTTACAGATTTCTTAATTAATAAAATTAGTAGCATTACTCATAATTTATAGTATAGCAGTATTATAGTTTAGACAAGAAGGAAGTTGCCAAATTCAATTCAGTTTTCCTTTTGTGTCAGGTTCAGTTTTTCAACATAAGGGTTTTTGTGTGTGTGTTGGGGGGGTTAGGAATAACATTTGTATATATTTTGGTATATATTTTTCTGACCATTTGCTAGAAGTTTTCTTTAAGGCACACAGTTTGAAGAAACAATTGCTGCTGAAGTTTTTGCATATTATTTTCATCACTTTGTTCAGAATTTTTCCTGATATATTTTCCAGTATGTTTGGTCATATAGGATTTGGCATTTTTATCCACCTTTCAAGCCCTTCCCAAACACTGGGCTAGGCAGGTATTGTAATTTAGCAATATTAATTGTAGTATCATAGGATGTAAACTGTTCAAACTAAAGCTGCCTTCGGCTGGTGATTTTGTCAGTACCGATAGTGTTCAAATGATGCTCCAGATGTTTGGAGACTTCACCCAAGATGAATATTACCATTGGTACTATCTTTGCTTTCTTTTGCCACTGTTGTTCTACTTCTGTTTGCAAGTTTTATATTTTGTGGGTTTCTGCAGTTGCTTCTCTTCTGCTGTTTCCAAGTAATGCAATGTCCACTATTCATTTTTTTCCTCTGTATCAATAATGACTAAGTCTGGAAAGTTATGTGGCAGGTGCCTGTCTATTTGAATACTAAAATATCAGAGCACCTTAACTTCTTCATTTCTATTATTTTGTCTATTTTGTGGTCCCACCATTTCTTGCTCAGAGACAAGTGTTATTTCTTGCAGAGCTGTGATGGCACAGTGTGTTAGAAATACTATTTATATAGCCCTACAGAACAAACAAAGTGCACAGTCACTATGTGCTTTACTGTTAAACTGTTAGAAAGGAAACAGGAAACTCTACTAAGAACAAAAAGACAGCGGGTATATACATAGATGCAAACTTATAAACCCTGCCACCTACTGTCTGAATACTGCTGTAATTGTTGCACAAAATATATTCCAACAATGTATTCCAACTAGTGGTTAGAATCCAGTATTGCAGGCTAACTCTGCCAACTGACAGCAGTTTGAGCTTGACTGGCTCAAGGTTTACTTAGTCTTCCATCCTTCTGAGGTCAATAAATAATAACCCAGATTATTGGGGAGAATATGCTCCTTCTGTAAAAGGCTCAGAGAATGTTGTAAAACACTATGAAGTGCTATATAAGTCTAAGTGCTATTGCTATTCCAATACACCCTTGTTGCTAATTTATTAGTCTGTTATTTGTAATCAGTCTGTGCATCTTCTTGAGAGCAGCCAACGAAGTGGTCAACTGTTTCTTCAGCTTTTTTGCAGAGATGGCATTTTTCTGTCTGTTGATATCTTCTCAATTCAGGCTTTGTATGTATTTGTTCTTAGGGCTTGGTCTTGTGCAACCAGAATTAGCCTCTTTATCTTCTTCAACTTTCCTGCTCTTAGTCATTGCCAAGTCCTGTTGCATTGTCTGCTATTTTTTTTTTTAATATACTAGCCGTGACATCTTGCATTGCCATGTGTCTTTTCTGTTCTTCATTTGGTCTCTTTTACAAGAGTTTGGGTTCTTTAGTATTCAGTTCATAATGCATTAGCTTCTCTACATCCTCTTCACTATCCTTAAGATATTCTTCAAATGCCCTTTCTTCTTCTTCAACTGTTTGGTGTATTTAAATCACCACACATTTTCGTTGGTAAATAGAGTCTCTGTCTGCTATTGTGGATGAAGGGCATGTTTCACTGCCATTATTTTTCTGGTCTTCCTATCAAGTTTTGCTTGAGTCCAGTCCACTACTCCAGCTGTTGGAATGACTGGAATTGCCCAGGTATTAATTGCCTTGATGTTATTTCTTTCACAGGTTGAACTTTAAGTTCTTCACTTTTCTGATGTTTAAGATCTTTAAGATAGTTTTCACCACTCCTGAAGTATATTATTATTATAATGCATTTCCTGGTTAGGAGAACAATGATTATTGAATATATTTTAGCTTTGATTAGTCTACCTGTGAAAACCGTGGGTTTTCCATCTTTGGATAATTCATGACTACCTTTCGTTGATAGTTTAATTGCTTTTCTTTCATGTTGCAGAGGATTAGACCAAAATATTTCCAATTCTACCATTCCATAATGCTGTGATATATTAGTTTAAATATGCCGCATTAGATAAGTTCATATTCATATGGAAACTAAGTACATTTCTTCCCATCAGCCATATGATTTAATTTAGTATATCTTGCTACTCAAATCACTCTGGAGGATAGCATACAACTCTCCTCTTGGAAAGGAATACTTTTTTCCTTAATCCATTATACTCACAATACACTTCATTGTGTATAAATCCTAGCAGTACACAATATATGCCAACTGTGCTGTTTGTAACTGAGAAGAATAGCTTATCTCTCAACCTGCTTTTGCTTTTTGCTAGATGGCAGTGAAAATTTACATATTCCATGATTGCTAAGTAAAAGCAATCAACCATTGCACACCAATAAGAAGGTCTTCATTCTTGAAGCAGCTAGAACTTTAAGAGCCAACACAATGAGTTGAGCTTCCTCTCTGTAAAGCTGGGTAGACTTTGAGCCGTTATAAATATTTGCTTTATTTACAACTATCAAAGGAGAGTATATGTGGAGACAAATGGACAGTCCTGGTGTAGACAAATGATTTGCCAGACAATGTTGGGGCAGGGGGGAAACAGCCCCTCTTATAGCAATAGCAATAGCAGTTAGACTTATATACCGCTTCATAGGGCTTTCAGCCCTCTCTAAGCAGTTTACAGTCAGCATATTGCCCCCACAGTCTGGGTCCTCATTTTACCCACCTCGGAAGGATGGAAGGCTGAGTCAACCCTGAGCCGGTGAGATCTGAACAGCCGAACTGCAGAACTGCAGTCAGCTGAAGTAGCCTGCAGTGCTGCATTTAACCACTGCGCCACCTTGGCTCTTATTTATTCTGCAATCTTTGGTTGATGAGAAAACAAGAATAATAACAGCACTAATACTGTGTGATGGAAGGAGGGAAGTTAACCTTTTACATATGACAGCAAAAGATTTCAAAATCTTTCTGGCTTGAGGAAAAAAAAAGAACTGTCACTGCTTTAAGCCCTAGCCAGGTTGTGAGCTGAATAGCCCAGTGGGAGCCACAGTACCAAGAATGCCCTGGAGTGAGACACTGCCAAGCTATGCCAGATAACACAACTCCCGTGGGTTGTTCTGTGGGGAATGTGAAGCAGCAATAGGCTCTTGATTATTGCAGCTCTTGAGATGACAGAAAAACCTTTCCTTCGCAAGACTTGATACAATTTGTGCTCCATATAACTCCATATTCCATGTGAATAAAGGGAAAAATTTCCTTCAAGTTGGCACCCTCAAAATATATCGACTTTAACTCCCAGGTTTCTCAGCAATGTCTCTTCTTGGCAGAAGAATCCTAGGAATTGAAGTTCAGACATTTGGAGGATCATTGGGTTGAAGAAGGTTGAACCATGTCAGGGACTAGAGTGGTTAGTGTTTTATGTATACAGGAAGAAATTGGACATAGCAGTATGGTGGACAGCAGGGGTGGGTTCCAACCGGTTCGCGGCGGTCCCTGCGATCCAGTTGGTCACCGAACCCGGAAGTAAGTAACTTCCGGGAATGGCGAAGGCCCCCCCCGCGCCCGCCCGTGCGCCCGCGCCCGCCCACGCCCGCTCCTTACCCGGTTTTGCCGAATTCTGCGCTTCCACGCATGCGCAGGATGCATACAGCGCCTGCGCGATCCTCCAGGAGCAGCTGGAGCATCGCACAGACGCTAGTACGCATGCGCGCACCGCACGTGTGCACGCGCGCGCCGCGCACATGCACGAGGATGCCGCCGGCCTCATTCCAACCAAACCGGTTAGAACGGGGAGAGAAACCCACCCCTGGTGGACAGAGTGTAATTAGGTAATTGTAGACATTAATTGGCTGTCTGATACAAAAGACGAGGTCCATGTGTGAAGGTTCAATTTAACTGATTTATTGCTAAAAGCCTATGTGCAGGAATCTTCTCAATACTTGGTTAGAGGTAGATAAGGGCCAGCCACAATCAAGATGTGTGTGTGTGTGTGTGTGTGTGTGTGTCTGTGTGTGTGTGTATGTTGAACTTAGTTCATTTGTGGCTTTGTGGGGATGCTAGACTGATCCCCCTTTTCACCCCTTCCTGGCTCCACCAGTCCTTCTCTTACATCAGCAGTTGGAATAGTTTTAGATCATAAAATATATCACTTCAGCATGTGAAAAGCCAGCCCAGCTGTGGATTCAGGGCCTTCTACTAATTCTGACTAGGCTTTGGTCTCCTACCTCCAGATTGTACTCTATTGGCTGAAGGGCTAGTGTTATGTTTTTCTTGCCATTTTATTATTATGAAAATATATCACATTTTCTTGCTACTTTCACTCCTTTAGTTGCAAAGGGTTTAGTGACCAGATCATTGCAGTCATCTCCTTTTTCCTCTGATTTCTTTTTTCTCCTACCAAGCAAAAGTCCTAACTGACTGTAATTTTTACTTCCCCAGATGCTGTCTCTGTGGTAGAGGGGCCGCATGTCAGGAAAGGAAGGAAAGGGCAAAAATTTGCTTTGCTTTTCAAGTCTAAATAGAAAAAATACATGTAAACATGGAGAGATATACAATAATTATTACTGTCTAGAATTCACATCATTGAAAGAAAGAATGAAAATATGCTTGGTTTAATTATTCAGTAAATTATTTTTACTGAAGAGCCGAGGTGGCGCAGTGGTTAGAGTGCAGTACTGCAGGCTATTTCAGTTGACTGCTAGCTGCAGTTCGGCAGTTCAAATCTCACCAGCTCAGGGGTGGGTTCCTGCCAGTTCTAACCTCTTCTATAGAAGAGGTTCCACAAATCTACAGTGCCGCTTAGAACCGGTTCCAGCTCCCTCCCCCCGCCCATCTGCATCACGCTTGCCCTGCCCGCCACTCACTGATTGGCTGGCTCACCAATCGTCCCACCTGCCTCTAAGAGTCCTATGAAAACCTTAAAGTCTTAAAGCTGTCAAGTTTGAACACCCCTGGGTTTTTTTTCTAAAGGATAGGGGTGCAAGGGTTTTGTAACTTGTCAGCTTTAAGACTTGCACACTTCAATGCCAGAGTACCTGAGCCAACATTTTGGTTGCTAAGCAAGACCGTTGTTAAGTGAGTTTCACCACATTTTACAAGTTAGCCACACCCACCCAGTCACATGACTGCTAAGCCATTCCCCCTCAGTCACATGGTTGGCAAGCCATCCCACCCACATGGCTGGCAAGCCACTCTCACAAAGCAAGCCACATCAAAGAGGTTCTAAAAAATTTTGAAACTCACCACTGCAGGTTGACTCGGCCTTCCATCCTTCCAAGATGGGTAAAATGAGGACCCAGATAGTTGGGGGCAATATGCTGACTCAGTAAACACTGACAACTAGTCATTTGCATTCTTTTATAGAGTCATTGAGTCCACATGGAGGTTTATCTGTGTCTTTACCTGATTAGTGCCAATGGGTGTGGAGCCTTCTTGGACTGTTGAAGGACTGGAGATTAGAGATACATGATGTTGTATTTCCCCCCACCCTTCTGTTGAGAGAGGGCTGTTCAATTTTGACATAGAGGACTTCTTTGACCCCTCTTTCAAACCAGTCATCCTCTTTATCCAAAATGTGGACTTTGTCTTTTCAAAAGAGTGGCTTTTGTCTTTTAAATGCAGATGAACTGCTGCATCTTGTCCTGATGGGTTTGTTCTCTTATATTGTGCCATGCATTTATAAAGTGGTCATTTTGTTTCTTGGATGAGAAGCGAAATGTCTTCAAAGAAAACCAAAAAAGCCCAGTTGCCTCTTGAAAGAACACCTTTGGGTTACATATGCATAGTTATCTCTTATGGCAGGAGTTTTAATCCCATGACTTTTAAATCTAAATACAGACAGATATATACACAATCATACACACATTACATTACTAAAGGTGGGATTATAAATGTGTGCTACTTCTTCATTATACTAAAAGGTGTGGAATTAGCTACCTCCAGAAATACCTGCAGAGATTTTGGACGGGAAAGGTAGAAAGGTAGCATGCTATAATTCCTGCATACTAAGAGGAAAAATGAGGAGAAAAATCTGCTTCTAACAGAAGATTTTATTCTTTCACTCCTGAAAATCATTTGCATTTTAAATACAACAAAATGAATTTAGAAAAGAACTGTTGCCCTTTGGCTGAGCAAAGAAATATGCTGATTTTAGACTTTTACAGAAGGTTACTTTTCACATTTAAATAGTGGGGTCTGGAAAGTTGCTGAATGTTCTTTTTCAGGACATGCACCTATGCCAAATCTGCATTTGATCCAATTGTATATTCTCTCCTGTCAACTATAGGCAGGGAAAATGAATATTAATCTCAATATAATAAAATACAACACTTCTTCATCACTGGTCTATTTAGTTAAAACTCAAAAAAATTATATGGAATTTCTACATTTTTTTTGTTATTTGCTAATAGGCAGTATTGATGGCCAACTACATTTGGAGATTCAGTGTGCAAAGATCACCACCGTTGCCCTTGCAATGCCTCCCAACAGAGGTGGGTTCTTACCAGTTCAGACCAGTTCGGACCAGTAACATGGCCTGCCACGACCCCAAACTGGTTCTCTTGGTGGCCCCATAGGCAGCACCATCTTGTTTTTTGCTTCTGCGCATTTGCAGAAGCAATTTTATTAGTACTGCACATGCGTGCACAGCGCACATCAAGTATGTGCAGGCAGCACATCTCTGAATGAACCAGCAGTAGCAGCAGCCGGAACCCACCCCTGCCTCCAAAAGATATATGGGAATAAAGAGAATGTGAAAAGAAAACAATTTTCCATTTTTACTGGGGGAAAAAAGAGAAGCACTTTTCCTTTTGTAGATGCAAGCTTTTTGGTGTTTCATGTTATGGTTTGAGAATTGCCTTGCAATAGTTATACAATTTGTCATTTCAAAAAGCCTTAACATTATGCAAAGCTTCGTGCTTCCTTCTCTGTCTTGAGTATTCAGCAGATCACCTGTTTGCTGAGCTTCAAGTAACCAGTCATAACATATTTTATAATTGTGTGAAGGTTTCAACAACAGTATTGTTTAAGACAGGGGTGTTAAACTGGCGGCCCATGGGCTGGATGCATCATGTGCAGGCCACGCCCATCCCAGCCCCGCAGAGGCAAAAAACATTGTGATGGGTCATGTGACACAATTGAGTTTGACAACCATGATTTAAGAAATCAGTTGAATGAATTCATCTTTTATCTGGTGCTTAATTTTTTTTTCACAGGGGCATTGCTGATAAGGAGCGGGGTGTATATTCTGCAAAGAGACTGAGATGGTTCTGTCTTGATTTGTCCACTGCTGTGTATTTCCAAGATATTTTAGAAAATTGTTTTCAAACTTTCCCTAATATTTCCTTCACAGCATCTATTCTAGGAGCATCTGCAGGGCAAGCTAAAAAAAATCAAGTTAGTAGCCACAATGATACAAATTGTAGCTTTCACAATTTTTACATGGACCTCACTTAAAAACTAGAGAGAGATTTGACTGCATCATCATGGCCATCATCTTGACTTTTTTGACCTCACCTGTCAGCACTTCCTCCCTTTCCACCTGTCTCATTTCAGGTTTCATACACTCAGTTGCTAAGTCATTTAGTCAAGCCTGAATAAATGAAAGCAGACGAGGAAAGGAATGTAATTTAAAAAAAAAAGAGTCTTGGCTTAGTGGCTTTTCTTTTAACAGGAGTATGCAGAAGAGTAGTTGAAATCCAGTCCAAAGTTCAGAGAGCCAAGTCATGTTTGTCAGCTAGCCCAAGGTCAGAGCTTCATAAGCAAGATTCACAGCACACAAACACAGAAAATCAGACAATTGTTTCCACTAGAGTAATGTGGATCAGAACTGCCTTTTCAATCAAGGCTACAGCCAGCTGTCTTTAACCAAAGTCCTGTGCTTCTCAAGTTGTCTTTCTGAGCATTTTGCTCTGCTTTCTGCTCTACTCTGTGAATCTAAGTGCTTAGAACCATGATGGCAAACCTATGGCATGGGTGCCACAGGTGGCATGCAAAACCATTTTTGAGGGCACGTGAGGCATTGCACTGTCAGCTCCAGCACACATGCACGTGATGGCCAGCTGATTTTTGGGCTTGATTTTTGGGGCTTGATTTTTGGCCATTTTTCCCTCTCCGGAGACTTCCCTGAAGCCTCTGGAGGGCAAGAACTGCCCAATGGGAGGGGGGCATTTTCACCCTCCCCAGGCTTCAAGAAAGCCATACACGCATGCACAAGGCACCAACGGTTGTTACATGTGCAGGGGACAAAGTGTGTGGGAGCATTAAATTATGGGGGTGGGCACCCAAGACAAAAAGGTTCACCATCACTAGCTTAGAAGTTATATATCATCATCTGACTTCTCCAGGTGTTCTGATGATGCCTGTGTTTGACCAGCCTCGGGTGATTCCTGGCTTGGTATTTCCTAAGGTTGACATTCCACTGATTTAGACAGAGCAGCTTCTTCAGAGTCTGATTCCTGGACCTAACACCAATATTTAAAAAGTTTTGCTGTGTTATGGCAGAGAAGAGAAATCTAAAAGTCAATTGAAATGTACTCAATGGTAGGCGCTTGAAATAAAATAGTGACAGGTTTTTCTTTAAGAAAAGCTCAGATCGTGCCCTTAAAGAAGAGGATCCTATTCCCTGAACTTTGCAGTGATTTTCACTCATGACTTTGCCCCTCAAAAAGTGCTCCAACCAGTTTGCACAACTTTCCCCTCCAATCATCAAATCCTATTCTCTCCTGTGGGAAGTCCCTTCCCACATAGGTCATTCCATTTAAGTATTGTTCCCACTCTAACAAGAAACCATTAGAGTTCAGGGGCCAAATGTTACATTACTAGACTCGAGCAGAGAAGACAATTTTCTACAACCTGATCTTCAAGATGTGCACAGAACTCAGTCAAGTTAAGTGGGAATTAATGGAACTTGTAATTCCAGAGTATGTAGAGGATAGCAAATTGGGGCAGAATGGCCTGGAAGTCACCTAGGCTGCTAAGCCCTTCAGAAATGAGTTGTCTTTCCGTCCTTTTGGAAGGCAGAAGGGAGGCATCAGTGACAGAGAAGATCCCTCAATTAAAATACTATTTTGTGCAAGCAAGGTGGGCAGGCAGGAAGTTGAGAAGCTACCAAAACTTTCAGACTGAAATGAGATTGTTTGAAGAAGGGCTGCAATCTTCTACTTTTCCCAATTTAATGTTCTTTAGAGTGGAATTGTCGAGTAATGATTATCATCTTCATAACCAATGATCATCGGACAGGATTTGATTTTGCTTGAGTTTCCTGGAGACGGAGAAGTTTAAATTTGAATATGCCCTTCTCCCAGCCTGGCTAATGAGAAGAAACCAACTCTGGGGTCCTTTTACTTTCTCTGTATTTGTGTCTTAGAGGAAGAGAAATATGCACACACATGCACAGATGTACACCCCAAAACCAAGGTTTTCAGAAAGTAATTTTATATTGCTCTTCCTTTTTTTAAATATACAGTGAGCCAGAACTGTAATATTGATGGTTAAATTGCAGCCAAAGCCCTGATTCATTTATACTGTTACTTAGTTGATAAGATAAAGCCAGCTTGACAGACAAAACTGAACCTTGTTAATTACTCCGACATGCCCAGTGGTACCTTGTTATTCACAATCTCTGCCATGGAAGACACAGCCTGGCCAAACTAATGATGCATCTAATCCAGTATCCTCCTCCCGTCTGTGACAGTGGCTATTCCAGACAAATCCTACAACCCCCCACAATTCATCTAATTATGTAGTACTATACAATGGGGATTTTTTTTCAGTGCCTCAGCTGGCAATCAGCTTATGCCCTGAAGCATCTGGATTGAAAGGAGAAAAGATAAGATAAAATAAGTTGCATTTCCAACTCCCCACCCCTTGCTTTTAACTATTGCTTTGGCTTTGCTTTTGTTATTTGCTAATGGCTCTCTCTGCTAGCTTTTCTTTTCTTTCTTTCTTTTTTTTAAACTAATAAAAAAAATATAGCCTGGAGTGCTGGAGTATATTCTGGATAGTCCCCATCACTATATGCTTCTTGAATAAGTGGGTGTCCCTATGACAAGCTGCAGAATCAGTCTTCCTGCTTAAGAAATCAAAAGAATGCATGAAATGCAATATTAAGATTATGATTCCCTGCCTTTAGTCAGTGAGAATATAATTTATGAATTCATACCCCCAAAACAGAAGACAATGAACGGAAGAAATAAAAAGTAATAATGAAAAGGAACAGCTGTTATTCTAGTTGCTTGGGTAGCCAGCCAGATGTTCAGACTGGATTTGGGATTTGTATCTACCTATTGACTCCTTCTCAAGGAGCTAGGATAGGCAGCTGTCGTTGTTTGATGGTTTTAAACATACTGTTGCAGGATGAAAAGTATTTCAAGTAAAACTGCCTTTTGCAATTGACTGATGGTGATTGTGTCGATGATTATGGTTCATTGCACAGTCAGTCAGATGTTCAGACTGGATTTGGCATTTTTATCCACCTATTGACTTCCTCAAGGATGTGGGATAGGCTGGTGATGTTATTTGGCCTGTTAAAGGTACCATCAAAGGATGTACTAAGCTGTTCCAGTGAAAGGAACCTTTTGCAATTGCTAATGCACTGCTGTTTCTATAGATAGTGTGTTGCAAGTGTGCTTGCTATCATGGTGAATGTAAAAACTGGTTTACTGTACATGGGAGAAATTAGGTGAAGAAATGGCTTTACAAGCTGCAAAAATGTGATGGAGCAAGTAAAGACGTAAAGCAAGAACTGGAAAGTTGCAATAAGTGTCTTTGGATGCCCATGTACCTGCCAGATTTTCAAGAAATCACTCAATAATTTCTGAACATCTTCCATTTCATTGGAAGATAAATAAATTTACTGCAAAAAAATACCTCTGGTACAAGGTGTTCTGTTGCTGGTGTATTACTCCATATTATTTGTATTCCAAAAATGACTGGAAATGCAATAATCAGGTTGGAGCATTCTTTCATTTTGGGGTTGGGTGGGGCTAAAGCTCAACAATTCTGGAAGGTGATTTGTTATCAAAGAAAACAAGTATTAATGGTTGCATTCTTTTTCCTGCAGCTGTTTTTCTGCTAAATGTCACCAACCTTTTTAACCATATGCAATATACAGAGTTGGCTTTCGAGATGATAACAGTTCAAAGATACTTTATGCCTTTTACTGGAAATTATATATTATTCCTTCTCTGGAAGAATGACAAACTTAGGTGCAGCAATATGCATATATATGAAAAATAATTAAATATAATAATAAAATTAAATATAATTAAATATAAATATAAAATAATATATATATTTGTAAACGGATTATAAATTGGCATAAGAATTTGCACTGTATCCAGAATTTCAGTTTCTCTGAATATCATATTTTAAAATATTAGATGCTGCTTGCTAGGTTAGAAAGAAACTCTTGTCTCGTCTTAATTTTGAATAATGATGATTATTACACTGGCTGTCTTTTTACTTTAATGAATATTGACCAGATTCTAATAATAGTTTTGAAGTGCCAAACTGATATAAGATTATTTCATATGTGGTATTAATATAATTCTTCTTTGGAAAATATGCCTGTGTATGAAACAGAAAGAGAGAGAGCACAACTAATGTGTTCTAGATCAGCAGCCCCCAACCTTTGGGGCACCAGGGACTGGTTCCTGGGACACAGGTTTTTCCACAGACTGGAGAGGGTGTGCTTTCTTGTGCTGCCTAAATCCCACGGATGGGACTTTGCATGCCAGAAATCAGTGCGTACCATTTTCTGGCATGCTCCAGTCTGGTGTCAGTCCATGGACTGGGGTTTGGGAAACCCTGTTCTAGACTGAGTGCCAGATAACAAAGCACTTAGACTTATATACGACTTCACAGTGCTTTACAGCTTTCTCTAAGCGGTTTACAGAGTCACCACCTTGCCCCCAACAATATGGGTCCTCATTTTACCAGACCTCAGAAGGATGGAAGGCTGAGTAAACCTTGAGCCTGATGAGATTCGATTTGCCACACTGTTGACAGCCAGTTATCAGCAGAAATAGCTTGCAGTACTGCACTCTAACCACTGCACCACTGTGGCCCAAGTTTCTCTTAGGCTGCCAGAAATGGTTCTTTCCAGCTGCTCGCAAATTATTGCTATGAATTACAAAAAAATTATTCAGAAATATTAGACCACACAACCCAGAAAGAGGCATATAAATACAGGTTTAAAATCTCATTTAGATCATTTATACAAGCAACTAAAGACAATTATCACCATTCTAAAAACAGCCAAACACAGACTCCAGATTAAACATGTTTATCTCTTCCTACCAGTGGTGGGATACAACCAGTATGCCCTGGTACGGGCGTAGCGGTGCCTGCTGGGAACACCAAGTATCATTCCAGTATGGTGCTCCAGAGGGCCCACCTGCCCCCCCTGCTCTACTTACTGCTATTTGAGCCGATCGGGGCATTTGCGCACATGCCCGGAGAATACGGCACCTGCGCGATGCTCCGCCGAGCAGCTGGAGCATCGCGGGTGGTGGGTACGCATGTGCATGCTGTGCATATGCACGTGGTGAGCACCTGGACCTGTTACACCATACCGGTTGCAACAGGATCCGGAATCCACCACTGCTTCCTACATAAGTAAAAAATGCTTTAAACAGAATTTCCCGCTGCTGCAATCTATCTGGACTTCTTCCGAGTTTACTAGAGATTGCAGCCACTTATCAGAGGAGGAGGGGGAGATAGAACAGCTTTGTTTTATTTGGTCCCCATCCAGCAAAATGTGTCTTAATTTTGAAGGAAATCAATTTTTTCCTTTCTTCAGCAAGCGAGGATAAAGATCTGAGTATGTGACCATGTTTATGAGGTGGAAAGGTGATCTCTCACATTTGAAGATGTAGATTAGGGGTGTCAAACTCAAGGCCCAGGGGTCATATCCGTCCCAGGGGTCAGATCTGGCAGGTGGTGCTTCAATTTGGCCCTCGGAGCTGCCCTTGAAACAGTGAAGTACCAGCCCACAGTTCCTCTGTCAGTTAAAACAGAGCTCGCGAGAGCCACAGCTGGACTTCCCGAGCTCTATTTTCACTGGCAGAGGGTTGCAGGAGGCCCTCACAGGTGAAAACAAAGCTTGGGAGCCTGTTTTTGCTGGCAGAGCACTGGGGCCATCAGAGACACCTCCAATGCGAGTGAACTTGAGCTGGCCATGCCTACCCTGGCCATGCCCAGCCCGGCCCCCAGAGGTCAAACACTACCCTGATCCGGCCCTCAATGAAATCAAGTTTGACACTGCTGATGTAGATTATGTGTCCAAAGTAAAGAAAACTGTATTCTGTGTCTGAGCTTGAGTTATGAGGTGAAGTGAACTTTGTATTCTCTGCTGCATATGATATTTGAAACTATAGTATAGAATTCAAACAATGCTTTATGCATGTTTTGAACCTATGTGTTCATTGGGATGTCATATGTTGTTAGCTTGCATTTCTACCTTTATTTTAGTTTAACAAGAAGAGGCTGATGGAAATCCTTATTTTCTTGATCAGAGTTGCATCCATTAAAAAAAATCCCTCTAATTTTATAAGTAAAATTTGCAAGCTGTCTGCATGGGACTTGTTACTAACCTTTTAGAATCTTCTAGGACTGCTGGTTCAAGACTATTCCATACATTTATTGATGAAATTAAGACATTTCAAGTTGGAAGCTCAGGGATTTGCTCTCTTTCAAATTGGAATGGACCATAGGATCTAGCAAATGCTACTCTCTTAGGAAAACCACATTTAAGTCCTTAAAATATAAGAAAACGTTAATCATTTAATCTTTCTGCTTCTCTTTCCCAACCATACTTCAATAGAAGTTACTCTTTGAAGTAAAATATATTCCTTCTTATTAAATGCCCCCTCTAGTCATTGTTCAAGACAGTGCTATTGATGACATTTTAATTCTGTACCATGCTTGAATATGTAGCAGGATTTTTTTTTTGGACATACTTAAAATGCATAAAAAGGAAGAAATTATGAGAGGGGAGAAATTGACAGCAGTAACTCTTCTGCATGGAAAGTCTTGTAGGTAAAGTTAAAATATGAAGAAGAAATATTGTTAGGAAAGCACAATTTTAGACTATTTAAAGATCACCTGAGTTTTTCCTTACTATGATTGGAGTGAAGCATGTACAAACTCATAATATTCATTCATGCACTGTTCTGGCAATTCAGAAGTATCTTGCTTTACTGGTTCAGGGTTCAAATTTTAATTCTAATTTCAAATTTCAGGTATTTTTTTTTTACTATAAACAAGGAAATCGAACAATTACTATTTCACACCTACAACCCCATTTAATTTGAATTTGGTAATATTTCAAAGATTAATAATAGCGCCTCTAGAAAGATAAATTGGAGTGACTTTCAGACAGGTTAGGTAAGGAACGTTTCACATTTTTTATTTTTAAAAAAGAAAATTGTTGATAGCTTCAACAATAGTTGGAGCCTTATGAGATCAAGTTCCATTTCAGTATGCTGAAGGACTACATATGTCTTTCCAGGAGAAATATGTTTATCCTGTTGCTTAGTGAGCAATTGTCATATCAGTGATGCACACTATGACTCTTCCTTTTAAAAAGTCTGCCAATATTTTTAAGTAGTGATCTTTTGTGGAAGGAAGATCCCTGGTCTCTTCTTTTGTGGCTTTTGTGGCAAATTTCTATGAAGAGAACAAAGTTCTCAATGGTGTATACTGTACATACCTAGATAAAGGTAAAGGTTCCCCTCGCACATATGTGCTAGTCGTTCCTGACTCTAGGGGGAGGTGCTCATCTCTGTTTCAAAGCCAAAGAGCCAGCGCTGTCTGAAGACATCTCTGTGATCATCAGTGACGTGCGGTGGGGTTTATGGCTGGTGAGGCAAGCGGGCAAAAGCCGCCCTATGTCAGACACAGCGTCGGGGCTTTCGGAAGCCCTGGTGCTGTGTCCGCCATAGAGGCGGGATGCCTCTATGTCAGACACAGCGTCAGGGCTTTCGGACACAGAGGTGGGACGTGAAGGAGGAGGAGGCCTGCGGACTCTTCCCAAGAGCCTGCCTGCCTTCCCGAGAGCCTGCCTGCCTTCCCTGTGCGAGGCTAGTGGACTCTTCCCGAGAGCCTGCCTGCTTTCCCTGCTCCCTCCCTTCCTTTCCTTCGACTCCAAAGCTGTGGCCAGTGCGGGGATTTCAGCTTTGGCTGTGTTGTTGGGTTTTTTTTTTTGCTCCGGGCTTGTCCGTGCACACTGGTAGGCTGAACAAAGCAGATGCCTTGAATTCCTACCCAGCCCAGCTCGGGTTTGGCAGCGCTTGGAAGCCCCGATCAGCCAGCAGCTTGAGGACTGGAGGAGGAGGATGCAGCCCCTCGCCGACATGCCCCCAGCCCACCCGGTGCCCATGCTGGCCCACAGCCCACACCTTACCGGTCCTCCTTCCCCAGTGCCACCGCCACTGCTTTCTCTTTGGTGCAGCGCGCAGGAGCCCAGGACGCCCAGTCCTTCTTTGCCTCTATAGACGCGGGACACCTCTATGTCGGACACAGCGCTGGGGCATCCAAAAGCCGCAGCGCTGTGTCCATCATAGAGGTGGGACGCCTCTATGTGGGACATAGCATCAGGGCGGCTTTTGCCTGTAGCACTGGGGCAGCAAGGCGACCTGCCGCCCCGGTGCTAGAGACAAAAGCCACCCTGCCGCTATGTCCCACATAGAGGCGTCCCGCCTCTATGGCGGACACAGCACCGGGGTGTCCAAAAGCCCCGGTGCTGTGTCCAAAAGCCCTGCCACTATGTCTAAAAGCCCTGCTGCTATGTCCAAAAGCCCTCTCGCTATGTCCGACATAAAAAAGTGCCAGCCTGTGTGCCAGCAGAGGCAGGTAAAACACACACACATACACACACACACACAAAAATTACTTACAATAATACAATTACTTACAAATTACATTAATTTTGAATTCCTCCCCCTCCCTCCGACCCACATACCTTTTCCAGCTCTTTCATAGAGGATTTCAACTCTGCTCTTGTCTGCCATGATGAAAATGTAAAAATGTAAAAGGAAAAAGGCAAGAGCTTCTGAGGTCAGGCTGAGTTAGATGCTGCCAGAGTCTCCAATGGATGACTCTGCTTAACTGTTTAAAAAAGCCTCTAAAAAAGTGCCCTCTACAGGAGGAGGCGAGAGAACCACGTGCCTCATCTACATAAGGAATTTCTTTGGCTTTTAACCCTTGCTTAACTCTGCTCAAGTGATCATAAAGACTAAATGAGGCATGTGGTTCTCCCGCCTCCTCCTGTAGAGGGCACTTTTTAAGAGGCTTTTTTAAACAGTTCAGCACTAAGCAGTCATCCACTGTGACTCTGGCAGCAACTACCTCAGCCTTTTTCCTTTTAATTTTTTTTCTTTTCATGATGACATGGTGAGACCCTGCCTCCCCAGACTGCACATCACTGGTGATCATGTGGCCAGCATGACTAAATACTGAAGGTGCACGGAGTGCTGTTACCTTCCCACCAAAGGTGGTCCCTATTTTTCTACTTGCACTTTTTACCTGCTTTTGAACTGCTAGGTTGGCAGAAGCTCGGACAAGTAACAGGAACTCACTCCATTGCACTGTGCTAGGGGTTCAAACTGCTGAACTGCCGACCTTTCTGATCAACAAGCTCAGAGTCTCAGCCACTGAGCCACCGTGTCCCAAAACATACCTAGATACCTATCACCTTATTCCCTTTGAGGGATGGTACAAATACTCCTAAATTTACAACCATTTGTTTAGTGCCTTTTTGAAGTTACAAGGGCACTGAAAATATCACTGTTTTATGACCTGTTTTCACACTTAAAACCCTTGTAGCATCTCAAAGGTCATGTGATAAAAATTTAGGTGCTTGGCAACTGGCATGCATTTATGACAGTTTCACTGTCCTCCAGGGATCATGTGATTTCCATTTGCAACCTTCCTAACCAGCTTCTCTCAAGCAATGTCAAGGGGGGAAGCCACATTAACCACATGATTCACTTAACAACATTGGCAGAAAAGGTCATAAAATTGGGTTAAAACTCCCTTTAACAACTGCCTTGTTTAGCAGCAGAAATTTTGGGCTCAATTGTGGTCATAAGTCCAAGTCTACCTGGAACATACACAGCATCGAAAAGGAGTGAGAAGTGGTAAGCAGAAGAAATAAGACGTAAGCGGAAAGAAAAAGAAGTCATATTAAATCTGCTTCACATTAATAGAAGTAGTTTTCAACTTACAACAGTTCAAATTTAAGGACAGTTCAAATTTTCAATGGCACTGAAAAAGTGATTTATGTCCATTTTTCACACTTAATGACTGTTGCACTATCCCCTCAATCACATGATAAAAACTCAGATCTGGGCAACTGGCATGCATTTATGATGGTTGCAATTCCCTGTGATCATGTGATCCGCTTTTGCGACCTTCTGACAAGCAAAGTCAATGTGGAAGCCAGTTCATTTAACACCTATGTTACTAACTTAATATTCTGCAGTGATTCACTTAACAACTATGGCAAGCAGGGTTGTAAAATAGGGCAAATCTCATTTAAGAAATGTCTCACTTAGCAACAGAAATTTTGGAACAGAAACATAAACCATTCTGCCTTCGTTGATTCTGACTTCGCCCATGTCTGTCCATTCAGTGCTTCATACCTAACTATTGGTCCTTTAAACTTCACCATTCTCACTTTCTGGGGATATCAACTATATCCACCTAAAATGTTTATGATTTGTGTTTTCCTTTCTTTGATCCATTCACTCTTCCATCCTATATTTGTTTGAAGTTGGATTCCTATTCAGGCTCTCTGCATGTGTTTTTCATACTTTTATATTCGGTCCACTTCAATTCCCCGTGTATACCTTACACATTGGTTCAAAATGCATAACTAGTTCAGATGAAAATGCAGATGAGATCAATTCCCCACATTTGCATTGATGTGGCCCTGAAAAAAATATTTGTTTCAATGTTCTTTCCTCGTGGATTGTGATCCAAGAGTCCTGGATAAAATGACTGTGATTAGAAGCTGGAAGCTGTAGATCAAAAAATTGCCCCATCACATCCACTCTGCCACTATATTACCAATGATGTTTTTCAGCACTCATCATCTAGATGATATTAAAGCTGCTGGCAAAGTCTCTCCTATCTCAAAAGTGGAAAAGAGAGGGAGGGAGAGAGAGAGAGAGAGAGAGAGAGAGAGAGAGAGAGAGAGAGAGAGAGAGAGAGAGAGAGAGAGAGAGATACCTTACTTATTCTCTTTGTATTTCTCCTTGGCTTCAGACTAGCTAGAAGCACTCCTACTTGCTTACATAACTGTGGATTAAATAATACTTTTGACAGAGGCGCCAGGCCGTGTTCTAAAAGAGTAGCTTTTAATGCACACATGAGCCAAGTCAGCTTTTATGTGAGAGCTTTTTTTTTAAAAAAAATGTGAAATGCAACAAATAATGAACATTAAAAATAATAAAATGAGAATAAAATAAAATTGAACAATATGAAAGTAGCCTTATTAATTCAGAATAATGATCCCCCGCACTGAGAATGCTGTTTTACTTTTTGCCCAATAATCAGTGTTACAGAGGGGATATACCGCTGCACAAAATAATAATGGAATATTCTTTGATGGTCCATTTTCAAATTTTGGCAATTTAAGGGCAAATTTACTCAGGAACATGCATCACTCCATGATTTCAGTAACTAATGTGATTGCTTGTTTGAAAGAGGTTCTCTTTATCATGTGGAGAGATTTGTTTATTTGTCTGTCTATTTATGTCATAACCGGACATAATACACTTCAATGGAATTTGGTTGTGCTTTCTGCAGAATCTGACTTGCCAGCTACCTCCTAGGCGAGGTAATCCAACATGCTAAACCCTTAACCTGATTTAAGAGAACCACAGTTGTTATATTTCCTTGACAGTGATGTCCATTAAGTGAAGATTATGTTTTCCTGCATGTGATATCCCGACCCTTACACAGGTAAGACCTAAAAATCAATAAAATATAAATATTGAAGTAAAGTAAATCTAAAGGAAAAGCTATGCAGCTTTACAAACATTAGTTTTAACTTTAAAAAAAACAACCCTACCAGATATCACAGCAGTATTCAATAATGATTAAAGTCAAACATAAATCTTATCATTTTCAGTCTGAGATATACAGTATAACAAGTATTAGATCCAGAACTGTGTTTAAGGTGACATTTGTTAGTCTCCTGTAGTAAAAATGTTATTTGGAAACTAGACATCTTGGAAAGACTAGGCAAAAAGTATAATTCTCTGAAATATATATATTGAGAAGGACATAATGCGCTGAGGATGATACTAAGTTTTGTTCCACTGACGAAAAAGCTGAAACTATTCTATACTGAATGTGTCTGTTGAAATGCTTTTATCTCTGAATAGATGTAGATCACCCGTAAACAGAAATGAATGAAGCAATATGACATCATGATATGAGAGTCCACTATTGCCCAGTCTCTGTGGGTATATTAATTTCATTTCAATTCCAATTTAATATTTATTATTTTGACTTCAAGGCTTCCTAATTTCTCAATGACTCTGTTTAGCTTACAAATAAGAAATTAAAAGAACTCCAAAATGTATTTAGGAGTTTTGTCATTGTTGGGGGGTAATTTGTATTTTCAATGTGTTTGTTTGTCTGTGTGTGTGTTAGTCCTTAGATGTTTAGTTTTAGCTTTGTTTTTTATCTAATTGTTCTTTTCAAATGTTAATGAAGGTTTTTTTTTACAATGCCATAATTATGCATTTGCTTGGAGTGTAGAGCTGGGCTTTGTTTTTAAAATAAAAGACTGATTTCTAATAAAACAAACATTTCTACTCCATATTGGAGAAAGTTAAAAGCAGTGACTTCGAATCTAACTCCCTAATAGCAAATGGGTGGAGTACAAATATGAATAGCACAGTCCCCGTATCCTGAATGTAACAATCATTGGAGATATCAATAGAAGAATATAAAGCAATGATAGAATACAGTATATACTCCTTGTGGTTTATTACATACCTGGTGGGGGGGGGACACTCCAGAAGATCTGGCAGGTAGATATTATCTTGGGAAACTGTGAGAAAATGTTGGAAGTAAAAACAGATTTCACTTGCAAATATAACTCATATATCATCTGTTTTTACTGTGAAAGATATCCTAAATCAGGGGCATCCAACCTTGGAAACTTTAAGACCTGTGGACTTCAATTAACAGAATTCTGGAAGTTGGAGTCTTAAGTCTAAAATTTGCAACTCCTGCCCTCAATGAACTATTGTATATGACAGCAATTAGTATCTTTTTAGTTCTCCTGCTCCTCACACTCATCTGCAAAACATAAAAACAAGAAATCAGCTGCGATAGGCTGTTCAATATTATACACAGATACCGGCAATATGTATAAAACTCTCTCAGCATTTTTTCTGTTAGAAAAGCATTATGAGATTTATCAGATCGGCAGATCTCTTCAACATATTCGTGGTTACCTGTGGGTTTCATTTTGATGTCCTACCTCAATTAAGTCTAGTGCCATTTGTTCTGCGGTTGTTGTTTTTTCCCCCCCTTAGTATTATTTTATATTGCTTTGCATCGAAGGGCAATCTGGTGTTTATTCATCTGCCATTTTGTGATTCTCAGCATTTATCACATTGCATTGGCCAAGTATTTCATTCATGACCCAGAGTAACAACCTGCTTAGTAGGAACAGGGGACGTTTAAAGTTTCTCAGCTTCATATAGGCCACAGTCTCTTATGAGCAGAACAATCAAAAGTCATTTGCCTGGAGGACGTGAGGTTTGTCCGACTTGGCGGTTCATTTTTAGTCATGGCCGACTTGGGCCAAGAAGAAGGCCGAAAGAATCCCATGCTAAAGTTGACTCTAATCCGTAAAATGCTTTCCCCTTGTCCTTTTGCAGCTCGATCATTAAAGGACAAAACCGCACTGCTGAGAGCCACGATTGCACAAAGTATCATTTTGCTGATCTGAAATGAGACTCTAACTGCAACATACTCTCAGTTTAATAACTGCTGTTGCACAAAACACTATTTCATTTTTCCCAATTAACCCTCCAAGAAAATGGTGAATATTCAGCATAATTATTTCTAAGCCAGCAAAACACTCCTTCTGTAGCTAGAGCTAATGGAATAGAGTGGCTAACTATTCAGGACAATAAGTCACGAAACTGGTTCCCAGGGAGATGCAGAACACCTTGAAATTCTAACTAGCAGATGAATTGCGGAGAGAACGTTTTAAATACACAAGGCTAAGGAAGAAACTGAAAAACATCCCTGCTTCTCCTAATTGTATTAATTCCACTTTAAGTTGTTTCTAATGGGCTGAACTTAGAGGCAGAGTGAGAAACCTCAGAGAACTGGTGAGGTTTGATGGCAATATAATTATATATTTCAGAAGCTGATGGTGACGATGTTGGATTAGAGGAAAAAAATACTGCTGCTTTTATATTCCCCTCTGACAAAGTGATTCACAAAGCTCCCTCAAAAAACAGTCTTTTAGAAATAAGATCTCTGTGGAGGAACATGTCCTCACAGAGAAGTCTGCCTGGCACCTTTTCACTGCAAAATGAATAATTGTCCCTCCCTTTTTTCCCCCCCTGTTCAAAAGAAAAGGCGGTGTTTTGAAGTGCCTCTAAATTTTATTTATTGGTACCAGTTACACCCTGATCCCATTTAAATTGATTGTCCGCATAATCTTTTTGCTTTCTGAGGTTAGCCACGGAACTATCACAGAGGCAGACAATCACAGAGGCAGACTAGATCAGTGTTTTTCAACCACTGTGCTGCGGCACACTAGTGTGCCGTGACATAGTGTAAGGTGTGCAATGGGAAAATTACTTTATATATAGTCAATATAGGCACAGTTAAATTTTTTTAACATTTTCTAATGGTGGTGTGCCTCGTGATTTTTTTCATGAAAAAAGTGTGCCTTTGCACAAAAAAGGTTGAAAAACACTGGACTAGATAATAGTCAGACCAGCAGCAGATGAGTCCACAGAAGGACTAGGGGCATGTCAAACATCTCAGAAGGGTCCTTTCCTACTTTCTTGGACAGAAAAGGCAAGGAACAGGGGAGAGAGATATACTTTCAGATTTGAAAAATTCTGTTAATATAATCTTACAATAATTTTACAGCTAGTTCTGTGAGGGGGGGGGCTTCTTATAGTCTATCTTGTAAGGCTGACATCAATCCTGCAAATCTCCTACTCTCTTCCAAAGAAAAGCAGAAGCTCCTTCTCAAAATTTTAGGAATGATCTCTGCTATCTGCCAAGTACCTAGCAGAAGTGTTGTTGTAATACCACATCAAATATATGTACAAGTCACTGATTTTCAGAATGCCATGATACAACTAATATAACAAAATTGCATTCACCCATAGCTTCCTCTTGTCTGATCATTGCCTAGTCTGTGGCTTCCTTTCTGTGTCCTAAAGTTATTCCCACACACCATTATATTTGATTTTACCAACTGGGTTCAGCAAATATCCCCTGGCTTCATTTCTGCATGCTCTTCCAGCAAGAAATGCGAGTCCAAAATGATCTTTAAGGCACGCACCAGTTCCTTTTATGGGAATGTAACTATGTCAAAAGCTACCACTTGATCTTATATTTCTAGATGCTTAGTAATGGAGAATAATTGCATTTCAGGGTTATTTAAGCATTAATCTCCCAATCCAGATTCTTAAATTTACACACAACAGTTTACGTCTTCTGCAGCATTTCTATTTTGGCCACGAAGGATGACATATAATATAGTGTCATTGGCATATTGAAGCCCTTTGCCGTGAATAGCTGGATAACCTCTCCCAGTGGTTTCATAAAGCTGTTTAATAGGAATACAACTGAGTTTTGTGGTATCCCATGTTCAGCAATTGTCAAAGAAATCAATATGGCATCCCTGATGGGGCAATCAAAACTCTGAGGGTTTTTACATACCCATAATAAAACAGGCAAAGTATTGATTAGACTGTAGGAATGTGGTGGCTCAGTGGCTAAGATGCTGAGCTTGTCAATCAGAAGGTCAGCAGTTCAGTAGTTCGAATCCCTAGCGCTGCGTAATGGAGTGAGCTCCCATTACTTGTCCCAGCTCAAAAGCATGTAAAAATGCAAGTAGAAAAATAGGAACCCCTTTTTGTGGGAAGATAACAGCATTCCGTGCACCTTTGGCATTTAGACATATCGGCCACATGACTATGGAGACATCTTCGGACAGCGCTTGCTCTTCATCTTTAAAATGGAGATCAGCACTGTCCAATAGAGTCGGAAATGACTAGCACATATGTACAAGGGGAACCTTTACCTTTATTGATTAGATTGTCAAAAGTCCCTGGATTGTTTTTAGTTCATTCTATTCATGTACACCCCTGAATCATTCTCGTTATATTTCCCTTCCAACTCTTTCTATTAATCAGTTGTGAATAGAAATAAGACGTACTTTATTTTATTTATTTGTGCTATTTTTATTTGGTATCGATGACTATAAATTCTACTTCTACAACACTGTTCTTGGTGTTTATCCATACTAACTTTGAATAACAGAAGAATGCAACCCATTTTTTTCCAACTGTGCCTTGAAAAGCCCACAACTTCTGGAGCAGCCTGATCACATGCTGAAATTAAAGCTGCATAATTTGTAGTCATGGGAAATGCTCAGCTAATAAATCAACACCTTTTCAGGACTTTTAGCAAATTTCATCTTTGATTTATGAACTTAGTTTGCATGTTAAACCAACTGAAACATCAACTTCAATTGGTTTGATTACTTCAGTTAGTTCATTTAAGATCAAACTGATCTATATTTGTGTTTGACTATGTTGCCTAAAATCATCATAACTAAAAGTTACAAAGGTGAAGCAAGACTCTTCCTGTCTTTCAATGGGCCAAAATTTTAATGAGATATTAAAAAGATAGAAGCAGATTTTTTTCAAGTTTTATTTGTTTTATTTATATAACATCCAATTATCATCGAACAATGTGTGTTCTGGGCACAATTGTGCTTAAGTAATCATATTATACATTTTTGTTGTTATAATTCCTCCCCATCATATTAATAACATAATGGCATAATAATATCATAACATTGATATTTAACATTTAACACCATCTTCTGTAACAACTCTCCTCTTTACCATCTCCTCCAGTTGTATCTTCTCCCTTCCAAATTCTAGTATTTAGCCATTGATAAGATACGTCCCATATCAAAAAATATTTCATTTCTTCTTTTTTCTTTATAGCAAGTATTAATCTATCCATTTCTGCACAGTCTAAAATTTTCTTGATCACATTCCCCTCAGACGAGATCTCATCATCTTTCCATTGTTGCGCAAATACAATTCTAGTTGCAGTTAAGATACGCAAGATCAATTATGTGGGTTTTTTTATTGTATGTTTCAGGTAGAATGCCCAACAAAAGTATCTCTTTTTGGCCCAAGCAATCATCGTCTACTTTACCTGTTTGCTTTCAAGTTTAATACATAATAAATAACAATATAATTTCTTTATCAGATAGAAGCAGATTTTTGAAGGAAAATAGTCAACATCTACCAACCTTCATGGACTTTACATTACAACTTACATTACAACTACATTACATTACAGTTATAATAAACATACTGTTTATTGGCAGGCTTGTCATAATATTATATAGAATTAGTTTTTTAAAGAAAACTTTTCATATGAAATGTGAAGTGTTTTCCACTTGCTCCATGGTAATAAGACTGAGTTTCAAAAACATTCTTAGGTCTAAGCACACAAGACAAATCCAGCCAACAATGAATACAAGTGTACTTCTTTTCTATTTCATCAGAGACTCCATTAAGATTCGGGTATACAACATAATCTTCTTTTTGAAATTATCTAATTGCTAGCATATCATTACTGTAATTTACTAGCCCACCTCTAAATTTTTCTACTTTTTACTTTTTCTATTAATTATAAATCTATTCAATAGTATATATTTTTAGAACCTAGCATATGTTTTGAAAATCTCTATATATACCACCAAGTTCTGTAGAAAAATACAGAAAATGGATATTGCTCACTTATGGTAGTTTACATCTTGATTTTCAACACATATTGAAAATTTGCTCGAAATGAGAAGTTGTGAAAACTCTCACAATATAAAATATACCACTGAACTGGATTTTTTGTTCATGTGAATTGTGTCTATAATTACATCATATTTGCAATTGGCAAGAGAATGCTGATTTTAGTTGTCAGGGGAAAGTTGCAACACTCAGTAAGGCTCCTATTGCCAAATAGAATTTTATATTTCGTTCACACAAATGCAGCTTAATAAAACACAGTATGCAATGCTTGTTAATTCCAAATAATACATAATAACAATTGTTCTTTGTGGCTCTCATTTCTCTCTCTCTATGTCATGCCTTTTTCAAACAATTTAGCCTATGCACAAGGTATATAACAGTCAAGAATGCTGTCATTTTGAATGTATTCCCTTACTCAGCTGTAGTTATCCTATAGTTTAAATACGGCCCAAACATAGTTGATTCCTAAAACATTTTAAATATGCTAAAACAGCAAAACCCCAAACAAAAGATAGAATAAGGGTGGCAGGGGAGTTAGGTATGAAAAGACCAGTGCGTGAAAGGTGGAACTCAGCAGCAGTATATAGGTAAAAGAAAATGTTATCAGCAGTAGCATCAGCAATTAAGAGATGCTGATCATATATTCCAAATCTGTTAGTTTGTGCAGACCTGAGCTACTTGGTACTTACTATAGTCTTTAGAGACATCAGTGTTGCACCCTCCAATTGCCAAGTATAGAGGTTGAAGCTGGTTTTACAACAATTCTAGAATGGAAGGGGAGACTTTAAGAGAAAAAATTAAGGGACATTGCTTATAATATTTTTTAAAAACAAAAATCTCAGGATTGCTTTGGAACAGCCCAACTCACCTCACAGTGTTATTGTTGTGAGAAAAATAGGACGAAGAAAGTATATTGAGTATGTTCATCAGCAAAGTGGGACACAAACTACTGTTGAAAGAAATATCCTTCTGGGTTCGACTCCAAGTGGGGAAAAAGACTGGAGACATGGAGGCTGCTTGAAAAGATGGTTTATAGGTGGACAGGACCACATGGCTTGAGTCCTGAACAGAAAAGGTGATCACATGCTTCAATGTTGGTGGAGAAAAAAGAAGGAAGGACTGAGATATTGAGTCCCTGGTTTTATGCCCCCTCTGGCCTTTGATCTTGAACTTGTATTCTGATTGGTTGTCAGACTCCCATGGGGCCATGCAGGGACAACTCTCTAGGCTGCGTTTTGAATCCAGGTTTGGTTGAGTTCTCAGATGCCATGTGGGGAGTTGGGTGAAGCGCAGGGGTGGGTTCCTCCCGGTTCGCACCGGTTCTTGCGATCCGGTTCGTCAGTGAACCCGGAAGTAATTAACTTCCGGGTTCCTAGCTCCTAGCCCCTGTCACTGGGTGCCTGCAGGGTTTTTCTTTTTAAAAAACGCCTCTCCGGATGATCTTGAAAACCTGCAAGGTTGCTTTGGAAGGGGACAGATGGGCAGCATTTCCCCCTGCCCCCCTCCCCGGGAGCCTGCAGTTTTAAAGCAAGCCTTTGCACAGTAAAGAAAATCTCACGAGCGAGAGAAGTTCTTAATTGCTTTTACTGTGAAGTTGCAGAAGCTTCCGAGGCTGCAGGCAACCAGAGATGGGGTGGGGGAATGCTGCCTATATTCCCCCTCCCAAAGCAACCTCTTCCAAAGCAACCTCTTCCAAAGCAACCTTGCAGGTTTTCTAGATCATCCAGAGAGGCGTTTTTTAAAAAGAAAATCCTGAAAAGGATTTAGAGAGATTGGGGGGGGGGAATCCCCAGAACCAGAAGCACAACCCGCCGGCTCCTCTGAGTGCAGCCCATTCCCGCTCCCAAGAAGACCGTTTTCTTTTTTAAAACGCCTCTGCAGAGAGGCGTTTTTTAAAAAGAAAATCCTGAAAAGGATTTGGAGAGATGGGCAGCTGGTCTTTGGGGGGGGGGGAAATCCCCAGAACCAGGAACGCAGCCCATTCCCCCTCCCCAGAAGACCGTTTTCTTTTTAAAAACGCCTCTGCAGAAGCTTCTCTGTGGAAGCTTCCCAGGCTACAGGCAAGCAGGAATGGGGTGGGGGAATGCCTCGCAGGTTTTCAAGATCGTCTGCAGAGGCGTTTTTAAAAAGAAAACGGTCTTCTTGGGAGGGGGAATGGGCTGCGCTCCTGGTTCTGGGGATTCCCCCCCCAAAAAAAGACCAGCTTCCCATCTCTCCAAATCTTGTGGCTTTTCAGGATTTTCTTTTTAAAAAACGCCTCTCCGGATGATGTTGAAAACCTGCAAGGTTGCTTTGGAAGGGGACAGATGGGCAGCATTTCCCCCTGCCCCCCTCCCTGGGTGCCTGCAGCCTTAAAGCAAGCGTTTGCACAGTAAAGAAAATCTCACGAGCGAGAGAAGTTCTTAATTGCTTTTACTGTGAAGTTTCGGAAGCTTCCGAGGCTGCAGGCAACCAGAGATGGGGTGGGTGACTGCTGCCTGTCTTCCTCCTCCCAAAGCAACCTCACAGGTTTTCAAGATCGTCTGCAGAGGCGTTTTTAAAAAGAAAACGGTCTTCTTGGGAGGGGGAATGGGCTACACTCAGAGGAGCCGGCACTTGGGGCACCCTGAAACAACGCATCCCCGCCGCCTCGTTCTACTCAGCAAGCGGGGACATCCCGTCTGTGCCCACTTCTGCTGCCACCACCTCCGCTCCCAAACGCAACTGTCAGCTGCGAGCAGGTGACTGAAGCTGCTGCTTGCAGTCATTTACGGCTGCAGATAGATTGTGCCTGTAGCGGGAAGCTCTTCGCCCTGTGAGAGCTCCTCTCCAGCACTCCTAGTTTGGTAACATCATCAGTGCTAGAAGGGAGTGGGGTTGGGGGGGGGAGGAGGAGAAAGTTAGGACAAAAAAGAAAAAGATAAGGAGGGAGAGAATTGTGGGGTCCTTTGGTGTTCTCTGAATGTGGTAGTTTTTAATTAGTTTAGGGAATTTTTATTTATTTATTGTTTATAGAATGTTTATTACAAGAAATGTTATTCCTTTTTGCAAATGTTTTATTTGTGATGCAATATGTTGCTTTTAAGTGTTCAGACCAGGTTTATGTGTCTCAAAGTGGCTGCTTTTCTATGGGCAGGCCAGGTTTGTTGCAAGGCAGTGTGTTTCACCCAACTTGTTTAGGTAATTCTGAGGTGGTTGATGGTCCTGTGAGTGCCTGTCCTTTATAATTTTCCACATTGCCTTGATGGTTTTTATTCCAGTGACTTTGTCTTTCCTGTTCTTAGGATTAGGAAAAAAAACTGGTTTCATTGGCAGTCTTTTTTTGGGGGGGGGGGTGGGTTGGTGTTTTCCTAGCACTGTCATAGTTTGTGGGTGTGGGTGGGTGTGTAATGTCCCACAGTTATCTATGCATTAATAATGATCTAGTAATATTAATAATATCTAGTAATTAGTAATATCTAGTAATAACATCGTCTTGGCCACTCCCACCAGGTCACATGGGTGGCAGGCCACTCCCATCCGGTCACATGGGTGGCAAGCCACTCCCATCCAGTCACATGGGCAGCAAGCCACTCCCACAAAGGAGGCCACGCCCACAGAGTAGGTTCGAACAACTTTTGAAACCCACCCCTGGTGAAGGGCCAATATTATCATGACTTAATCCCATGCCCCTGGAGCAGAAGGGGAGAACTCTTTATTATGTAAAGAGACTAGCTAGGCCATCTTAATGGCCCATTGACAAAGTGGGTGGGGGCAGGAAGCTACAGGAAGCTATTCTGTCTTTTAAAACATGTTTCCTCCTTTTCACATCCAGAGATATATGCCTTCTCAATATTTCCTAGGATATTTCATTTTTCTGGGAGATAACTCCCTACACTACAAAAGGGATTTGAGGAGATGGAAAAGCCATACAGTCTCCAGTTTTCTTCTGTTTCATTCTTCTTGGTCATCTCTTGAAGTTGGGCATCCAAAACATAAAAGTTTTGTTTGTGTGTTCACAGCCGTCACATTGACTTTTCTGGCCTCTCCCTGTGAATGTTATTCTGTTTTGAAACTATCTTGACTATCTGGTTTACCAAAATGCAGGAAGATTTGTTTAGGAAATAGCAATAGCAGTTAGACTTATATACCGCTTCATAGGGCTTTCAGCCCTCTCTAAGCGGTTTACAGAGTCAGCATATTGCCCCCAACAACAATCTGGGTCCTCATTTTACCCACCTCGGAAGGATGGAAGGCTGAGTCAACCCTGAGCCAGTGAGATTTGAACAGCCGAACTGCAGAACTGCAGTCAGCTGAAGTAGCCTGCAGTGCTGCATTTAACCACTGTGCCACCTTGGCTCTGCGCCACCTCGGAAAAATTCAGAGTGTATGAATGGAGTAGAGCTTTTAGTTCAGAAAACTGAACAGTACAAGTGGTAAAAAGTGATTTACTTGTTACCAGGTTCCAAAGTTTCTGGAAGTAGTAGAACTAATAGCACTAGAAATGCCTATGGCTGTCAGTGTGACAGCTTTAAAGAATAGCATCAATGATACAAACTGCTTTAAGGACATGCATTAAAATATGGCTGTTTTAAAGAACTGACGCCTTAAAGCAACAGCATCTGTTTTCAGGCTCACGAGGAAACCTGAACCTAACAAACAACTCATAACTTTAACTGCTTTAAAGTAGTCCTGCATTCACTATCCCCCTTAAAGTACCTTTAATGAATAGTTTCTACACAAGCACAGTCCTATAGAAAACAAGAAAACTGCCAACAGTCTTTTTTGATTATGACTGACATTTACCTAATAAACAAATTGGATGATATTTCCGGTTCACCGACAAAAGGGTGAACGACAAAACCGCGCCCGACTAAACCGCATCGTTGATGTCATCAACAGGGCGACAACAGAGCGGAGACAGAAGCACGCTGTAAACCCTAAACCTAAACTTAACCCCTAACCCTAAACCTAACCCTAACCCTAATCCTAAACCTAATCCTAAGCCTAATCCTAAACCTAATCCTAAACCTAACCCTAAACCTAATCCTAACCCTAACCCTAACCCTAACCCTAACCCTAACCCTAACCCTAACCCTAACCCTAACCCTAACCCTAACCCTAACCCTAACCCTAAACCTAACCCTAACCCTTAACCTAACCGTAAACCTAAGCCTAAAGCTAACCCTTACCTTAAGTTAAATTGGCTTTCTTTCGACGCGCTATTTAAAGTGCCCTTCTTTCTCCGCGCTGGCTGTTGTCACTGCGTTGATGATGTCAGCGACACGGTTTAGTTGGGCGCAGTTTTGTCATTCACCCTTTTGTCGGGTCACGGATATTCCCTATGTAAGCTGAAATATTTTGTTCTTTTTGTAAAATGATCAGGATTTGAAGGTCACACAGTATGAAATCAGGTCTAAATGGGTAGTGAAAGCATCTTTTCTTTACTCAAGAAATTCCATTACAAAATAATGGGTGCAGCAGGAGAGAAAAAGGAAAGTATGTACATTAAAACAACTTATTGTTTTCCTTATATTCTCGTTTAATTTCTTTACTCTTTCCCTGCCTAGACTTTTGAAAGGCAATTCTAAGTATCGGGCTATTCTTAATATTTATGCAGTTTAAAGTAAATTCTTATTTTACTTAGTGTCAATATACTCGGTTCTTCTGTTTAAACATGATATTAACATAACATGACAGAAAGAGAATAAATTCTGTAAAATGACCGTAATGAACTGAAAAGCAACCAAAATGGAAAGGAACAGCCATGCATCACCGTTTATCATGCATGCACTGAAAATGAAAATACAAAGGTATGACATAATCTGCACAAAGCCATAAACACTTGCAGATGTCTTCATCGATAATATTTTGCCATAGATATTCTAAGCAAAAAAGGACTCTTTCTATTTTACTTTCTATTTTGGGTGGTTTCACCAGATTATCATCTTTGCCACAAATAAAAGGCATCTGGCAAATCTTTTCTTTGGTTTTACGCCATCAGCAAACTTATAGCTCTTTTAACAATTTGATATGTGTTTCCCTCTTCGGCTAAAACAATCCAGAGCCTGTTCTTCAATCTGCTTTTGGCATGACCTGGGTGTGGCACAAAGACAACACAGCCAGAGAACCGGTATGAATCTCTTTATTAACACCAACTGTGCCCCCAACGTCCCTTTCAACTCTCTGACCTGGAGAAAAACTCTTCCATGAACCTGTACAAGCCTTTGGCTGAAAATACTCCAGTTCAAACATTGTAAACAATTTCAATTATAAATCCAACAAGGCAAGATAAGGTAATTAATCCAGCGGGGCAAGCAAGATAAGGAGTTCCAGAAGTGAATAGCATGGCAGTAAATCAAACTAGTTGTGGGGATGCCAGGAACTCAGATAAGCAGTTAAACTCAGTGTTTGTTCCCAACAACCACCCCTCCCATTTTCCTCTCCTTTAAACTCCAACCCCAGGTGTGCCTTGTAAGGGAATCAAGGCCCTTTCCTCCCTCATAAGCCATGCAACCCACGTTGCTCTCTTCTCCGTTCTTCCCAGCATGCCCTAGGATGAAGAGGGGGTGCTCTTTTGTCTTCATCAAAAAAACCCTTTCCCTTGTTTTACCTTTCCCCTGCTCTGCCCAGCCTAACTTTGCTTACCCCAGTTTCTTACACAGCCAACGGAGACACACTCTCACTTTCTGTCAGCTGTTCATCTGCCAGGCACACTCCGATGGAGCCATGGCATTTGGCACAGTTCTGGGAATACAGGTAGACCTTGACTTATGACCACGGGTAGGGACCAGAATTTCCATTGTTAAATAAAGCAGTTGTTAAATGAGTTGTGCCCGTTTTTACAATCTTTTTTTTGCCATGGTTGTTCAGTGAATGACTGAAATTAAGTGAATTGCATCGTTGTTAAAGAAATCCAGCTTTCCCCATTAACTTTTCTTGTTAGAATTGCCTGGGAAGGTCACAAATGACAATCAACTGTGACCTGCAACTGTTGTAAAGATGGGCTAATTGCCAAGCACCTGTAGTTTGACCATATGATCATGGGAATGCTATTATTGTTGTAAGTGTGAGCACAAGTTGTAAGTCACTTTTTTTTCATACCGTTGTAACTTCATACTGTCACTAAACAAATAGTTGTACGTCGAGGACTGTTTTAGTTGTGAAATCTATATAGCTGGATGTGACTGGAATTTTATGGAGTAAAATATAGATATGTTTACATACATATACACATGAGGGTAGTGCACACACACACCAGAGGTGGGTTCCTACCAGTTCGCACCTATTCGGTAGAACTGGTTCGTCAAATCTACTGAACCGGTTAGAAGAGGTTCCACCAGTGGACTCGGAAAGCAGGCCACACCTACAGAAGAGGTTCCAAATTTTTTTGAAACCCACCACTGGTCCTTGGATATGATTATTCTACACTATCATGCTCATATTTATAAAACTCAGTGTCTCTGTGAAAGGTAAGGATGACTACTGTGTTTGTGGTGCAATCAGAACATTGCGTGTGTTGAAGTTGTTTTAACGCAAACCAAAGATGCCTTTTAAAAATAATATTCTTATGCATGCCAGTGCTGTGTGTGAGGTAATTTAAGGTGGTTCTGACAAGTGTTGTCGGCATCTTCATATCCGGTCACATGGGCGGCAAGCCACTCCCATCCGGTCACATGGGCGGCAAGCCACTCCCACAAAGGAGGCCACACCCACAGAGTAGGTTCGAACAATTTTTGAAACCCACCACTGACACACACACACATAAACACACACACACATAAACACACACACACACACACACACACACACACACTTTCTTCCTGAAGAATATGATGGCATCACCCATCCCAATTGGTAGGCTAAAGTGAGGAACAGATAGGAGGATTCCTTTTGCCTTTTTGCCACTTTCTGTGTGTTTTTTTTACTCTTTGTCACTGGCTGACAGGCTAATGCTGGCAATCTGAATGAACTACACTCTGAGAGGTTTTTGAAATTAGGCCCAGGATGTCACCCAACCTTGCTTTACATCTACATCAATGGCAAATAAACAAGTCTAACAGATCTGGAAAAGCTCACCAATTGTTAACCTTTTGATTTGAGGACACAAGCATCCGTGTTTGGGTGCCTTTTCACAAACGATTAGCATTTGACATTGAGCAGCGGCTACGAAAGTCAAGTGGGAAGGGGACAGTGAATTAATTAACGTGCAATTAGTGCTCCATTATTTGCGTGGCTGGATGCAAACCTCTGGTCTTGAAACACCATGTTGCAAGTAATTGCTGCCACTTTCATGGATCTTTCTTTTATGTACACGTACAGTGGTGGGATTCAAATTTTTTTGTTACCAGTTTGGTGGGCGTGACTAGGTCGGGGGCATCTGACTGAGTGGGCATGGCCAACTTGACATCAGTCATGCCCACACCCACTCAGTCACATGCCTACCCTACCTAGCCACATCCACAGGAAAAGGTAGGAAATTTTTTAGGATTTTTCCCTAACTACTCTTGCTCTCCCTTCACTAGTCACCCCTGTTTCCCCACCTCCTTGCCCCCCACCACCTCTTTGGTTGCTTACCTTCTGGGGCAGCTGGTCCAGTCCAGAAGGCAAGCTGCTGGGAAGCAGCTGGCTGGCAAATAAGCCTCCCAGCCACCGCCTCTTTGCACATCGGTTCTCAAAGATGCCAGCAGCTGGCCACAGGCCACTGAAAAGTCCTCCGGTTGGGGGAAAAGCAGCTGCAGTCACTGTCATCTTCTTTGCACATGTGCACCCCATTGCCTTGCAAGTCCAAGCAGTAAGCATAGAGGCAGTGCAACCAAATGGCACCCAGACAGGTGGTATGAACAACTGGCGATGGGGACCAGTTTGTGGGCATGGCCATCCACCCATCACTACCAGTTCACCAAACTGGGCAAAATTTCTGCCACCAGTTCGGGCAAACTAGGGAAAACTGGCTGAATACTACCTCTGGTACAGGTAGTCCTCAATTTACAACCATTTGTTTAGTCATCATTCAATGGCACTGAAAAAAAGTGGCTTATGTCTGTTTCTCACACCTATGACTGTTGCAGCATCTCCATGATCACGTGATCAAGATTTGGATGCTTGGTGACTAGCATGTATTTTATTATGGTTACAATGTCCCGGGGGTCAGGTGATCACCTTTTGCAACCTGCTGGCAACCAAAGTCAATGGGGAAGCCAGATTGATTTAACAACTGTGTTACTAACTTAACAACTGCACAGTGATTCACTTAACAATTTTGGCAAGAAAGATCATAAAATGGAACAAAACTCATTTAACAATTGTCTTGCTTAGCAATGGAAATTTGGGGCTCAATTGTGGTTTGTGATGGTATAGGGTGGAGGTTTATTCTCTAAGCCTGTCAGTTGGTTTCCAAATGTTTCATTACCAGGCTAGGTAACATTTTCAGTGGCGTTTAGGGGATGTCAGTGTCAGTGTCCCATCATAAGACCCTCACCTGATGTGATCTCCCCATCCCGAGATCTACTGACCACACAAATCCTTTATAAACAGAAGAACACTACACTGATGTCCCCTATACTTAGCCTTACAAAAACACATTTAAAATTGTAATCCACCCAGAGTCACTTGGCTGAGTAGGAAATGGAAAATGGAAAATGAATGAATGACTGAACAAATAGCTGCAGTTAGAATTTTAGCACAATTGCTTATTGAAGAAAAAGTTAAATATAGGCCAAATCCTGGGCCAAATCACATCTTAATTGAGTCCCACTGTCTACTCAGATGGTTCATTTTCAAGTTTATAAGGCTTATGGAATGCACCAGAAAGACATATCTCAGTTTCAATTTTCTCCAACCTACTTTTCCTATTCACCTTCAAACTCCAGATGAAATATAATAACTTTTTCAGCAACATTTAAAAAAAAATGAAAGTCTCGTGATTTAATTATTTTTTTGTAAAAAAAAAATAGGCCTTAGTGAAGTGAGATAAACTATGGAAAAGGAACAGAGGAACTTTGCAGAAATATTTCAGGATGAAAGAGAACAGATGCAGATTAAGTCAACTTCTTCTTTTCTTCAACAAATATGGAGAGAGGTTTGAGACATAGCAATGACTTAAAAATAAATAGACATAATCTCCTGATCCAAAATTATCCCATGGTCTTATACATGCTACAGATATTTCATTACAGGTATATAGGCAGAGAAAATGATGTATTATTAAGATCTCCTAATATTCTAACTGTTTGGATGAATAGAACTGACAGCATATTTGAGAATAAAATCCAAACAGTCATCAAAACCCCTTCAAAGAGCCTTGCTTTATGCTTGGAAGCAGTATGTCTTTCAGGGCTACACTGAGCAACAAACAAACAAACAAATCTGGCATTGTTTTTGTAAGGGTAGCTTATCTCTTGCACCAACCACTTTGTTGTTGTTGTTAGTTGCGAAGTTGTGAGTGACCCATCACAACCCCATGTACAATGCTCCCCCAGGCCTTCCTGTCCTCTACCATCCTCTGAAGTCCATTCTTCTGCTTTGGTGACTCCATCCAGCCACCTCATTCTCTGTCGTCCCCTTCATGCCTTGCCTGCAATCGTTCCCAACATTAGGCTCTTCTCCAGGGTGTCCTTCCTTCTCATTAGGTGGCCAAAGTATTTGAGTTTCATCTTCAGGATCTGGCCTTCTAAAGAGCAGTCAGGGTTGATCTCCTCTAGGACTGACCAATTTGATCGCCTTGCAGTCCAAGGGACAGGAATCTTCTCCAGAACCATAGTTCAAAGGCCTCAATTATTTGGCTCTCAGTGTTTCTTATGGTCCAACTTTCACAGCCATACATTGCAACTGGGAAAACAGACTTGATTATCCATACTTTTGTTGGCAGGATGATCTCTCTGCTTTTTAGTATGCTGTTTAGATTTGCCATAGCTTTCCTCCACAGGAGCAAGCGTCTTTTAATTTCTTGGCTGCAGTCCCCAACCACTTAATTTCTTTAAATACTGAAAAAGGAGCTTCCTTTTGTTCAGTCAGAGAAGTGGTAAAACCTGAATAGTAACCTATTGCTTTCTCTGAGGATCATCAGAGGGGAGCAGAATGTTGTTAAGCAGTAGCAACAGTTTTGTCTGAATTTAGCAGCTGCACATTTATGCACCTTTAAAGGCAAGGCGTTTGCTCATCCAGCAAAATGAATCTCTTATGTAATACTATTTGGGATGGAGAAGTAACATTTCTTTGGGAATGAAACACGTGGCATTTGAAATATTGTGTAGATATAGGCAGCAGAGCATGTTCCTAAGGCTTTTCTCTCTTAGATTGAGAAGAACAATCTAAGAAGGTGTAGAACAGTGTTTTTCAACCTTGGCAGCTTGAAGATATGTGGATTTCAGTTGCCAGAATTCCCCAGCCAGCAAATAAGAAAACCACTGCTATGTTTCTTCACTTTAACTGCAGGATCTTGTAAGATGTTCAAGTATTCTGCCAGTATTTCATCAATTTTATATTTTTGTTCATAATTTTCTATTTAGTTACTATTTACTTTATGCTTATCAGAATTAACATAGCTCTGCTATTTGGTATATATGCTCTCTGCTATCTTCTACATTTTTGCAGCTGAGATACAGCAGCCATTGGAGGTTGGAAAAGATGTTGAAGTGAGTGTTGAGAGCAGCATATCTGGTCTTTCTCATTTCCCTTCAAATATCCATCAGGACTAGAACTGTCTTGGAAAAGCAAATAGCCAAGTTCACACAGTACCAAGGACTCCAAAGGAATATAACATGGGTTTATTTTATCAAACTTAAAATAGATACATTGTTAGTTTTGGTAACCCCAATGAACTTTTGCTGAGATTGGGGTTGAAAATGATGAGGTTTTAAGGATTTGTTTATTTGTAAATAAAAGATGGGATATGGGAAGAAGAAATCATTTGTTGTATGTTAAGGGGATACATTTCTAAATTTGTTTATACTTGTGATGAGAAAGGACATAATTTATTTATATATTTCTTTTCTTTGTCTTTACTCTCTCCGTATGTATTCTTTCTTTTATATATTTTTTCTTTTCTGTACCTTATATTTTACTAATTATTTTTTTACTTTTTAGATTGTATTAGTTTTTATTGTTGTAACTGTAATTTTTAATAAAATTACTCTTAAATGATTTGTAAACAAACTTGATTTGTAAATAAATCTGATTTGTTAGCAGAAGGTGCAGTGAGAGCTTGTAACTTAAAGGTCACAAATTTATTCTATCTGGCTAAAATATTACTGTTATTGTTTAGGACACCTATAAATATAGCCTATCTAAATGTCTGGTTTGTTTTTTCTTGTTTTTAATTCTCAGTTGTTGCTATTATCGTGGTGACAAGTTTTTCTTTTTCCTTTTTTCCTTATCCATTAATCCCTTGTTGTTCTTAGCTGAGTGTCAATGTTATAGTTGGATCTCATCAAGGATTATTTCAGAGCTTGCCAATTCTGAATTACATTCATTGGCCATTCCAAAACCAATAACAGAGATTAATTTCGCCAAAAAACGGCAAACATATTGAACAGGTGGCATCTTCTACTGCAATGGACTGCCATCAAGGTGGAAAGGAAGTGATGGATGCTTTTCATGAAGAACAATTATTTAGATGAAATGATTTTTGGTGTAAGTTATTTGTAAATGTCATGTCTGTTATGATCATTATTATACTTACTTCACCATGAATTTATCTCATGTTTCTGAAACTCTGTACTAGACCACCAGAGTAAAAACAAGACAAAACATTACTTTAAGCTCAGTGCTTTAGATCTGACAGACTTTCTTCCAGTGCTCATTAGAGATTTGGTGAATCTCTCGCTATTTTTTTGCTGTAAATAATCAAGTTATTGTACCTCAGAAATAATGTTAAGCAGCCAAGTCATAGTACTACATTATCATCTACCTGAGATTCAAGGGAGACCTGAATGGGAAATATTTGAAAGTACTGCACCCTTGCCAGGTACAAAAGCAGTTTTCAAAGATCCTGGGTAGGACTCTTTTATTTCCTAATTATACTCAATAAAGATGATTCTCAAATAAGCCTGCTAAATCCTTGAATATGATTAAATCAACCAACTTGCCCTGGCAAAAATGGATTGCGCCTTGGCACACCAAAACTACACATTTGACTCTGTTTGTAAGTTAACATCCTATCAGGTATACCAACAGTACACAAATGGAGACAGAATTTGGCTGTTTTTGCTCTTTGTGCTTGTACTACGCAAAGAACAAAGCAATTGTTATTTAGTTGAATAGCATTTTTCTTTACTGTATATATTATCTTCCTTTGGCTCATGCGAGATTACTGCTGTATCCAAAGCAATGAACACATGTTAACAGCCAAGCTAACCACAAGTTACATAGACATTTAACGTGACATTTGCCCATTTTATAACCTGTTCATTGTCATATAATAGTCCTCTCCTGCCTAACTTTCAAAGTACAATTACATAGGCATATCACAGTTGGGCTACTGCAGAAGTCCTCAGCAGCTAAAGCACATGTGTCCAACACTTTGTAAAATACTTGCAGTATTATTAGACTACATAGCTCATGTTGAGGAAGAGATCCTTGGAGGGATTAAGCAGCATGGGTGAAGTTCAAGTAGGGAATTGGAGAAAGAGCCACTCTGGTTCTTTTACAAATAATATAAAGCAAGAGAATAGATATCTGAAAAGCCATTTTACGAGCTAGAAATACGAGGGACAAATAATAACCTCTGAATTGTGGGAGGATTGTTTTACATTTGCTGAGAACAAAAGATCCCGCTACAAACAAATGGCTAGAGGGCCAAATGATTTTAGAGTTCGCTCAGGAAAACCTATGATGCTTTTAAAGATTGGTCTGCTTGATTGATACATTTTAATCCTTTTTGTAATCCCAGACAAGGCTTTTTTCTCTCGCCTGCTCAGCTACCCTTCTCCTTGTCTCATTGTCATTCAGTTTTTTTTTTAATCTCTCCTCTCTTTATTTCCTTGGTATAGTTCCTGATTTTTCTACTTCTCCTTCTCTTTCTGTTTCTGATAGAAAGAAAAAAAATATGGTCTCTGTATGGAGGTACTTTATGTATGTAAGAGAAGGATTGGTATATGAAGATAAGGAATCAGTTCATTTTATAAATGGGTTTCTTATTTTATAAGTTATTAATCCTAATTACACCTAAAGTCTCTGGACAAAGTTTAGCAAAATCATATGCTAGTCTAATCTATTTGGATACAAAATAGCAGGAAGGGCTAATGTAGCATTCAATAATGGCCCTAAAATCCTGTTATGAGAAGTTGGGTCTGGTTCTAGTCAAAGGTATCAAACTCATGGCATGTGCTGGCCATGGCCACCCCCATTTAAATGAAGGGGTGGAAAAGTCATGATATGTCATGTCACACCAACAAGAGTTTGACACCCTTGTCCTAAACCCTTGATCTGGAGCCTCTGGCAATGGTCCTTGGGCATTAGGAAGAGAAGAAGAAACGAAGATTGTCCAAGTGGGACACAACAGTAACTCACAATTTATCTTTCCAGGTTAACAAGAGGACTGTAGTTAGGCACAAACAGAGATGGCTATAGTCCTATTGTTTCTCTTAATTCAGGGATGTCCAATCTTGGTGATTTGAAGATCTGTCAACTTCAACTTCCAGAATTCCCCAGCCCCATGCTGGCTGGGGGAATTCTGAGAGTTAAAGTCTACAGTGTCAGAGTTCCAAGTAAAACCCCCAACGAAAGAAGACTCCAAGGCTTGAAGTTCTTCAAAGTTCCACTTTATTAGAGATGTCATATTGGCACATTTGGGAAAAGCCGAATCTGAGAATTCTGGGTTTTCAGCTCCAACAGTAAAGATGGCTTTCAAGGCTGACACACAGGTCTTCAAGTCTCCAAGGTTGGACATCCCTGCCTTAATTGGTGAAATTCTTCTTTTCTAAAAGACTTGAGTGCTTGAGTCATACCAGGTATAGCATCCTATATGATTAACATCTTTGATAGTAGAAGGAACTTTCCAACTATCATGAATTGTAGACATAAACAGATTAACTCATATTTCTGTCTATCGTGTGCTGCCATTTCACCATTCAAAATCTACAAGCTCTTTCCAACCAATGAATTAGAATGAATTTACCAACAATCAGCCTTCATTAAATTGGCAGCCGAGAACTGTTGGACAACATTTAGCTCGAGAACACTGAGATAGAAACAGGATCTTTGAAATACACTCCTGGTTCTAACATACAAGCTGATCTGCCACACTGATTACACACAGACACACATGCATGCATCCCTCCAAAATTCCACATGTTGAAATGCTGTTCAGAGCATTCATGCCATTTTCCAACGATTGGGACAAAAGTAGGTTAGTAGAGTGTGTTGCTAGGAGACCAATGTCAGCGTCATCTCTGACCTTGGCAGGGTATAAAGAAATTGTATAGATTTATTGAGCTCAGTGGCACGTTGTCTAAAGCTTCCACGATGGCTGTTATTCTCTCTTTCGCTCTGCCGCTGCTGACACGCACACAGTCGTTTGTACAGATGTACATATAGGATATGAAAAGCCACACTCCCCAACCTGCTTCCTCGCCATACAAAAGAAGCCTTTCTCTTGTCTGTGTTATAGTTTTATGGTAGATAAACACTTGATAAAAGCCACACCAAGAAGTCTCACCTCTTTTGCCCAAACTTTTATTCCAGCTTGTATAGTGGGTGGGATGACAGGATGAACAACTCATAGCCTCTCAGCCTCACGCAGTCCCCAGAGCACCCTTTTCAGCAACCCAGAATGGGGTTCTAAAATTTGGGGGAGAGGATACCACTTATAGGGAAATTTCATCTGTCCCCCAAAAGAGCTGTAATGGAAGCTGGGAATCTTCAAAAAGCAACTTAGTCCCATTTCTTTGCTTAAAATCCCAGACCATCTTCAAAAGGCTCCAAATTAGAGGGCTGAACTTAAGGTATTTTGTCACTATAATTTTGGCAGTGTGGTTTAGGACTATTTGTGGGAGTAGGGAAAGAAATTGGAATTGTTTGTTTCCCAGGGACCTCTTGTTTGCATTTTCATCTTTAATCTCTCCCTCTCCCTCCCTCCCTCCCTCCCTGTGAGTGTGTGTGTGTGTGTGTGTGTGTGAGAGAGAGAGAGAGAGAGAGAGAGAGAGAGAGAGAGAGAGAGAGAGAGAGAGAGAGAGAAGACACACATAGAGAGGTTGTATGTAATAAGAGTCACTGCAGCCCTCCTGCAGACTAGGAGATCAAACTATACTCCCCATCTCAAAAAAAGTTATCCAGATCTACTATAAGGAAAATATACATATTATTTCGCATCCCATAGAAGCATATAAATAGAACACATTGATTTTGCTGTCATGTTCATCTCTGGACCCATATGGTACATACCTGAGGTGGCTGACATTTCAAAAGCAGGCATTGTAAGACATTGATTTGGATATTTTTGGCATCACATCAACATTGTTCTTAAAGCATGGAAGGTCCCTATTGCACCAGAGATCCTTAGATGAAAGCAATGAAATTAATTTTAAAACGTACATTACCATGATGCGTCACCAATAGGACTGTGCTGTGCACCTCCTGAAAATGTGTGATAGATGTGCTTTAGTAGGGCTGCCTCAAATCCTTCTTTTTTTTAAAAAAAAAAAAGTGCTTTCCACCTTCCCCTTTTTATTTTTAAAAACAGCCATGTTTTTTTTTTCCAAGTTTGCATAATTGCTTTGGAAGTTGCTCCTGGCTGTTTCTGCACACATGTGAATTGCTCTGCTTTGCTGGGACGCAGGGGGGAAAGTGAAGTGGTTGTCTGCGTACACTTGATATGGAGATAGCTCCTGCAACAGCCTAGAAAGAGATGTGACTGCATAAATGACTAAATAAAGGGTGTTTTGTATGCCCCGTTAAATTTCGAGGAATGCCTCTTTCAAAGTATTTGAACAGTCCTAATGTTTTGTGATGTGTAAGGTAAATGCACTGCAACTGTGTATTCTCTGTATGCTTGTTGCCTTGATTCAAATGAGGATATTTAGTTCTTAGAGTTTCAATCTTACTTTAGGTACTATTAAGCAATATCTCTTCTCTCCTCTCTTCTCTTTTCCCCTCCGCTCCCCACTCCACTTCTTTTTCTCCCTTCCTCCCCATCCAATCCCCTGCCCTCCCCTCCCCACCATCTCTTTATTTAAAAGATTTGTATGGCTAAAAACAGAATAATAACAACTATAAAAAAATCTTAAAACATAAAACCATAAAACTAAACCAAAAACCAGTGCTTCAATCATTGTCTTGGTATACCAACTCCAGCCATCCTTAAAGGTAAAGGTTCCCCTCGCACATATGTGCTAGTTGTTCCTGACTCTAAGGGGCGGTGTTCACCTCCATTTCAAAGCTGAAGAGCCAACACTGTCCAAAGACGTCTCCGTGGTCATAAGGCTAGCATGACTAAATGCCAAAGGCACCCGGAACATTATTACCTTCCCACAATAGGTGGTCCCTATTTTTCTACTAGCATTTTTTACATGTTTTTGAACTGCTAGGTTGGCAGAAGCTGGGACAAGTAACGGAAGCTCCCTCCATTATGCGGCACTTAGGGATTTGAATCACTGAACTGCCAACCTTTCTCATTGACAAACTCCGCATCTTAGCTGAACCACCGCATCCAGCCATCCTTATTTTACTCCTTACTTTACTCTAAAAAAAAGTCTAGAAGGCACTCATACATCAGGTGAAATCGTGGGATTGTTATATAAGTAAACAGTGATTTAAGTTTACATATGAAGTCCAATAGTCTTGGAATTCCCCCCCTCCCCCCAAAAAAGGTCCCTTGATTACCTAAAATTGGAATGATTTGCAACATGCTTGATTAAGGAGTTTCACTGATGGATTGCATTCTGATCGTTAGATTACTTTTATTACATTACATAAAGTGATGTAGCCTCACCTCATTCGGTCTCAATAGTGCAGTGGTAAGCTACACACTTCTGAAGTTTTCATCATATAACTGTTGTACTTTGGGAAGCTCAGCTTGGTGGCTTCATATCTGACCTTGACTGTCACTCAATAGTTCTGGGCAAAGAAGCAAGAGGGAAGTTGATTTCAAATACAGTAGGTCCTTATGGAAGGTTAGGCCCCCTGCTGAGTGTTATGGCCCAGTCCCTGCAGCAGAAATAGCACTTATGTACACACAGATGAAGATTCATCCAGATATGTTGGCCATCCAAATTTCATCTTTGGTCTGCAGGCAACATCAGGGATGGAACAGTTTGTTGTAATATTCTCCTCCGTGTTTGATATTTTCCTCTGTGTTTGATGTTGTGTATGAAAATGGTAGTTGTTCAATAACGGAGCATCAGTAGTTCATGGCGGGGTCCTGAAATTTGTTCTACTATATCAGTCCTCTCTGAATATAAAGAACTGAAAGTATAAAAGGGATGCAAATGGTACCTCAACACTACCCCAAATTTAACAGATTATTTTGACAAATGTCCCAAATGCCACAAGTGATACTGTTTCTTCTCCTTCTTCTCCCTCTCTCTCACCTTCTCCTTCACCCTCTCCCTATCCTTCTCCTCGTGCCTTGTGCCTCCTTGTTCCTAAAGAGCACTAATAAAATAATATTACTAGCTATTTCCTTCCCTTTCCTGCACCCAAAATCTACTGATTGGGCGTTTTACTCTGCCCAATAGTAACCTTTTAACATTGTTCTTAAGTAGAAAACTCCACAAATTAAGCAGAAGTGACAACTATATTAAATGGAAATTTCCTAGGATTACCAAAGGCTAGGAGGATGAACTCATCCTTGAGGGCTCATTGATGGTCCTCAGCCTACCACCAAGGATTGTATCCTATATCTTTAATGGGTTTTCTATGTATCTTTAGACCTCAGCTCTGGGTAGGAGCAAAAGTTGCTCAATGACTTACATAGAACAGAACAGAATACTTTACTTGGCCAAATGTGATTAGACACACAAGAAATTTATCTCCTTTGCAGAAGCTGCCAGTATAAATGCAAAGCAACAGAGTGATAATATCATAATAATAACATGAATAAGATGGGATGATAAAGAAGATAAGAAGGATAATAATAAGGCTATAGTAATACAACATGGGTAGATGCACATAGACATTAGACAGACCTGTGACAATTAGGTCCTCAGCAGTGTGGTGGTATGGTGGGGGGGAACTGTCCCTGTATCTAGTTGTTTTGGCACGTAATAATGGCATCCCTAGGGGAAGAGTTGAAACAGGTTATATCCAGAATGTGAGGGCTCTGTAGATATTTTCTCAATCCTTCTTCTGGCCTGTGTAATATACAGGTCCTCAGTGGAAGGCACGCTGGTTACAATTGTTCTTTCTGCAGTCCTATCTATCCATTGGAGTCTCTACACATCTTATTTGGTTGCTGTACCAAGCCAGACAGTTATATCTTAAAATATCCTAGGACTCAGTGGTGTATTAACCATTAAGCAGACTAAGCACCTGCTTAGGGCACCAGGCCCAAGGTGGCGCCACAAAATTGAGAAACAAAAAAAAATCCAATGAAGATTTGTACAGTATGTACAAAGGAGGGGTACACCAAGATTTGTCAGTGCTTAGGGCACTAGTGGGCGGTAATCCGCCACTGCTAAGACTGAAGCAGGAACTCAGGAACAGTAATATGGCATTCCCAAATATCCACAGGTCAAAGCGCTTCTTTCTGGATATGTGCCCCATATCCAATCAAATCAAAGTTAAATGAGGTTATACCAATGCAACTCGATCATGATGATTCAAAACCCCACACAAGAAACTGGGACACTGTATTTAATGAGAATAAATTTAAATTTCTTTGATGTTTCTGTGTGGTATAGAATGGAAGCCTCCAGGGTCCAACCTATTCCTTCTTAGTTACACTAGCTTTGTTAAATAAGCAAATAATCAGTTACCTGGATTGCATATCTGCCATGCATTAGCACCTTTTTTCTTAAAAGAAAAATACCAGTGCCTTTTACTTGGGAATGTTTTATATTAGACAATTAGCTACACACTGGAACCAATGTTAAAAAAAGGTGTTATGGAAATGTCTTATGACTGCAACTGTAAATAATTTGATTTTTGTTTTAAAGTAGTACACAGAATTTTGTTATCTGGTTTTCAAGAGAATTGTGTTAAAAAAAATAAAGAGAAAGGCTGCCTTATTGTATCTTGCCATTCGTGAGACATAAATATGTATTGCTGTTCGGAAAGGAAGAAAGAGGAGCGCCGAAAAAATGTCTAATTTGAAGATTACAAGAAGGAGAGCCGTATGTTGAAGTGGCAGAGGAAAAAAAGCAAAAGCACCGACACTGTTTTGAAAGATATTTTCATAAATTTTGTGGCTCAACTTGCTGAGGCCAGCAATTTCAGGCTGCTGCATCTGAAGGGGAGTCAATTTTCATTTCAGTCACAAAGCGATGTTATTTGTTTAAGGGAGAGATAAGAAAAATAGAACAGCGATACTCTGTAATTGTTCCAACACCCAGCAAGCTTAATTCTGGTTACATAATGGAGCTACTAGAATTCAGTACATGGGCTTTTGCCTTCTGTCACCCAGACACACCGACTGTACAGGTAGTGGAGAGAGATACTAGTGACATTTTGAAAACATCAAGTATTTCTTTCTACAGTTTTCATTTTGGCCACATATAAGAGTGAGTTTATTTGATAATGTTAGTTTTTTATGAAACATTTTATGTCATTTTTTTCATTTTTAATGCAGAGTTAAATATGAGGTTCTTAGTCAGTGGTGGGATTCAAATAATTTAACAACCAGTTCTCTGCCCTAATGATTTCTTCCAATAACCAGTTCGCCAAACTGCTCAGAAAGTTAACAACTGGTTCTCCCGAAGTGGTGCGAACTAGTGGTGGGATTAAATTTTTTTACTACTGGTTCTGTGGGCGTGGCTTTGTGAATGTGGCTTTGTGAGTGTGGCAGGGGAAGGATACTACAAAATCCCTATTCCCTCCCCACTGCTGGGGGAAGGTTACTGCAAAATCCCCATTCCCTCCCTATTCCTGGGGGGAGGTTACTGCAAAATCCCCATTCCCTCCCTATTCCTGGGGGGAGGTTACTGCAAAATCCCCATTCCCTGCCCACCCCACTAACCTTTCCAGCTCTGTTCTCCTGTTCAGGGAAACAAAAGAAGATCAGCTGGGAGGCAGCAGGGGCAGCGCCAGCCTATTTGCCATGATCTCTGGAGAGCCAGGGATGGAGGTTATGCCTCTGTCCTAGTGCTCCTTGACCTCTCAGCGGCCTTCGATACCATTGACCATGGTATCCTTCTGCGACGACTGCGGGAGGTGGGGGTGGGAGGCACCGTCCTACGGTGGTTCTCTTCTTACCTCTCGGACAGGTCGCAGTCGGTGTTGGTCGGAGGGCAGAGATTGACCCCTAGGCCCCTGAATTATGGGGTGCCGCAGGGTTCGGTCCTCTCCCCCCTCCTGTTTAATATCTACATGAAGCCGCTGGGTGAGCTCATTCGATGGCACAGGATAAAATACCATCAGTATGCGGATGATATGCAGCTGTATCTGTCCGCTCCGTGCCAACTCAGTGAAGCGGTTGACATGATGTGCCAGTGCCTCGAGGCTGTTAGGGACTGGATGGGGCTTAACAAGCTTGTACTCAATCCAGATAAGACCGAGTGGCTGGTGTGTTTCCCTCCTACTAATTGGCCAAGTGTTCCATCTCTCAGGCTGTGGGGTCAAACAGTACGCCCTTCAGACAGGGTTCGCAACTTGGGAGTCCTCCTGGATCCACAGCTGACTTTTGAACACCACTTGTCGGCTGTGACCAGGGGGGCATTTGCCCAGGTTCGCCTGGTGCACCAGTTGCGTCCCTACCTGAACTGGGAGGCCCTCACAACAGTCACTCGCGCCCTTGTGACCTCTAGACTGGACTACTGCAACGTGCTCTACATGGGGCAGCCCTTGAAGAGTATTCGGAGACTTCAGCTTGTCTAGAATGCAGCCGCGCGAGCGATCGTGGGTGTACCTCGGTTCACCCACGTAACACTTATCCTCCGCGAGCTGCACTAGCTGCCTATTGGTCTCCGGATACGCTTGAAGGCGCTAGTCGTCACTTATAAAACCCTTCATGGTATTGGACCTGGGTACTTGAGAGGCCGCCTGCTGCCAATTACCTCCACTAGACCGATCAGATCCCACAGATTACGCCTCCTCCGAATTCCATCCGCCGGCCAGTGTCGACTGGCGACTACTCGGAGGAGAGCCTTCTCTGTGGCTGCTTCGACCCTCTGGAACGAACTCCCCATGGAGATTCGAACCCTCACCACCCTCCAGGCCTTCCGCAAGGCCCTTAAAACCTGGCTGTTCCGACAGGCCTGGGGCTAAAGAGCTGTTGCCCCCATCTCGAATGGTATGACTGTTGTATGTTTTTAAATTATGCATTGTGATGTTTTGTTTTTTAAATTTCTTTTTGTCTGTATTCCCCCTCCCTGGTTGAGTTGTGAGCCACCCTGAGTTCCCTTTGGGGGAAAAGGGCGGCATATAAATGTAATAAACTGAACTGAACTGAACTGCCGGTTCTCCGAACTACTCAAAATTTCTGCTACCTGTTCTCCAGAACCTGTTAGAACTGGCTAAATCCCATCACTGTTCTTAGTGCTTTCTGAGCTTGGATGTTGTTTTCTTGTAGATGTTTTATTACCAACTAGGGAACATCATCAATGCCCCGATGATGTCACTAGTTTGGATATTGCGTCTGCAAGAAAACAACCAAACTCAGAGAGCACCAAGGACCACTCTTTTCAAACTGAGCTACAGATATTCTCCTTTATCGAGAATTAAGGGTAGAAGTATGAGATGAACCCTCTTGAATCAGGAGAAGAACCCATTTTATGTAGAATTCAGTGTCATACTGTGAACTACTAATACCAAGCATAAATAGGAAAGCTATAACTCTTTTCCACCTGTGTTTTTCAGCAGCTGGAATTGAAATTTTGCTGCCTGGGATTTTGAACATAACACACAGCCTTCAAGAGGAATAGCCTTGGTAGACCGATCCCTCAAAGTTACCCCTTCCTCTGCTGAAGTCACTTCAGTTCAGATATCAAACTTTTTAAAAACCCACTGATAATATTTGAATGAGCAAACTAACATTTGTAGCTACTAACATATACAAATAATAGCAAACTCCATTCCTTTCTAGCTGTGATGATGTTACCTAGTTTGGTAAAGGTATACTACTAAAGGTAGAATACATAGCATGACTTCTTCCCATTTTCTCCCATAATGACAACCCTGTCAGTGACTGGCCTAAAGTCATCAAATGAGCTTCCAGGGTTGATACTGGACTTGGACTTGTCTCTCAACACCTGAATCAGAACCCAGCATTGGCTCTTATTTTATCTCTTGTTAAAGTCAACATGCCAGGTGTGAATGCCTTCATTATGTCAAGGGGTGGAACCAATGGTGGAAAACTCTGGCTTTTGTTGAAAAATTCAAAGGAATCTCCCTTCCTCACCTGTACTGCCATGACCAACCAATGGCTCATATGGATGGTTGGTTTTGATATGATTACATAGTTGCTGCTGTCTGCTCTTGCCAACAAAAACAGGGCACATGGGACTTCATCCTGGGTGAAGCAGCAGACTGTGATATCTTTTCTTATGTCAACACAACATGATGGAGAAGAATTACAGGTAGTCCTTGACTTACAACAGTTTGTTTAGTGTTGGTTCAAAGTTACAACAGCACTGAAAAAAGTGACTTATGACCATTTTTCATACTTATGAGTTTTACAGCATGTCCATGGTCATTTGATCAAAATTCAAATGCTTGGCAACTGACATGCGATCACCTTCTGGCAAGCAAAGTCAATTAGAATAGAGCTGCAAGGGATCTTATAGATCTTCCAGTCCAACTCCCTGCTCAAGCAGGAGACCCTATATCAGGGGTGTCAAACTTGATTTCATTGAGGGCCACATCAGGATTGTGTTTGACTTGGGGGGGGGGCAGGGGGGCGTTTCCAGGGTGGACAGGGTCAGCTTAACATCACTCATGTGGGGGGGGGACTGTGGTGGCCAAAGCGCTCTGCTAGTGAAAACAGCTGCAACAGCTTCCTGCAGCCCTTTGCCAGAAAAAAACGGAGCTCAGGAGGGCTGCCCGTGGCCTTAGCAAGCTCCATTTTTGGCTGCAATGGCCTCCTCCAGCCAATTTGTTGATTGACTGGATTTAGCTAAGCTTTGTTTAGGAGTTCAAGGTAGTATACATAGCACTACTTCTACTTTGGCAGAGGCACCAAGGGCTGATCTTTTGCTATTTCCAGTGTGGCCCCATGGGGCAGATCTAAACACCCCGCAGGCCGAATCCAGCTCTGGGCCTTGAGTTTGACATCCCTGCCCTATACCATTTCAGACCAGTGGCTGTCCAGTCTCTTCTTAAAAACCTCCAGTGATGAATCACTCACAATAAATGTAACTTAATTTAATTTTAATTTAAACCCATAATGGGGAAGCCAGATTCACTTAACAATTGTGGCAAGAAAGGTTGTAACATGGGGCAAAGTTCACTTAACAACTATCTCATTTAGCAACATAGATTTTGGGCTCAATTATGATCATCAGTTGAGGACTAGCTGTATTCATTTCTGTGATAGAAAAGGTATCATTTCTTACTCTGGGACACTGCAAAAAACAGAAATTGGATTTAAGGATTGTGTGCCTGCTTGCTATGCATATACCTGGAGCTCCTGGAACAATGGAGGAAACTGTTTGATCTCTCAAAAAATGTCTGTTCGGCAATGACAGAGATGTTAGTAATCCATTCCCACTGAAAGGTAGGATAAAATTGGACCTGTAAAATACTTGCCATGCTCTCTCTGTAGGGAATCATTTTTTTTCTGCTTAAAAGATGGGTGAAGTGGTCTCTATGATATTTGTGCATATTATACCTCTTTCTAGGCTGGGCCTTCTAAATGTCAGGTAAAGGTAAAGGTTCCCCTCACAAATATGTGCTAGTCGTTCCTGACTCTAGGCAGCAGTGCTCATCTCCATTTCAAAGCTGAAGAGCGCTGTTCGAAGACATCTCCATGGTCACCGGCATGACTAAATGCCGAAGGCATACGGAACGCTGTTACCTTCCCACCAAAGGTGGTTCCTATTTTTTCCACGTACATTTTTACATGCTTTCGAAGTTTGGCTAGGTTGGCAGAAGATGGAAAAAGTAACAGGAGCTCACTCTGTTACGCGGCACTAGGAATTCGAACTGCCAAACTACTGATCTTTCTGATCGATATCCTTAGCATCTTAGCCACTGAGCCACCACATCCCTTTTTAAATGTATTGGGACTCTAATAGGGGAAATTTGTAAGCCAAAGTGCTTCACCAGTGAAGATTTATACAGATTTCTCCTGAACAAGTAATGAAGAGAAACACAAACACATACATTTTGGAGTTTACTTCCCCATATCTGCATTGTGCATGAGGACACAATGTCATGCACCCATCTTTTTAGCACGTGTACCAACAAATGCTGAGAACAAAAGTCTCAAAGTGATTCACTGCACCCATCCTACAAACATTGTCAATGTGATGCAGGCAAGAATTTAAGAAACAGCAACATCCTCGTTTTCAGCAGCTGCTGTCTACTTTCTTGGCTCAAATTCGCCTCAGCTTTTCTTCCACAGCACATGGCTCCCTTCAACTCTGCTGCCATTATCGTCTTCATCTAGGGAAATACACTAGGCAAGTCATGGTGTGTGCATGAGAGCTGGGGGTTAAGAGGTGGGGAGAGTCTCAGGTGGCCTTTGGGTTCATATGTCCTCCACAGACATCTGCGTCCTGCCTTTGTGACGATCCTCTGAGAGTGACCCCTGTTCCAGAGCTCGGCTGCCTAGTTTATCACCAAGTTGACCTTGCCATCGGCTACTAAATCAAAAACACTGCTATAAAAAATGTTATCCACCACAAAATGTAAGCTGAACATTCACACAAAAAAACATACCACTTGTGACTTTTTCTTTTATTACTGATGGAACACTTTCCCCAGAAATAGGGATAGGTTGGACAATTTTGACTGATGCTTTCCATACAGCAACTGACTCTAATAGAGAGGACCTTAACAGAAATCTGATTTATTTTTCAACTATTATATTGGAAAAGTAAAACCCAGCTCTCCTTTTGTTTGAATGGAATAATAAATAAATAAATGACTATGATTCTGCTAAACATACCAGCCCAGTGTTTTATCACGAAACTATTGAATGTTAAATTGACAGAAATAACAGGGAAATAATCTCTAAATGCTATAAAAATAAGTATAAACAGTAGACAAATCACTGCAAAATTAGAAACCTAGAAGCTGTGAGTGTGTGTGTGGTGAGTTCCTACTGGCGTTGGTACGGGTTCATTTTGTGTGCACAAAATTGTTCTGTGCATGCGCGAAGACCATGAAAACCTAATAAAAAACATGCTGACAATGGCAGCAGAGACCGGTGAACTGGTTCAGGGGCATGGCCAGCCTGGATCACTGCTGGTTCTGCGACCCAGGCCAAATTACCACTACCAGTTCACCTGAACCAGTGCAAACTGGTAGAAACCCACCATCTCTCTCTCTCTCTCTCTCTCTCTCTCTCTCTCTCTCTCTCTCTCTCTCTCTCTCTCTCTCTCTCTCTCTCTCTCTCTGTGTGTGTGTGTGTAGGATATCTCTTTGTACTGAAGAGGCGTTATTTCTGGATAAGATGCCTAAAAGCACAGACCATGCTGGCTGGAAGCTAAGGAAGTTAAAGCTGAAAGCATCTGGATATATCAACCTGAGGGAAGAGAGTTCAGCTTAAAGTGAGCAATGGTAAAACTTGATTATTGAATATCTGGACACATCGCTCTTAAATAAAGCAAAGTCATCTTAATAAGTGGAAGGCCTAGTGTAGGACCCACAACAGAAGCCTAAGGAACCCCCTCAGGCTTTGTGGGATTTTAAAGATTGTTATACTATGGTGACCTCCCTCTCTCAGACCATGTAGGATTAATTGCACTGTCTTGTTAAAAGTGTGTGTGTGCATGTGATACTTTTAATGACCAGTTAAAGTTTGCCCAAGGGGAAAAGTAATAATCAGTGCCTTGGGTAGCATGACAAGAAAGCAAGGAAATATTGTGGAGATAGTCCTCCTATTTTTCTCACACAAAAGCCACCTAAGATAGGCTAGGCCAGGATCCTCAATCCCCCAGGCCTCGAGCCTTTTGAAACCGGGCCTCGAAAGTGGCAGGTGAACATATGTGTGCATCAGGGGTGGGTTCCTGCCAGTTCTAACCTCTTCTATAGAAGAGATTCCACAAATCTACAGTGCCATTTAGAACCAGTTCCAGCTCCCTCCCCCACCCATCCGCATCACACTTGCCCCGCCTGCCACTCACTGATTAGCTGGCTCACCAATAACTCACCTGCCTCTAAGAGTCATATGTAAACCTTAAAGTCTTAAAGCTGTCAAGTTTGAACAGCCCTGGGTTTTTTTCTAAAGGGTTAGGGGTGTAAGGGTCTTGTAACTTGACAGCTTTAAGACTTGCACACTTTAATGCCAGAGTTCCTGAGCCAACATTTTGGTTGCTAAGCAAGAGCATTGTTAAGTGAGTTTCACCACATTTTACAAGTTGGCCACTCCCACCCAGTCACATGGCTGGCAAGCCACTCCCATTCAGTCACATGGCTGGCAAGCCACTCCCACCTGGTCAAATGGCCAGCAAGCCACTCCCACAAAGCAGGCCACACCTACAGAAGAAGTTCTAAAATTTTTTGAAACCCACCACTGGTGTGCATCCTCCATTTTCACGAACAGCAAGCATGCATGCCCGCCACTCGTGCAAATGGAGCTGCACTACTGTGCACTTGCCCACCACTCACACAAAACCGTCCATTCCCCCCTCCACTGATCTGCAAAGACAGAAAGATTGGGGAACTGCGCTATGCTGAGAGAAAGTCATCAGCTAGCTTCCACACTTTATCAGATTAGCATATTTTATTAAAAGGCATAAGCTTTTGTGAGCTATAGATCACTTCATCATGAAATGTAGTTTTTTCTGGTTTAACATTTTTTTATTTAGTTATACAATAAAATAAGATACAAAACACAATAGTAAGTAAGAAAATGGTGGGGAGGAAGAGGGGGAAAAGAAGTGAGGAAGGATAAGAAAAAAAACAAAAGAAACATTGACTTCTGACTCTCTGTTTCAGTAAAATAAGGTATTAACATCAAATCACAACTTTTTGGTTTTTTTCATAATAATATGAACAAGCCATTTCTATAAAGCTCTATCAATCTAATTGCTAAAACCTGAAAGGTAGCCAGGTCCCATGCTTTAGGGAAGACTGGTTTCTAGTTCAGCATCTTAACCACTGCATCAAACTGTTTCTTTTCATGAAAAACATTTGGTGGGAATTTACTAGATTTTGCAGAAAAGTGGTGAATTGTGGTTCAGAAAGTCTTCAACCTTTACAGACCTGATCACTTTATCTTTAGTATTGTTAACTAGCAATGCTGTTAAATTTAAACTTTCTCTAAAATTTTCCCAACCCTTGATAAATATCCCGAAATTAATAAAACATCATAGTGGTCATTTCTCTATTGGGTAAATAAAACACAAACAGGGCAGATAATTAATTTGAATACTAGAGAATTCTGATCTGCAAGATTGTTTAAAAGTTAAACAATTAAAGAAGAGTTAAAACATGGTGGTCCTGACACCCTGAACCCCAAATGATTAATAGGTGTGGGAAACCCATTGCCGAACACATCGTATAATGCTTTCCCATATGAAGGAGTCCCCTCAGGGAAAAGGGCGGCCTATAAATGTTCAATAAATGAAAAATGAAAAGGAGATAGAAGTTGTGTTAATTTGCAGAATGAATTAGAATATGGAGGCAAGCAGTGGATGTTGAAAAAATACACAGAAGCTAGAAAGACAAAGTGTTACTGCTGAGTGTTATTCTAAAGTTATTCTAAAATAAATAAATAAATAAACCCACTCTGTTTTAGAGTGCCAATCTTGCAGATCAGAATTCACATTTCAAAACATAAAAGGAGTAATACCCTGTTTATTCATTCCGCCTCTTAGTAAACCACCCAAGGAGGGAATCAGAAAAGTGTATTAAAACATAACCAATCTGAATCATAAGTATATGGCTTGAAGGAATAAAACCTATAAATATCTCCGGATCCCACAGGATTTCAAATGCACAGTAATATTCCCTAGATATTTCCAGCATTCAAGCTGACCTGTTTGAGTTGTAACATGGTGATAAGTAAGGGGTTACAGCTCGCAAGGCTGTGTCACAATGAATCCTTTAGATCACATGTCTGAGCATCTATAATTGAGATATTTGTCTGAGCACAGCATGAGCATTTCCCAGCTAGCTTTACCACATCCCAGCCAAAGTCTCTAATTAACACCGAAGCACACACAGATCAGGAGAGAGAAGAGTCACCAAGTCCAATCAGTTCAAAGAGATCATCACCTTGTATAAAGAGACAATAACAGAGCAAATCAGCTGTGTCAAGTGCGCCCTGAGTGGCTTCACTGGAAAACACAGAGCACACAGGTTAGTAGCTCCTCATGTTGCATCTGTGAGCAGCTTAGCAGTCAACAGCAAAAGAAGCGCACCAGAATCTAGAAAATTTACCATCTGTATAATTTTAATTATTCCTTGAAATAGTTTCTTATTCAGCTTTGTCTGGTAGGCTCCAAAATAATACACCTAACGTATAAATAATAAATCAATACTGTTAACAACTCATAATGGTGATTAAAGGTAAAGGCTTACCTCACACATATGTGCTAGTTGTTCCCGACTCTAGGGGTGGTGCTCATCTCCACTTCAAAGCCAAAGAGCCAGCACTGTCTGAAGATGTCTCCATGGTCATGTGACCAGCATGACTAAACACCAAAGGGACACAGAACGCTGTTACTTTCCCACCAAAGGTAGTCCCTATTTTTCTACTTGCATTTTTAACATGCTTTTGAACTGCTAGGTTGGCAGAAACTGGGACAAGTAATGGGAACTCACTCGGTTATGCGGCGCTATGGATTCAAACCACTGAACTGCCAACTTTTCTGATCAACAAGCTCAGTGCCTTAGCCAATGAGCCACTGTGTCCCTCTGTAATGGTGATTACAACCACCTGATTAATGTCTTGGCCTTCGGTATGAGTGTTGACATCAAAGGAGTGTGGTTTCAGGAATGAGGCCACATAATCTTGATGTTTTGTACCACCAACCCTGCAGATACTTTTGGTCAGCATCCTTTCTGCAGTCACAATAGACTAGCCATTGCTATAGAGTTTCAAGGACAGCAAGTCATTTCATTGTGGGTGTCATTTACTATCATCGATAGTTATCTGCTCATCCCTGAGCTGGCTCAAAGCTGCCCCTATTATTTTCTTGCTCTATTATAGAAGTGGTCAGTATTTGGATCTGAAGCAGGCAAAGATGCTTCAAATCCGACATTCTGGGTGCTCTTGCTTATGCTTGGCTTAAAGAGAAATAGGTGTAAAAAAGGACTAAGCAGAAGTGAAGCAGGGAAGATAGATAAATAACCTTTATTTTTATTTTGTACTTGCGCACGTTAAAAATGAAGTTCTGTTGCCTGCTCTCAAAAGTGTACACATACACAACACACATATACTCATGCTATGCACACAGACACACATATCTGCACACACACACACACATACACACACAGTATAGAACTATGGTGGCACAGTGGTTAGAATGCAGTACTGCAGGGCTAAGTAACTGCTCACTCCAGGAGTTCAATCCTTGATCGGCTCAAGGTTGACTAAGCCTTCCATCCTTCCAAAGTCGGTAAAACGAGGACTCAGATAGTTGGGGGCAATATGCTGACTCTGTAAACTGCTTAGAGAGGTTAGTCACTGTAATACATATTCACTGTAATACTTATTGGAAAGAGGAAGCTTGAGAGTTCAAAAGGTTGATACTATATGGAACAAAACTGTGGCTGAATCTGGATGTTCTGCTTCAGATATGACAAAGTCTCATCCCAGAAGTTAACAAGGAAAATAGGTGTACCAATAGGTTTACCAACATTCAACCAACAAACGGGGATAGCAAACACAGTATGCCCCAGAGTGTTCCTGGTGTACAGAGTTCCCTACAAGGTTTTGGTTTTTTTTTGCATTTTACAACCTTAAGCATTAAATGCCGTTTGAAAATCTTATCCCCAAAAACGAGATCTTTGGAGGAGCTAAGAGCAGAGGGATTTTCAATAGGCATTCACACGTGGTCTTATTATGCCGAATGAAGACTTGCAGAGGGCTTGTTAGTTCTGTATTTGAGAAGTCTCTATTCTTTACCCTGCATTATGTTGATTAATTGTGCTGGTGAATGGAAAGATTGAGTGGTGGTTATTTCAGCATTCAGCTATTTGTTCATATTAATTTCTCTTGTTACTGAGAACTAAGGGACATCATATGAGCCACAGATATGAATTAACAAGTCCCTTTCCTGGTTTTAAAGCCCAGTGCCTTAAGACTTTGAGTGGGACTCCATAAGCTACAGGTACAAATCAGGGATGTCACTTAAAAACCTGCCCATCACCGTGCTTAGTTTTCTCTTATTAACACTGTCCTAGAACAGGAAAGGATCAAAGTTTAAAGCCCCTGCTCTATAGAATTTCACAGTTTCAAATTAAAACTTTTTAAAAATGGCTGTACTGCATTGCAATGCCAGTTATATTTAAACAGATACATTCTTCCAAGACATGGTATCTACTCAAGCAAGCTTAGAACAGAACTTGTCTGGGTTAGCAGTGGGTTTTAAATGGAATTGGATTAGAATTAGTTGGGTCAATATTAGTGCCAAAGTTGTTGATATAGAAGAGAATCTGAAAGAAATGTAGTAAATGATATCGTCCTCATTAAGGCATAGGTGAGGCATGAGTAGAATTCACATGTCCAGTTGTCCAGTTATCTTACTTATTGTACATGTGGTGCAGTGGTGGGATTCAGCCAGTTTGCACCTATTTGGGAGAACCGGTTCTTAACTTTCTAAGAGGTTCAAAGAACTGGTTGTTGGAAGAAATCTTCTTTTTTTTCCTGCTTTACAGGGCTAATCCTGTAAGGAAGGCAAGAAGGAAACATTCTGCTGTTGTTTCTAGCTTAATCTTTATTGCCCTGCTTACAGAAACTGCCTCTCCGGTTAACCCTTATTACATTGTAACAGCTAAGGCAAAGTGCCCATCAACCTGAGTAATGTTGAATTGGCCACGCCCACACGGTCACATGACCACTAAGCCTCACCTACCCACCTGGTCATTAGGACAGGAGAACCGGTTGTTAAATTATTGGAATCCCACCACTGATGTGGTGATTCTGTTTAATTAACCAGTGAAACAGCTTGCCTTCAGAAGTTGTGTTTTTTTATTACTGGACGTTTTGAAGAAGAGACTGGACAGCCACTTGTCCGAAAGGGTATAGGGTCTCCTGCTTGAGCCAGAGGTTGGACTAGAAGACCTCCAAGGTCTCTTACAACTCTATTTTGAATTAAGTTGTGGGTGTTCCATCACTGGAGTTCTGCAGTTCGGCTGTTCAAATCTTACCGGCTCAGGATTGACTCAGCCTTCCATTCTTCCGAGGTGGGTAAAATGAGGATCCGGATTGTTGTTGGGGGCAATATGCTGACTCTGTAAACCGCTTAGAGTGGGCTGAAAGCCCTATGAAGCGGTATATAAGTCTAACTGCTATTGCTATTGCTATTTGTAAGGACAGCCATTTGTCCAGAATATTATAGAGTCTCCTGCCTGTGCAGGGAGTTGGAATAGAAGACCTACAAGGTCCCTTCCAACTCTGTTATTCTGTTGTTTTGGTCATAGTAATAGCACTCAGATTTATATATCACTTCACAGTGGTTTACAGCCCTCTTTAAGTGGTTTACAAAATCAGCATATTGCTCTGAACAATCTGGGTCCTCATTTTACCACCTTTGGAAGGATGGAAAGCTGAGTCAACCTTAAGCCGGTGAGAATCGAACTGCTGGCAGTCAACCTGCAGTACTGCATTCTAGCCACTGCACCACCACATTCTGGCCATAACTGAATGGCTTTCCTCATGGTACGGCATGAAGAATTTCTGTTTAATTCCTTGACATTCTTGAAAATTTTATTCCTCATGCTCTTTAACATTTATATAAGGCCACCAAGAGATGTCATTCAGAGATTAAGATTGAAATGGCATTTATATTCCAACAACTCACAGCCCTGCCTCTATCTTTCATTAAATTCAGGTAAAGTGGTGGACTGTTAAAGTGCTGCCTGGATGAAATAATAAATAGGATGAGGCTCAACAAATTTAACCTTAAATTGCACTGGTCAGAGATGTTGTTAATGGATAGTTTATGTGTTCGGCTACATAGTATTCAGTGTATTCTGAATGGAGTTGTACTCCCCCTAAATGATGAATTTAAACCCATCAGTTCATAGATCAGCTATGCTCTAAGGATGTTAAAACAAAACTTCTCAAACTACTTCAGAGGTGCAAGTATGTGTAGAAAGTTACCAAACCACTGAGGCAATTTCACAAGCAGCTGACAATGCAGAGAAGTCAATTGCAATTTTGGAACATAAGCCTGACACCAATTTTTATTATGTTTTAAATATAAACCTCCAAACACAATTGAAAGAAGAGCTCCAGGAAAATCTGCAACTTTTAAAAGGACAAGTTTGGGAAATTTTCTTCATGGACATTAATAAAGTTGAGTAATCCCTGAGAAAAAGAGAAGCTTATAACTACTTGACAAACATTCCAGAGAAGAAAAATATTTTATTCCATGAAGATGAACTGGAAGAAGTGAGTTAATGAGTCAATTGGAATGTATCTTTATTGGTCTGATATTTGTAACTGAAAGAAAAAAGATGTATTAGCTTAAAGAAAAGTTTAGAGTTTTAAAAATGGCTGTATACATGGAGAAAATATTATTCTATGAGGGTAACTTGGAAGGATCTATATTTAATGAGTTAATTGGACTTGGTTGAAATTTTATTAGTATGAAAGTGAACTTTAAAGTATGTATGTTAAGAGGAAGTTTAAAAAGGATGAATTAGAATGTTTTGATTTTAGAAGTGTTTTTAAATAAAAGTTTAGGTTGTTAAAATGGATGAAAAAAAGTATTTTTCCCTTTAAGATTAAAGAATCTGAAAGAACACAGTGAACCAATATATCATATTTTTCAGATTATAAGACACACTGGAGTATAAGATGCACCAAGATTTTCACCAAGAGGTGAATTTTGTGAAAAATGGGGCATGCAGAGAGTTTGGGAGGCCTGTAAAGTACTTCTGGGGGCCGAGGAGGGCAAAAATGTGACACATGGAGGCTTGATCTTCCTAAAGGGTAAGACTTTTATCGATCTCAAATCTGCTTTTTTCTACCCCTCCCATGGCAAGACAGGAGTAAACATATCTCTCTGTGCTTTATTTTTTCTCCCCTTTCCTCTGATCGGTGGCGACACGGAACCACTTGGCCCAAGGAGCGGCAGTTGGCTCACTTCTTCTCTTTAGCAAGGAGGGAAAGATACATGGGTACTGCTGAACAGCCACTGCTGCGCTTGACTGGGAATGGTCCATTGGGCAAGGAGGGGTGGGGATCACTTCCATTTGGATTAATGGTTCCTTGCAGTGGCGCCTGAGCAGCAAAAGGGAAGCCCAAAGAAAATGATCCAGCAAGGCTGCCTCCTTGAACAACCGGGCTTGCCCTGCTTTCTTAGTCTTGGGGCAAAAGCAGGTGCCAGGCTCCATGGAGACTCCCGACCCAGCACTCCCGCATTCCGAAATTTCCTTTTCATCCCTTGTTTCTTCCACTAGCCAAGATCCTGACGATGCCAATATTTTTTCTGGAGAGAAAGTGGAGATCTAGCATCCTGAGAAAAGCCTTCATGGAGAGTAGATCATTTCTCTTCCCTTCCTCCATCCCCAACCCCTTCCCCCCCGATCTGTCATGCAGTGCTTATTGCTATTGCTGCTATTGCACCCAGCTACCGTTTCTCTTTGCTGAATGATAGATATGGGGGGACGGGAAAGGTGGAGGAAGGGAAGAGGAATGATCTTCTCTCCACAAAGGCTTTTCTCAGGATGTTAGATTGGGAAGTTCAGAACCTGGAATGGGGTACAATCAAGCTTGATTCAAAGGCTTTGGCTCCTGAGATCACTGCACTGCCACCAGAAAATGCCTGTCACCACGATCTCTGCCACCTGGAACCATCCAAGAAGGGGCAGGTGAAGCGGGTGCTTTGTAAGAGGTGTAAGGCAAGGTGGCTTGCTGCTCGGCCTCCCCCTTCTTTAAATGACCTAGTCGCAGGGCAGTCTGCTTCTGGATCTGGCCAGGAGAAATTCATGCCCTGTTTTTGCAATCGGGGAGGAAAAAGAGCATTTCAGGTGGTGGGCGGTCCCAGGTTGCAGGGATCGCCCGCTACCTGAAACACTCTTTTTCCTCACCAATTACAAAAACAGGGCTTGCATTCCTCCTGGCCAGATCCATCTTCCAGGCCAGGAGTAGAAGCCAGTTGCCCTCCGACTGGGTTGTCTGGAGAAGCAGGAGTCCAAGCGGTGAGCCACCTTGTCTTATGCCTCCTGTGCAGTGCCTGCTTCACCTGCCCCTTGTTGAGATGATCCAGGTGGCTACATTCAGAGTATAAGACACACCCAGATTTTCACCCTCTTTTTTGGGGGGAAAGGTGCATCTTATACTCTGAAAAATATGGTATTTAAAAGTGAAATATCACTCATGCATCTTCATGAAATGTCCAGAACCATATAGTCTACATATTTGAAAGTTGGCATATGTTCCTCTGGATTTTAGGTCCTCGCTAAGAAAGGATATTTCAAAATGACTATCAGATGATTAGTATTTCTTATATTATTATTAACATGCTCTGATGCTAAGGGGTTAAAGACATTAAAGAGCCAAGGTGGCGCAGTGGTTAAATGCAGCACTGCAGGCTACTGCTAGATCAGCAGGTCAGCGGTTCAAATCTCACCGGCTCAGGGTTGACTCAGCCTTCCATCCTTCCGAGGTGGGTAAAATGAGGACCCAGATTGTTGGGGGCAATATGCTGACTCTCTGTAAACCGCTTAGAGAGGCCTGAAAGGCCTATGAAGCGGTATATAAGTCCACTGCTATTGCTATATTCTATCCCCCTTCCCCACCTGAAAAGAATTCTGTTCAAACTGCAACTTGGGCATGAGTGTGGTCAGCATGTGATTCATCCAGCCTGCGGGCTGGGAATTTAGATATTCTACTCCCCCTCCCCACCTAAAAATGCTCTGATGCTAATAAGTTACACTAATGGAGAAAAGGGAATAAGATAGGAGCGGCTTCTGTGGGGCAAGCCTGAGGAAGAGAATGGGATAGGAGATGATCAATGGGGCCAGCCTGAGGGACAGAAGGGGATAAGGTAGGAGAGACCTCTGTGGGGCCAGCCTGAGGGAGAGAAGGAGAGAGGAGAGACTGATAGCAACCAGTCAATAATTTTCAAGCTGTAAGTGTCAATTTATCAAGCCCAATCACATAGTTTCATAGCGGAGCATGGTATCCAACTAGTTTTGGTAATATAAATGGTAATAGTTTATAAATATTATCAAGTGCAAATAGAAATATAGATTATTTCCACAGTAAGGAAGATAAAGCAGAAATGGTTAAATTGAGTGTTTTATTCAAAGAGGCAAATATATTTAATATATAAATAGCATAACAATAGCACTTAGACCTATATACCGCTTCACAGTGCTTTATAGCCCTCCCTAAGTGGTTTTACAGATTTAGCATATTGTACCCAACAATCTGGGTCCTCACTTTACCATCCTCTGAAGGATGGAGGACTGAATCAACCTTGAACCTGGTGGGATTTGAACTGTCAAATAGCAGGCAGCTGGCAGTCAGCAGAAGTAGCCAGCAGTACAGCATTCTAACCGCTGTGCCACCAAGGCTCAATGTATTTAGGAACATCTAAAGCCCTCTCTGAAATGTTCCCCATGCCAAAATATGGCAAATAGCTTTTGCGTGTTGGGACTTTTTGGCGATTGCTTCCCTATTTTTGATGGCCTATCTGCTGAGGTTTGTCTAAGAACCAGCATTTTTATTTTGCTTGATATTTCAATTTGTAAATGTGATCTCCAACGTATGTGAACCTTCATAAAAATATTTTTCAAGTACACTCCGGTTGGTTTCTCTTGTGTTATATATTTTGATTGCCGCGTTTGTCTATTTTCATTGTTCAGATTGTATTTGGGGATCTAAGTGCTTTCTAAGTGACCCTGTGAAAATATTTTTTTTCTTTGAAAGGCAGCGTCGAACTGAAACATGATAAACAAGCGAGCACTCAAACGAAACCTAAAGACGCATTGATTGCCTGGTATTGATGAGGTGCTTTGCATCATGCAGACATGTCAATCTGTTCAGCCATGAGTTGAGGCCGGGCTGATCTACTTAGGATGGCTGACACCGCTTTTCTCACAAACGGTGCCTAGCCTCAGAGAAGCTGCTGTTGCAAAAGGAGGGATGGGGGGAGGGATATGAAATAGCTGTTCTACTGATTATATGAGGGACACTGTCTTGTGTCACAGAATCACTGCTTCTCTTGGACTTCAAGGAAGCCAAGACTTCTTTTGAAGATCTGTCCAGAAAGATGAGTAAATGTACGTAATAAATACATCTATAACTCTTCTGAGGTTAACAGACCAGGAAGAATTCTTTTTTTAAAGAACCATTTTTTTATTAGTAAGGGCTGTGTTCCCTCTGGGAAATCTGTAAAGCTTTGAAGGACCTGCTGGCTCTGAATAAAGCCAAGGTCAAAACTAGACAGGACAAGAAGTCTTTCTCTATTCCCTCTCTCCCCCTTTTTTTCTCTTTCAGACTGATGTTTATTCCTGTCTCACATCAATTTTGATGTCTCTTGCCTTGTCTTTCTGTTCCTTCCTTTTCCTTCCTTCTTCTATTGTGGTTCACAGTCCCCCTCTCTATCTTGCTTCTTCTTCCATACTTTTTCTTTTCTGTTTCTCATTCTGTTCCTCTTACCTTCTTCCTTCCAGGCTGAACTGAAAACTTCTAATGTGATAGGAACAAAACTGCCTAATCTGCAATTTGCTGATAATAAGAGGCAAGTCTATACCTTACAGGGAAAACTAACAGCACTCAGTCAATTGCTCCAGCATGGTTGAGCTGTAGGTATGCATCTCATTCAGTAGAGATACTTATTCATTTCTTCATTCTATTTTTCTCATTCACCCATACAGATGTAATGTAATAAATCCTGGCAACATATGCAAGTTCAGACATACTCCCTTACAAGCAAACGGATTCTAGATACCACAAATATTCATCTTGCCATGTTTTCCACTCCACTCAAAATGAAGCCACTACCTTCAGCTTTATTCTGAATGTATCATTCAGTCCTGTGAGATGACTTTTGCCATCTTGCTTGAAGATCAGATTATTGGAAGGGCTGTCTGGGTGGGGACAACAATAGCAAAATATATTTTGCCTCTGGCTGTCTCTGTTGGTACTCATTTTTTAGTACTAACTCTCAGGGTTGAACCAGAGGTGGTATTCAGCCTGTTCTGATGGTTCTGGTGAACTGGTAGCAGAAATTTTGAGTAGTTCAGAGAACCAACAAATACCACCTCTGGCTGGCTCCACCCCCATCTAATCCTTGCCTCCCAAGTCCCAGCTGGTCGGCTGTGTCTTCTTCTGTTGCCCTATACAGGAGAGGTTGAAAAGCAGGTTAGTGATGTGGGGAGGGAATGGGAATTTTTACAGTATCCTTGCCCTGGAGTGGGGTGGAAATGGAGATTTTACAATATCCGTCCCCTGCCATGCCCACCAAGCCACCCTCACAGAACCGGTAGTAATTTTTTTTTAATCTTACCACTGGGTTGAACTGTGTGATCCTTGGTGCTCCCTGAGCCTGGTTGTTTTCTTTCAGACTTTTCATTACCAAAGTAGGTGACATAATCAATTCTAGAAGAGAATACAGTTTGCCACTTCATTTCAGCACTGATAAAACATCTGCAAGACCTGAAACAAAAATGAACCATCTGCATGAAAACAACCAAGAACCCAATCATACCTTGATTATTCTGACTCCCCTTGTTTCCATGCTGGTGTGTGTGTGTGTGTGTGTGTGTTTGTGTGTGTGACTTGGATTTTCTCTAAAAACAAATGATGTATGTATGGTTAAGGCACATCACACTGTATGGGGCAGCTTCCTTGGCTTCAGAGGAATGTGAGGAGGAGCAGGCCGGGGGAGGCCAGAGCTCTTCAGGATTGGGATGGCTTGTTAGCAAGGAGAAATGGGGGCAGGTTGACTGAGAGAGAGCAAGCAGTGAACATGAGGAGCGATGGAGTTCAGGGGGTGATCAAAGACTGCCCCTTCCTGATCCTCAAGCAGGGAGAGTGGAGAGAAGGCAGGAACACTGCAGGCAGATCCAATGACTCAGGAGAAGAGGACCCCACCCCTCTTCACAAGACATACCTGTGGCCTGAGATTTAAGCAGATGCTGGGGGAGGGTCATTTGTGGGAACAAACACTGAATTGATAGAATTTCGTGTGCTGGTATAAACAGTTGGAGTTTGCAGGACTGTTTGCAGGAAGTATCTTCTTCCTGACTTCGTGGACTCAGTACTTTGTTCCTGATTTTATGGACTTATTGTTTGTTCTTTGTTTCATGGACTCCTTTCCCTTTGTTTTACTGGACTGGGTGCAGCCAGAGGCTGCTGTGGGTGTAGGTGTGCAATTTGTTCTGGAACTTTCCAAGAACGTGGGAGCATTTGGGGGGACAATTTGGAGCATTAAAGGGGATTTTGAACTCTCATCCTGCTGTGTGACCTTCATGTCTTGTCCTGGGTCATCACATGCAGTGACCTATGTATGCAGAGCATCTATGGGCTCTCCTTCAAATCAGCACATGAAAAGGCTGCTTAAGAAATAGTTCTGCTGCAAGATAACGTTGGCATGTTTTGCTTGTGGGGAGCCTCTAGTGACATCAACCCACATATTTCAAGGAAAAGAATATATGGAAATATAACTCTAACAGACATGCATCTTGCTCTACTGATACTTACATTTCTTAATGGAATATAAATAAAACCTACTTTCTTCCACAGCACAGGATTCTTTATGCTATTCTACATGATGGTTCAGTGATTAAGATGCTGAGCTTGTCGATCAGAAAGGTCAGCAGTTCGGTGGTTCGATTCCTGTTACTTGTCCCAGCTTCTGCCAACCCACAGTTCGAAAACATGTAAAAATGCAAGTGGAAAAATAGGAACCACCTTTGGTGGGAAGGTAATAGCGTTCCGTACTCATTCGGCATTTAGTCATGCCAACCACATGACCACTGAGATGTCTTCGGACAGAGCTGGCTCTTTGCATTTGAAACGGATATGAGCACCACCCCCTAAAGTCAGAAAAAACTGGCACATATGTGTGAGGGGAACATTTACTTTTATGCTCTACCTGTGGGCAGAGACAATGAAATTTTCTTAATTTTTTTTCTCAAATACCCTCTTTATACAGATGAATTTGCAAACTGACAGAGCTGCTAATCTGCTGGGCCTGCTCACATCAACATAGCAGGTAGAAGCCAAAAGCTGATGTGTGTAGCCCTTGCTATAACCTGAAAACCAAGTGCAGGGACTGGAGCTAACAAAAAATTGGCAACAATAAATACAGACAACATACCCTTTTGTTTGGTCTATCCCACAATTCAAGAATACTTTGGAAGAGAAGGCCCCCTAATAATCCTAACTGCCAGGGAAAATACCAGTCAATACCAGAAAAGCAGATTGCAAGAGCAATTAAAATTAACGTTAAGAAAAAATGGATATGCTAAACTAAGCATTTTAACCACTGACACTGGACCTGAGTCTCCCACAGAGAGAAGAAACTTTGCCAGGAATAACAAATCCCATCTTTAAGCGCCGTAAAGCTAGGGCTTATTTTATCCTTAAAGAAGACTATTTTCAAAACAACAGACCCTCCCATACAGTTCACCATGCTTGACATCCAAGCCTACATTATCTGACAATGTGAACATTCGGAAATGTTGAACAGCTGAGAGGAGCTTACAAAAATAACTCCAATTGTGTGAAACAGAGGCTTCATTATCACCTCTAAATGGCAAATCCTGTGTTGACGGCATTTCATTTCATGAAGGCCTCAATTTGAACTCACTTCCCCTTGACAGCAGGAAAACTGTTGGGAAGATCGATCTCAGCGTGGCAACCCTCAAGATTAGCTTCTCTTTCATCTCCAAATACAGGCACAGATTTTAAGTCCATAGACCTCTCGTAAGAAAGGAGAGATTCCACGGCTCTCCAAAAGACCAAATGTTGCAGGGATTTTTTCTTGTATCTTCCGTGTTCTATTGATATCTCCCAAATCTTTGAGGAGACAAGTGATAAATTATGTTCTCACCTATCACAGCAGCTCTTTCTAATACCACGTCCCATCTTTCTCTCTAAGCTTCAAGGCACACCAGAGCTTTGTGGGTGTGAATGGATCATCTTGCTTAGCAGATTATTAGTGTAATTGGCATTGCCAGGGTTGTGCAGCTTCAGCTCTAGGTAAGTGCCTATGTCATCGAATGAGCCTGGGATTTATTTATTTATTTTTATTTTTACACTGTGACTGTTTTGATGCTTAAGGAACATATACTGGGAAAGAAACCTTAATCCTCACCCAAGGCAGCTCTTTAGTAGGGTTTCATGTTATTCAAGTTGGAGATATCATCTGCACTGGGTTCAGCCTTTTGGATTTCATTTGCCAATGTATTGTTGGAAGAAATGTCCATCTGGGTTCAGTTCCAAGTGGGGAAAAAAATCACTAGATTCATGGAAGTTGCTTGGAAAGAAGGTGTTTAATGGTGGACAGGACCACATGGCTTGAAAATGTTGAGTGAAGGGGAAAAAAGGGGGAGAGATACTGAGAGTGCCTGAGTTTTAAACTCTCTCTGGGCTTTTGAATTTGAGCTTGTATTCTGATTGGTTGCCAGACTCCCATGGGACCATGCAGGGGCAATTCTGTAGGCTGTCCTAAATTCTAGGCTTGGTTGAGCCATTCTGGATGACATAATCTTCCCAGATGCCATGTGGTGAAATAGGTAGAGGGCTAATCCTATGATATCCTGAGAGCCATGTCTTAATCCCATCATCCTGGAGCTGAAGGGAGGAACAGAGAGTTGCAGGGAGCTGCTTTGTCTTTGTCTTTAAAACATGTTTCTCCTTTTCTCATCCAGGGAAGTATAATATTCTGCCTTTTTAATATTTCCTAGAAATTTTCATTCTTCTAGGAGAGGGATTGGATACTACAGCAAGTATGAGACAGTAACAAAGATTTGGAAAGTGATTTCATTTCTTTTTCGGTGTGATGGTGCTGTTTAGTAGCCAACTCAGATTTTCCCCAAAGGACTAAGTTATTGGTTCAAAAATATATATTATACATGCACTTTTCAAACCCTTGCGAAATAAATTTGAGAAGGATGTTGCTAAACAAGACAATTGTTAAGTGAATTTTGCCCATTTTGTAATCTTTATTGACACAGTTGTTAAATGAATCACTGCAGTTGTTAAGTTAATAACATATTTGTTAAGTGAAGCCAGCTTCCCCATTGATTTTGCTTGTCAGAAGGTCGCAAAAGGTGATCACATGACCCTGGGAGACTGCAACTGTCATAAATACATGCCAGTTGCCAAGCATCCAAATTTTGATCATGTGACCATGTGGACGCTGCAATGGTTATAAGTCTGAAAAAGGGTCATAAGTTACCTTTTTCTGTGTTATTGCAACTTCAAGCAACCAGTTGAAGACTGTCTGTACAGCTTAAATCATTGATCTGCCATACAGGCAAAATAAAGCAATACTTCACTGATATACCTTAAGAAAACTTAAGTATTTTTTATTATTAAGTATTTATGTAGTATTTTTAAAGCATTTATTTTAAGTATTTTCATTTTTAATAAATGAAATTGCTCCCATTTATGGTATTTTCAAAATAGTGGAAGGGGCAGGCTTCAAAAGGTTTTCCAGCTTCTCTTTGGGGCAATCAATAGTAAAGTGGTTGTTTTTACATCATTAAAGAAAAGAAACAAAACAAGGCATGATCCTACAAAGTATTGGCATTAATCTCTAAGGCTTTCACAGCTTGGCATCTCCAGGACTGACTCCACCAAATAGATCCCATCTGGTCTGCTAGATCATGCAAGGAGTGGCTTTATAGTGTCCAAGAATTCCAGGATGTCTGGGCAGCCAATGCTAGAAGCTGCTGCTTCTCTATTCCAGCTCCAAAGCTGTAAGATGGGCTCCACCTGAGATCAGACTGGCCCTCTTCCTGAAAGCTTTTAGGAAGTTATTAAAAGTGAAGAATTTTTTTAAACAGAATTTTTGATAACACCAACCCAGTGGTGGGTTGCTAAACGGTTTACTAACGGTTTGCTCATGCTCGCATGTGCATGCAATGCTTCTGCACATGTGCAGAAGCATCCGGGTGGATGGGCAGAGCTTCCTGCCACTGCCACTACCGGTTTGGTCAAACCGAGCCGAACCGTGAGCAACCCATTTCTGCACCAACCAATGATGTGCGGTGAGGTTTATGGCTGATGAGGCACTGACACAGTTGTGGGTTTCAAATTTTTTTAGACTTGTGGACTTCAACTCCCAGAATTCCATAGCCAAGCATGCTCGGTTCCAATTTAAAGCGACAGCATTTGTTTTTCTCCTTTGCGAAAGAAGTTTCCTTCTTTCTTTTTCTTTTTCTTCTCCCTTCCCCTTCTTTCTCCCTCTCTCCCTCCCTCCCCCTCTCTCAAACACATACACACACACAGACACACACAGAGAGAAGTTGGATTGGACTATCTCTCCTACCCCCTTCCCTCTCTCTCACTCACTCTCTCTCAAACAAAGACACACACACACACACACACACACAAACAGTTGGATTGGAGGGAAGAGCACCAGCGAGGAGACCACAGGACGAGGCAGGAAGCCAGTCAAAGGAAGCCAGTCAAAGAGCCATACTGGAGCACATACACTTTCCCCAAGCCCCGGAAGGATCCAGCCAAGCTTTGCTGATTACAGGTTTGAAAAGGCAAAGTGGCTCTGCCTGCAATGAAACTACACTTGGGGAGGGAAGGCACAAGCGAGCCAGAGTCCTTCCCTCCAGCCTTTGCCCAAAGCCCCGCACCAAGAGGATGAAGTTTGAATTCCCCCCTCCCTCTGACCCACACATACCTTTTCCAGCTGCTTCAAAAAGGACTAACTCTGCTAATATGGTAAACATTTGAGTTAAGATATTTGAATTAATATGAGTTAATGGAAGAGAAGCACCAAAGCATGTTGTAACCAGTTGATATACTTCTTCTTGTTTATAATAGATACCTGTGTTTTGTTCTTTTTTTCTGCCTTGCCCTTTGTCGTTTTTGTCTTTTTTTGTTGTTCTATTTTTTTTTTTTTTACCTTTTCTTTTTGATTTTTTCTTTTCCCACTGGTGTGGGCAGGTATTGTTCAAGATTATTACTTGTATTAATATTTTTAAATAATAATTACAGTCAAATGAAAATGGATATATAATAATGCTTAAGTTAATATGAGTTATGTTTGTTGACCGTGGAGGATCTGTAATCGATTGATACATTTTCTACAGATGTAAAGAAAGATGCTGTACTTGTTTCAATTAAAATTAAAAAAACATTTATTATTAAAAAAAAAAAAGGACTTAAACTCTGCTCTTGCCTCGGGTCCTCTTAAGAAGTCCCACCCAAACGAGCTCCCTCTACTATGAGGCAGGAGAACTGCATGCCTCACCTACATTAGGAATTTTTTAGGCTTTTAACCCTTGCTTAACTCTGCTCGAGTGATCATAAAACACCTAAAAAGACTAGATGAGGCATGCAGTTCTTCTGCATCATAGTAGAGGGCACTTTTTTAGAAGCTTTTTTAAACAGTTAAGCAGAGTCATGCACGGTGAGGCAGCAACTAGCTCAGCCTGACCTCAGCTCTCGCCTTTTTCCTTTTACATTTTTTTCTTTTCATGATGACAGGGGTGAGGTTATGCCTCCCCTGCCTCATCTGACTGCACGTCCCTGGCACCAACCCTCCTGCATTAATTGTTTTCCTTCCTTCCTTCCTCTTTCCCTCCCTCCCTCCCTCCCTCCTTTTCCCTCCCTCCCTCCTTTTCCCTCCCTCCCTTTCTTGCAATTTGGATTGTATGTTGTTTTAATACAGCTGTTGCTCTTTGCACTGTAGTATTGTAATACCAAGTTATGCAAGATTATAGCAGGAAATCTAAATAAACCTTTAAAATGATTAGAAATATCAAAAATAATTGTTGTACTTTATACAGAATTGCAGTTAGGAGAAAATCTGACTGGGCCATTTATGAGCCTGTTCAATTTCCTGTCCAGATGTTAACAATTGATAGGTAGGTTCAAGATCTGTCCTTTGATTTTGCATATTTTGCATATTTTGGACATGAATCTTCCTTATTTTATAGTGGTCCCCAACCTTTCTGGCATCAGGAACTGGTTTTGTGGAAGATTTTTCCACAGGCTGGGATGGGGATGGTTTCGTGTGCAACTGATATCCTGTGATTGTGCAAATAAAGCTTTGCCTGCTCCCTGCTTGCACTGCCTGGTTAACAGGCCATAGACTTGTTCTGGTCCATGACCTGGGAATTAGGGACTCCTGCTCTTATAGACCTTGGGAAGGTAACCTTTGGGTTACCTCACCACCTACCTCTATTAACACCTGACCAAAGAACACAGGGTGGGAATAATGATGTTTTGCCTACATGTGAATGGTTAAAGCTGGAAGAAGACTTGATTTTTGCTGTATGCAAAAGCACCCACAAGGTTTGTATTGTAAAAGACAGTGCAAAATAGTGTTTCAGTCACTGGACAATTTGCCACCAAATTCCAGCAGTGGGTTATATCACACACATGGCCCAGGTATTTATGGTTGTTGACGGTTTTTCCATCTTTCAATTTTGTCTCTAGGACTTTTATCTCTTTTTGAATGTCTTCTTTTCTAATCACATTTTGAACTTCTCCACATTTGATGTTATCTGGCTGTAAAATGTTATAATTCGGAGCAAACATCCTCCATACAAGCTTTCCCAGTGCCATCTGCACCAGTTCATCACACTGGTTTCTTCTCTACCATTAGCAATAGCAATAGCAATAGCAGTTAGACTTATATACCGCTTCATAGGGCTTTCAGCCCTCTCTAAGCGGTTAACAGAGTCAGCATATTGCCCCCAACAATCCGGGTCCTCATTTTACCCACCTCAGAAGGATGGAAGGCTGAGTCTAGATTTGAACAGCCGAAGTAGCCTACAGTGCTGCATTTAACCACTGCGCCACCTCGGCTCTTAGGAATACAATGCAATGCAAGGTATAGATCCACAATTTGCTGCCAAAGAGATTTGAGAAGAGAAGTTTATTTATATGAGAAATGCTACACTAAACTGCTTTCTGTACAAGCTGCTTTTCTTCTATAAAATTAAAACCAAGGTTAATATAAATATATGTACAAGGTTACCACCCACATCCAAGTCTCATAAGACAAATTTGCTAATATTTAGGTAAATGTGTGTTACAATTACCGTAATGAAATCAGAGTATAGTACAGGTAGTCCTCGACGTATAGCAATTCAAAGTTACAACAGCCCTGAGAAGAGTGACTTATCACAGTTTTCACACTTATGGCCATTGCAGCCATCCCATGGTCATATGCAGTGGTAGGTTTTCATTTTTTTTACTACCAGTTCAGTTGTGCACATGTGCGCATGACTCTTCTGCGCATGCACAGAAGCATCCAGGCGGCTGGGCAGAGCCTCCCGCCACTGCCACTACCAGTTTGCGCGATCCGGGTCAAACAGGGAGCAACCCACCTCTGGTCATATGATCAAAATTCGGAAGCTTGACAACTGACTCTTATTTATGATGATTGCAGTGTCTCGGGGATCATGTGGTCACCTTTCGTGAATGTCTGACAAGTAAAGTCAACGGAGAAGCCAGATTCATTTTACAACCATGATAGTAACTTAACTGCAGTGATTCATTTAACAAGTGGGTTCCTACCAGTTCGCACCTATTCGGTAGAACTGGTTCGTCAAATCTACTGAAATGGTTAGAAGAGGTTCCACCAGTGGACCCGGAAAGCAGGCCACACCTACAGAAGAGGTTCCAAAATTTTTTGAAACCCACCACTGGTCCTTGGATATGATTATTCTACACTATCATGCTCCTATTTATAAAACTCAGTGCCTCTGTGAAAGGTAAGGATGACTACTGCATTTGTGGTGCAATCAGAACATTGCGTGTGTTGAAGTTGTTTTAACGCAAACCAAAGATGCCTTTTAAAAAACAAGTTTACATCATATTCTTATGCATGCCAGTGCTGTGTGTGAGGTAATTTAAGGTGGTTCTGATAAGTCATCAGCATCTTCATATCTGGTCACATGGGTGGCAAGCCACTCCCACAAAGGAGGCCACACCCACAAAGTAGGTTCGAACAATTTTTGAAACCCACCACTGAAGTGTGACCAGAAAAGTCATCAAATGGGGTAGAATTCACTTAACAAATGTCTTATTTGGCAACAGAAATTTGGGGGTCAATTATGGTCGTAAGTCAAGGACTACCTGGATAGCAGCCTACTGAAAGCCACATCACCCCAATTCTTTTATTGTTATATCTACTTGAAGAAGAGTGTCTGCCCAAGGAGTTATGTTACAATTCTCCTCAGACCTTCATTAAATTAAATCATTCTGCTCTCTGCCAAAAATATCACATCGTTGAGACAGAGTGGGCAGTGATATTAAAGGGTGTTGCTTTTCTAAATCTCTGACCCATACATAATTGAGCTTATATTTTAAAGCCAAATTTTGTGCAACTGAAACTTTTCAAAAGATACTTCATATTTCTTAGATCTCTGATGGATGAAAGAAAGAAAAAGAAAGAAAAAGAAAGAAAAAGAGAGAGAAAAAGAAAGAAAGAAAGAAAGAAAGAAGGAAGGAAGAAAAGAGAGAGAGAAAGAAAGAAAGAAAGAAAGAAAGAAAGGAAGGAAGGAAGGAAGGAAGGAAGGAAGGAAGGAAGGAAGGAAGGAAGGAAGAAGTTAACTTGACAGAGATTTCCAAAACATCTGGTTACTTTGGGAGAAGCCTTTCAATGGCACTTCTGAAAGAAGCTGCATTATAACATCGATTAAATCCATGTATTATTTCAAAGTCAAAAAGCCGGCACAGCTAATAGATGTGTTAACGAAGACTGCCAATCCTTGTGCTGCCAACAATTTTACTAGCAAGGTCTCAAAAGAACAGTTACAAGATTACTGCATATTACAATATGGCAATTATATGTATTTACCTTAATTATATACTTAGACATAATTATAATAATTGCATGTATAGGTCATATTTGACAAAATTTTAAAAAGGAAAACTCTAGCAAAGCTCACCATAAGACTGATGAAAGAAATATTGTGATGCTAGGAGAAATTTAAACAATAGAAGGACATTTTAAAAAGAGCTTTAATCTTCAGGCACAATTTGATATTGATATTTGTGATGGGGAAGTCTACCATAATCCACATTGCTGATCCCACATACTGTACTTAAATCTTGAGTATTTCTCCCTCCTTAAGAAATATTATCCTTAATTCCAGAGTCAACCAAATGTTCAGACTGGATTTGGACCTGGCATAGGGAGACAAGATGTTTGGTGGTGTTAAAGGTGTTGTTGGAGGATGTAAGCTGTTCAAACCAAAGCTGCCATTTGCAATTGACCGATGGTGATTTTGTCAATGCTGGTGATGTTCAAGAGATGCTCCAGAATGTTTCAGGATTGCACCCAAGGATCCTATTACTATTGGTCCTTCTTTTACTTTCAGTTGCCATAGTCATTCTACTTCTGTTTGTTGTGATTTTTCTCCATCTCTTTCTCTTCTCTTCTACTGTCTTCAATTATTGTCACGTCCATTATACAGATGTTTTTGCCTTTGTTATTGACAGTTGTTAAGTCTGAGGTGTTATATGGCAGATGCTTGTCTATCTGAATTCTAAAATCATAGAACACTTTAGCTTCCTCGTTGTGTATTTTTTATCGATTTTGTGGTCCCACCAGTTTTAGCTTGGAGGCAATTGGTATTTTTTGCAGATCTTCCAGTGCACCATTGTTGCTAATTGGTCATTTGTTGTTTGGAATCTGTGCAATTTTCTTGCAGCTGCTAACTAGGTGGTCCACTGTTTCTACAACTTATTTACAAAGGCGGCATTCATTGTTTCTTGCTGTCTTCTCAATTCTAGTTTTGAATGCATTTGTTTCTAAAGTTTGGTCTTGTGCAGCCAGAATTAGCCCCTCTATCTCTTCAACGTTTTGGCTCCTAGTCATTGCCAGATCTTGTTGCTATTTGCTTTATCTGCTAGAGCCAGGATGGCGAACTTATGGCACGTGTGCCACAGGTGGCACGCGTAGCCATTTTTCAGGGCACGTGAGGTGCTGGCCAGCTGAGTTCATCCTTTTTAAAAGCCATTTTTCGCCCTCCCCAGGCTCCAGAGGCTTTATAGGAGCCTGGGGAGGGCGAAAAGATCCTCCCTCGCCACCCAGAGGCCCTCTGGAGGCTTCATGAGCTTCCCTGAAGCCTCTGGAGTGCCAAAAAATGGTCCTACGGGCAAACTGGAAGTTCGGGAATGGACTTCCGGTTTGCTCGGAGGATCGTTTTGACTGCTCCAGAGGCTTCAGGGAAGCCTCCCAAAGGTCGTTGAAGCCTTCAGATCACTCAAAAGGACCCTCTGAGCAAACTGGAAGTGAATTCCGGTTTGCTCGGAGGGTCATTCTGACTGCTCTGGAGCCTGCGGAGGGCTTCAGAGGGCTTCCGGGGGCGGGGGAGGCTGTTTTCGCCCGCCCCAGGCTTCTATAAAGCCTCTGGAGCCTGGGGAGGGCGAAAAAAGCATGTAAAAAATGGGGGAGCACCTGTAGTGTGTGCATGCGCACTGGTGGGGTCACACATTGCATTATGGGTGCAGCACAGCTGCACACGACCCGCCTGAGCTCCCCACACTTATGGCACGTTAACCAAAAAAGGTTCTCTATCGCTGTGCTAGAGTATTTTTTTTTAGTAGCTGTGTAATACTTTGCCTTGCCATGTCTCTTTTCTATTCTTCATTTGCGCTTTTTTGTCAGTCAGTTTATTATCATAGTTCATCCTACAGTCAGCCAGATGTTTATAAGAGGATTCAACATTTTTATCCATGTATTGAGTTCTTCCCAAAGACCTGGGAGTGGCCAAAGTTGTTTTGTTTGATGGTGTTAAAGGTGTCAAGATGTAAGCTGTTCCAAGTATTATTATCATTAGCAAAAACATAGACCAGTTCCAGCTCTAGTGGTACTATATAAAGACGAATGAAAAAAGTGTGGCCTATCATGATATGATCTGCAGAACCACTTCCTTTGCTGAAATGGAAATATGACAACTAGAAAATAACTGGCATACATACCTCTTGATGTTGTAGTCTTGTAAAGCTGAGCTTTGGTAAGCAGTATGTTTAATCAGTTTAAATAAAGCCTAGTTTTTATTTATTCATGAAGCTTACCTATTGCTTTCCAGTGCTTGGCACCAGTGTTCAGTCCTAACTGCATTATACATGCTGCAGTTTTCAAAAATGCAACCGGGATTATGAAGATTTGTAAAATAAATATTTTTTTAATATTCTTTTGTAAACATTCCAGTGTGTAAAATAGCAGCAGTAAGTGGAAGCTCCCAATGTGTCTATTGATTACCGTTTTCTACAATTTCTTTTTTTATCTTTTGCAATGCTAGAAAATATGAACATTTAGTCTACCTGATTGGCAAACCCAGCATTTAAGTTTTATAGAAGTCATGAACTTTCCAAGGAAATAGATAACTCTGCAGAACCATATTTTTTAAAAAAGTTCTTTCTGATATCAACAAAGACCCAAAATGACTATTTTTTAAAAAATGACAAGTCTTTTTTAAGGATGGTATCTTTCAATTTATGGTCTATTTCATTTTTAAAATCATTGGCTTTCTTCTTTAATCTTTGGACACAGTCTAGAACATAGAAATGAGTTTTGGCACTGGTGGAAAAGACGTAAATACATGTGATACATGTAGTTCTCCATTGACCATGATTGAGCCCAAAATTTCCATTGCTAAGTAAGACAATTGTTAAGTGAGTCTGATTTTAAAGTCTTTTTTGCCACAGTTCCCAAGGTCACATGATCAGAATTGACACACTTGGCAACAGGATCGTATTTATGATGATTACAGAATCCAGTGATGTGATCACCCTTTGGAAACTTCTGACAAGCAATGTCAATGGGGAAGCCAGATTCATTTAATAACTATTTTACTAACTTAATCTGCAGTGATTCACTGAACACCGGTGGCAAGAGAGGTTGTAAAATGGAGCCAAACTGACTTAATAGCCATATCACTTAGGAACAGAAATGTTGGGCTCAATTGTGGTCGTAAGTCAAGGACTGCCTATAAACACAAATAGATAGGGGTGAATCCTTTTTCATTAACCTGCCGTACTGCATTCTAACCACTGTGCCACCACGGTTCTAGCTCCAAAAAAGCCAGAGAAATGTAGACAAGTACAATGCCAAAAGAACCAAAATACAGACGAATAGATCAGTGGTGGGTTTCAAAAAATTTTGGAACCTCTTCTGTAGGTGTGGCCTGCTTTCCGGGTCCACTGGTGGAACCTCTTCTAACCGGTTCGGTAGATTTGACGAACTGGTTCTACCGAACTGGTGCGAACTGGTAGGAATCCACCTCTGGAATAGATATGCAGTGCCCAGGCTTCGTTAATGGTCCAGGAAGTGGGGAAATGCAGGACTGTGTCATATGGATTTCCCATTGAATGTATCATGGCTCTGATCTTCCATTTAACATAATGCATAACAGTTGTTATAACAAATAATGGTTGGCAAAACTTTGGGTAAAAGACTAAAGCTTTACTCCTTGAATTAATATCTCAGGAGCCATAAACTGCAGCAATGTACACTATAGGCAACAGATACAAAATAAATTATAAACATCAATGAGATGGGATCCCATGATTGCAAAAGGAAAGGGCACCTTGATTATTCTATGAGATAAAGTTAATTGAAGAAAGTTTGATTGGTGACCCCTCCTTTTTTTGGGTAAAGTCATTTGAAAGAGTAAAAAAGATGAAGAAAAACCAAAAGGAAAAATAATTGGAGGATTAGCTTTTCTTTCCCTCTCCCTGCTACAGATAGTATTATGATAGCCTTATAAAAGCAGAATTTAAAACCCTGATTTACAGCAGAAAAAGCAGGTTAAAAATAGCAGCATCAATGTCTCTTTAATCAGTATGTTTTTTTTTTAAAGAATTGTTTTAATATCAGTTCATCAGATACATGGAACCACCATGCACAATCAAAATGCAAATCGACACCAGACATTTGTAATCTGGACGGAAGAAAGGCAAGACGTGCAACGTGCATAATTTTCCCCCCTATATCTAAAATACATTCTGGAAAGCTTAAGAAATTGAGGAAAGTCTACTTTCCATCAGGCATTACTTTCACTTTCTTTCATTTACTACTCCACTCACAAGTTGTTTACCTCTAAAGGTGAAACAGGAAAATACTAATGTTCTGGCCTAGGATTCTCCAGCAGCACGAAGCCTAGTCCTTGTCCCAATAAACCCCTTTTATTTAATTTACAGTGAATTCCTCTCCAGCAAAGTCTTTTCTCTCCCACAGTCTTTCAAGATAGTTCACAATTACCGTCCTTCATCAGGCTTGGAGAGTGGCCAGGCTGATATCTTTCAGACGCCACAATACTTGGCAAGAATGCAGGAATGAACTAATTGTCTCCTGCAAACACCCCTCTACTTTTGCTCCTCTTTTATTCCCTATGGGAGGAGCCATTTACTGTCCACCTGTGGCTTTACTCCAAGTGACCCTTGTTCCTTAACTGCTCCCTTCGATTTGGCAACTCTGTGCATGCGCATACTGGGAACAGGCTCCAGATGTTCACCTGCTTCACTGATATCTGACTCCAAAGGCAGCTGATAACTGTCAGATGGTCCTCGCCCCATCTCTGCATCCAACACAGAGCACTCATCAGAGCCTTCCCCAGACTCCAGGACTGGCCCATGTTCCTCCCCAACCACCTCACTGTCCGAATCTGCTGCCAGCTCTGCTGGCCTGGCAGACCACAACTAATTCCTAATATCTTGAAACCTAAAATGTCAATTAATACAGTTCAGAAAGATAACTGACAAGAGATAACCACCCTTTTCTTTCTTTTCCATGCAAAGAAATAAAAACTAGAAATTCATTTAAATTGTAGAGCATTATTGCTTCATTCCTAGAGAGAATGAACTAATAATGCTCTACAGTTTAAATGTAGAGCATTAAACAATTAGGAAAATATATGCAGCCACTGAGATTCTCCATAAATTTGATGGCATGTAATCAATCAATTGCAGGTTGATTATGATCGGGACCACAATTTCCATTCTTAAGCAAAGTGGTTGTTGAGTGAGCTATGTGTAATTTACAACCTTTTTACCATAGTTGTTAGGTGAATCATTGTGGTTAAGTCAATCACATAGTTGTTAGGAAAATTCATTCCCTTATTGACTTTGCTTGTCCAAGGCTGGCTGGGAAGATCATGAATGGTGATCATGTGACTCCAGGATGTGACTCCAAATTTTTATCATGTGACCATGGGAATGCTGGGATGGTTGTAAGTATGAGTACTGATTGTAAGTCCTTTTTTCTCCAGTGCTGTTTTGAGCATGCTTTATGGATTGAGTTTCAATGGGCTTCTCCTGATGAAGTGGACAAGGCCATGGGAGCGGTGAGTGCCTCCACTTGTATACTGGACCCGTGTCCCTCCTGGCTGGTCTCGACCAGCAGCGAGGTGACACGTGGCTGGATCCAGACAATTGTGAACACCTCTCTCCAGGAGGGAATCTTCTCACCCCTCCTAAAGGATGTGGTGGTGAGACCCCTCCTGAAGAAATCGTCTCTGGACCCAGCCATTTTGAGTAACTTTCATCCAGTCTCCAACCTTCCCTTTGTAGGGAAGGTTGTTGAGAAAGTGGTGGCCTCACAACTCCGACGGTCCTTGGATGAAGCCGATTATCTAGACTCTTTTCAGTCGGGTTTCAGGCCTGGTTACAGCACGGAAACTGCTTTGGCCACGCTGATCGATGATCTCTGGCAGGCCAGGGATAGGAGTCACCCCTCTATCCTTGTGCTTCTTGACCTCTCAGCGGCCTTTGATACCATCGACCATGGTATCCTTCCGCAACGGTTGCGAGAGGTGGGGGTGGGAGGCACCGTTTTGCGGTGGTTTTCCTCCTAACTCTCGGACAGGTTGCAGTCAGTGTTGGTCGGAGGGCAGAGATCAACCCCAAGGCCCCTCAAGTATGGGGTGCCACAGGGTTCGGTCCTGTCCCCTCTCCTATTTAACATCTACATGAAGCCGCTGGGTGAGATCATATGCCGGCAGGGGATTAAGTATCACCAATATGCAGACAATACGCAGCTGTATCTGTCTACCCCGTGCCAACTCAGCGAAGCAGTAGAAGTGATGTGCCAGTGCCTGGAGGCTGTTAGAGTCTGGATGGGAGCAAACAAGTTAGCACTCAATCCAGACAAGACCGAGTGGCTTCTGATGTTCCCTCCCAAAGATTGTCCAACTGTTCCATCTCTCAGGCTGGGGGGAGAAATTATACGCCCCTCAGAGAAGGTTCGCAATTTGGGAGTCCTCCTGGACCCACAGCTGACTCTAGAACACCATCTGTCGGCTGTGACCAGGGGGACCTTTGCCCAGGTCCGCCTGGTGCACCAATTGCAACCCTACCTGGATTGGGAGGTCCTTCAGACAGTCACTCACGCCCTTGTGACCTCAAGACTGGATTATTGTAATGCGCTCTACATGGGGCTGCCCTTGAAGAGTGTTCGAAGACTCCAATTAGTACAGAATGCAGCCGCGCGAGCGATTGTGGGTGCACCAACACCCACGTTACACCTATCCTCCGTGAGCTGCACTGGCTACCTATTAGTCTCCGAATCTGCTTCAAGGTGCTGGTCGCTACCTATAAAGCCCTACATGGCATCGGACCTGGGTACCTGAGAGACCGCCTCCTGCCAATTACCTCTCTCAGACCAATTAGATCGCACAGGTTGGGTATCCTCCGGATTCCATCTGCCAGCCAATGTCGGCTGGCGACTCCCCGGGGGAGAGCCTTCTCTGTTGCAGCTCCGGCCCTCTGGAACGAGCTCCCTGTTGAGATCCGGACCCTTACTACCCGCCCGGCCTTCCGCAAAGCCACCAAGTCCTGGTTGTTCCAGCAGGCTGGGGGGAGCTGAGAAGCATCTACCTCCACGGAAATTGTGAATGTTGGTTTTGTTTTTAATATGTTGTCTTTGTCTCGTTCCCCCCTTTCCCTTGTCTTTTGTGAGCCGCCCGGAGTCCTCCGGGAGTGGGCGGCATACAAGACAAATAAATAAAATAAAATAAATAACTTTGAATGGTTACTAAATGAATGGTTGTAAGTCAAGGACTGCCTGACAGAGTTGGAAGGGACCTTGGAGGTCTTCTAGTTCAACTCTCTATACCATTTCAGACAAATAGTTGTCCAAAAAATATTGAAAGCTTCATGAATTTGCGTGTCATCCTTGCAGAGAGGTAATGCTAATCTTCTCTGTATTGTGTCGATGTTAGTATTCGTGCTACCAAAGTGAAGAGACCCAACCTCCTAGGGTTGAGAAATAGTTAAAAAGAAGAAAGAAAAACTACCCTTTTTCTGAATCATATTTTTGATGAAGACATTTTAGATAGGTTTCCCCTTCCCCATCTTTTTACAAAATGCTTAATAGTAAATGAGAGAAATGTTTGTTGTAAGAATTGTATGGCTCATTCTTATATTTCCTGTTATCCCACGTTAACTATCCTATACTGGTAAATGAAATCTGAGCACTTACAAGAGGTGTTTGGCTGATTCAGGATACAGAAGGATTATTATAAGCTTGGGAGAGAAAAGAGATTTTCAGAGTTCACACTGAAATCAGCCTTTCATGAATACAAAAAGCATTGAGAAGAAGCACTCAGCTGTCCTTGAAATTTAGAGAAAAGTGTTGACATCCTCATTTTCCATTTTCTAAAAACTTAACAAATACCAATAAATCCTAAGAGTTACCAAGTTCTAAATGTTTTCTATAACGTGTGTTGTGTAAGATGTTATTTGTATTCGCTCTTACATTTTAAATACAGCCTTATTAGCCACATAATATAATGATCTTAAAACAACTTATCAGACCCAAATGTTGCATTGCCTTATTTGTATTCCCTTCTCATAAATCCTCCCAAGCTGATGTATATACTGGTTGTCAGCTGTATTTGTCACAGCACAAGCTGTCTTTGGCCCATTTTTCAGGATGCTGTTAGACATGATTTATCGTGGGGTGTCATTCCTGCCTGTTTTCTTTGCAAATCTCCCTCCCCTGCCTTGAATGAAGAAGTCATCTAGTTGAGAATCCAAATGGTGGAGAAGAGAGATACATAATCACAGACTTGGTTGATCACTCTTTCCCAAGGCAATTCCACTTTGGCTATAGATTTTTTTTTTTAAGGGAAGGATTTCAAACTCTGAGAAAAAGTAATCACACCCTTAAATACATAAATCAATACAGTCTGTGCTGTTAAATAGAAAGCTGTATTTTTCTTATGTTACTTTAATCTGTTTTATTAGAGTGAACTGAAGCTCCTCCGGCAATCAGAATGCAGAAGGCGACTATCCAATTATCACTTTATAAAACTGTTCATAGGAACGAATACAAAGGCAGCCTATCCATCCCACATGTATATTCACTCTCCTCCTGGATAAGGACTCAATAGTAAGCTCAGTCTTTCAAGGGCTTGGTCTACCACAACATCATCTTGGCCATTTAAAAAGAACAATATAAAATCCTTCTGATAAGCCCTTAAAATTAATGCCTGCTTTACATATCTGCCTTCGAATTTAGCAGATTCTCACATTGCCCTAAGCTGGGCCTTGCTTGACCATGGCTTGTTGATTAAATTATCATTGGTTGATTGCATGCAAGTTAGCAAGTTGTACATTGGACTTCACCAAGACAAACTAAAGACATCACAATGGACATTCTAGTCCAATCTGGCCACCTCTCACTTGCTGGTAATGTCTGTCCAACAGAGATCTTACCCACAGCCTACAATTTGATCACTTTTGCCAAATAAGTGTCTCACATATTTGCTCGCAGGCAAGATGAGCGGCACATAAATCTAATAAATAAAAATATGGATATCAGAAACTTTTCCTGCAACAGACCATTCATCCATCTAAGCCAGTCCAGTCAATATTGATTAGAAAAGGACCTCTAGGTCACCACCATTACCTGTAGATACTGAGGATTCAATTTGGAACCTTTTGCACATATATATGATCTACCTATGAGCTAAAGTCTCACCAAAAATGAAGGTCTTTTCCCAATTTACAATCTAGTCTGGGATCCTTAGGAAGTAGCCTTTCCCATTTGCATTTAGCAAACTTAAATTCTGAGTTGACGGTGAAAGATGGATAAATCAATGGGCTAATGCATAGGCCTAGAGAGGACATATTCATATTCTTGTTTAAATATTTCACAAAATAGATGGTTTCATTGAAAATATAAGGCCAATGTCCATTGCTTTTGCCATGCAAGGTAGGAATGACCCATAGCCCCTCCAATTTGACTTGCCATTTCTGATTTCCAGATCAGCAGGGGAACATTTCCTCTGTTTAAAATATTTTGAAGGAAGAAATAGCTGCAGGTGGGGGAAAATGGTAGATCACCTGGAAAAAAAGACAAGGGGAAGAAGCACCTGGAAGAAAGAGAAATGAACTTTTGAGAGATGCAGAAGAGATTATATGATTTTGATAAGCTAGTTTCTCTCCTGAATTAGAAAGCTAAAACACACTTGTTTTCAGAAGAAATCGCTGTCAAAGCAAAAAAGGGAATATGGATTAGAAAATGAAGCTTGGAGTCAAGAAAATTGTCCGGGCCTGCTTGGGGAGATAGAAGACAGGACATTTGGGCAAATAAACTAGGGCTGTAAGATAGAACTAAGTTATTATTAAGAAATATTTTGGAAGAGGAGCTCGGAAGAGCTACTTATAAAATTTGGATTGGAGGTTGCATGCTATGGAAGTGAGAATTTAGTCAAGCTACCTGGCTGGTGAAATGAGCTGAAAGACATTTTCTAGGGCAGAATATAAATGATGGTATCCAAAAGAATTATTGGACTGCCTTCTATTGCAGGGCTAGTAATACTGTAAATACTGTATTCCAGAATCAAGTTCACTTCTGTGGGTTTATTGAAGGTATGGCTAAATCAGGATTCAGCTAATTGTGTGCAGAATGTTGACATTAAAAAAGGAGGATTCTACAGTAATTACACTGAAGTATGAAGGAATATTGTCTCTCCTCTTCTCTCCTCTCCTCTCCTCTTTTCAGATCACTTACTATACTTCATATTTTCCATTATAATTTTATACTGTTTTATTCCAAAAAAACTCCAAATAGATTTGATGGTTCCTTTCCTTTTTAAATTATTCTTTTGTTCTTACAAGAGCCCAATGATAGAAAGAGGAGAGTGAGCCAATGATCCAATAGCTAAATGGGATTATTGACACATTTCCCAGTCTTTTGAGTCCAGTCTTTTAGCCATGATATTTTACTCTCTTTTATCTAAAAGCATGCATTATTTTAAAGATATAAAGTAAGAAAATACAAATGGAAGGAAAGTTGAAAATAGAAAGTAATGGTGGTGTGTAGTCCATATATGCATAGAGGAAATTCTTCCAGTCATAAATATTGCACTTTTTCTGCTGTTGTGTGCGGCACAAGAAAATCGGCAACAAGAAAATACTGATGATCATCAGTGATTTTTACTGATATAGCCTCATTTTTACGCTAAGGAAGTGGCTTGGGTTCACTTATTTTAGACTGGAAGGTCGTGTTATAGCATTAAAAGTGTTTATCTTGTATAACAAAATTAGAATATAACCAGGAGGGGAGAAAAAAAGACCGATATGGTTTTTTTCTTTTTAAATCTACCTATTAATTAAAGAAGAAATTGAAAATGTACCTGGAAAATCAATATACATGGTTTTGAAACAAAGTTGTGTGAAGTTCCATTTTCATTTCTCCCTCTATTGTAAAGTAGCGATACCTTTCACGTTTGATTTAATTGTTCAAAATACAGCAGCATGATAAAAGATTTTTTATGGAAATTTCTCACAGCTACACAATCAATCATATTTTCAACTCATGCATCGTCTTGAGCCCCTGAGCCTCAAAGACTTTTTTTTTCCTATGGAGCTTACTTGTTAAATTAGCACTGATCAAAGGCTAAAACATTTATCATGCTTATTAGTGAATAAACCTAGCAGCAGGTATCCCAAGTGAGGAAGCAAATCCTCATTTCCTGCAAGAATGAATTGGAAATTATCCAAAGTGCTTGCAAACATTTTTTTCAAGGGAGTGACGAATTGTTAAAAAGAAAGCAGCTGCTAGATGTGTGAGCTCTAGGTTAGAAGGGAAATCAGGAGAAAGGACGCAGTGCCAAGGTATCTCAAAACTACCCCCTGGGGATGGTGTACAATTTGATTTACTATAATTGCCTCCAGAATTTAGGATCAGCTGACTTTGAAATCAAGTTGGTTAAAAAAAAAGCGCTACACAAACTATTGCAGTGGTTAATGTTCAAATTAATATGAACATTGTTCACACTTGCTCTTCAAACCTCTCACTCCTTTGTACTTGTAAAGAGGTTTGGGACAAGAAGGAGAAACCATCTTCAAGCTCCAGAGAAGCAGATTTCCTTCTTCCTGATGAAAGAGGGGAATTGAGCTGAAATGTTGCTCAGCTGTCTCTACAAATCAATGAGCACACCTTTAGAAAAAGGTTAGACATCACTGATCTAGAGCAACCCAATCTGGGATGCAAACCTCCAAATGCTAGAGGACGCTAGCAAAGAGGTATAAAAAGAGGTATTGAAAAGATTTTGTGCCACTTATTTGGTTAGTTCAGTTTTGGTAAGCCTAATTATAACAACTTTTGATCTCGATAGTCCATATAAAGGGAGATTGTAGCATCCCAAAATTCCAAGGATTTCCAAGAACAAGGAACTTCCATTGATCTTCGGCTTTGCAGCTTGTTTTTCCCCTTCGTTTTTAAGTTTAGCATCAATGTTGTCCATCACATTCCATGACTTTTCAAAGCTGGCTCCTCTATTCTATTCCCTACGCTTTGAAAAAGTTTGTAATTTCTTATTCTCCCTTCTCCCTGCTAACACTGTTGTGTGTTTTTCCCCTATAACCAAATTAAAAGGTTAAAAAAAATAGCAAAACGCAGGAGAAAACAGCACCAAAGGCATGAAATGTATTATCAGCATTAAAAAGTTAAGCAGCACTTGAAATAGTTCTGATTCTGCTCAATTTTTGTAAAGTTTATTCCAAAGCAGAAGGGAACCTTTTAGTCATAATTAAGTAAAACAGAATTATAGTTGAAGAATGGCCAGAGGCAAAGAATTAATAGGAAAAAAAAACCCTGTTGCAAGATTCAGCAAATGATGAGCTATAAAATGGATATTATATTTAGAAGTGTTGAAGCTGTTTTGAGTTATATCAGGTTTCCGAAGGAGAAGAGCACCTCCCTTTCGGTTCACCTTAATATAGTCAGAATAGTTGGTAACCTTGACAAAAATGCCCAAGGAAGGAAAAGAAATTAGTTGAGAGTAAAGGTGAAAGAAATTAATGGAAATAATTAAATTAGCCTTGTGCAACCAGATTGTGATAACTTTAAATTTAACCCAATGACCCCCTTTAAAGATAGTTTGCTCTGCAGAGAGCTTCAGCTTTTTTTCTCCAGGAAAAGTGTTGCTTTGAGGCTGCACAACTTCACACACCTTGCACACTGACACTCAGTGCTTTGGATTTGAAGGAGAAAAGTGCAGCTCCTTAAAACACCCAATGCACCTTCTCCTGGGATCATGCAGCTATATAACCTGGAGGATAGAAGTGGCTGCTTTAATGAGTTATCAACAAAGTCTTCATAAGGGTCCCTACGTGCTCCTAACTGCCTCTTTCCATTTGGATTGAAAACACTAAACACTACTCAGTTGTAACTTGTGCTACTTTTGAGAAAACAGAGAGGTGTTTTCTGGTAATTTTATGAATACAATGGAGCATCTTTCCATGTTTAAGTTCTAGCAATAGCACTGTGGCTTATATACCACTTCACAATGCTTTGCAGCCCTCTCTAAGCAGTTTATGGAGTTAGCATATTTCCCCCAACAATCTGGGTCGTCATTTTACCTACCTCAGTAGGATGGAAGACTGAGTCCACTTTGAACCGGTCAGGATCAAACTCTTGGCAGTGAGCTGTGAATTAGCCTGCAATACTGCATTCTAACCACCGCATCACAATGGCTCATTATAGCTGGGCATTTAATTACTTTTGGGGTTCTAAGAGTTAGAACAAACATAGAAGTGACATCACTCACCAGAGGCAAAGCTGAAAATCAAAGGAGGAGAGGTTTCAAGCACATCTTTTGCTTTTTGACTTTGCCTCCAAAGCCTGAAAACGTGCTCCTAAAATTTGGGATTCTCTTGAGGTTTGCATTAAATGAGATTTGGTTGCAGATTGCCCACTCTTCATTTAACATATCAGCTCCCCAAGGGTTTTCATTGTGACAAAGAAAGACAGGAAATTGCTGGGAGGTTGCATGCGATAAGCAGTGGGACTCTGCCTAAAATACATTCCAGCCCAAACTAGAACAAGTAAAAGATTATTAATGCAGAAATAGTTCTGACAGAAACGTGAACCTGTTAGGTCATGACTTCTCTTTAATTCACTGTTCCTTATTGCCCTGAAATGACTGCATAACAGTCCACCAGGCAACTCAAGGGGAAAAAATATAATCAGAATATTTAAAAAAACCTGGATATCAATTCCGTTTTGTTACAAGGTTAGAGATTTGCCTTTTAATCCAGTCATGAGTTTGCCAAGTGATATTCCGAGGGATTCCTGCTTGGGCTATATGGTACATGTTGTTTGCAGGTGCCTCGGGTGAAGTTTTTAGATAATGTTTGTTTGTATTTCAGTCTTATTATCCTTCTATTTTTCCTAACTACAACAACCCTGTGTGGTGGATGGAGCTGAGATAGAGTGATGGGCCCAAAGCAGTGGTGGGATTCAGCCAGTTCGCACCTATTCGGGAGAACCGGTTATTAACTTTCCAAGCAGTTCAAAGAACCGGATGTTGGAAGAAATCTCCTTTTGCTTTTTTCCACTTTACAGGGCTATTCGTAAGGAAGGCAGGAAGGAAACATTCTGGTGTTGTTTCTAGCCTAATCTTTATTGCCCTGCTTACAGAAACTGCCTCTCTGGTTAACCCTCATTACATTGTAACAGCTAAGGTGAAGCGCCCGTCAACCTGAGTGATGTTGAGTTGGCCACGCCCACATGGTCACATGACCACCAAGCCACACCTACCCACCTGGTCATTAGGGCAGAGAACCGGTTGTTAAATTATTTGAATCCCACCACTGGTCCAAAGTCACCCAGTTGGCTTTCAGGCATAAGGCAAGACTAGAACTCACAGTTTCCTGGTTTCAAACCTTAACCACTAGACCAGTGATGGCGAACCTTTTAGGCACAAAATGCCCAAACTTGGAAGGCACATGTGTGCCACAAACCCGACAACCAGCTGGCTGGCATGCATACATGCCTCAAAAACCTGGCAACCAACTGGCCAGCGTGTATGTGTACCTCGGAAACCTCAGAAACCTGATGACCAGCTGGCTGAGCTGGGCCGACTTCTCATTGCTTTCTCCTGCCTCATTTCAAAAATGTCTCAATTGCAAAATTGCATTCTGAGACGATACCTTTTATGCCATCAAACATCCACATCTGCCTATCCCAAGTCCTTGTGAAGGATTTGATAGAGGGACAAAAATGCCAAACCCAGTCTAAACCTCTGGCTAACTGTCCAACCAATAATAGTAATGGTCAGGGACGTGCAGTCAGGGGAGGCAGAGCCTCACCACTGTCATCGTGAAAAGAAAAAAAAATGTAAAAGGAAAAAGACAAGAACTGAGGTCAGGCTGAGTTAGTTGCTGCCAGAGTCACCATGGATGACTCTGCTTAGTGCTTAACTGTTTAAAAAAGCCTCTAAAAAGTGCCCTTTACAGGAGGTGGCAGGAGAACCACGTGCCTCATCTAGTCTGACTTTTTATGATCACTCGAGCAGAGTTAAGCAAGGGTTAAAAGCTGAAAAATTCCTGATGTAGATGAGGTACGTCGTTCTCCTGCCTCCTCCTGTAGAGGGTGCTTTTTTAGAGGCTTTTTTAAACAGTTAAGTAGAGTCATCCATGGTGACTCTGGCAGCAACTAACTCAGCCTGATCTCAGTTCTTGTCTTTTTCCTTTTACATTTTTTTTTCTTTTCATGATGACAGGCAAGAACAGAGTTGCAACCCTCTCTGAAACAGCTGGAAAATGTATGTGTGGGTCGGAGGGAGGGGGAGGAATTCAAACTTCATCTTCCTGGTGCAACTTTGTGTGTGTGTGTGTGTGTTTGTGTGTTTGACAGAGGGGGGAGGGAGAGAGAGGGAGGAAGGAGAGGAAGGGAGAAGAAAAAGAAAAAGAAAGAAGGAAACTTATTTAGCAAAGGAGAAAAACAAATGCTGTCACTTTAAATCGGAACTGAGTATGCCTGGCTGTGGAATTCTGGGAGTTGAAGTCCACAAGTCTAAAAAAATTGCTGCCTCACCAGCCATAAACCTCACCGCACATCACTGGTAATGGTGATGGCAAAATAACAGTTATGCAGATAAGCTCTTGATCACTTCAGCAATAGTTGGATAATGCTATGAAGATGGTCTCTATCAGCCAGTCTCAAATTCTGAATACTTCACTTCACCCTGTAAATGTTAGAATACAGACGTTCGCTAATAAATGGCTAGTTTCATAATCTCAGAAAATGGACACATTGCTTGTTCTGGTCTAAGATTGTAATAACTGATTATTTTCACTAATCCCAGAAAACATAACTTTTTAGCCTTTAAATTCTTTAAGAACTCTATGATGCTTGGAATTATTTGGAGTAAAGATTACTCTGATATAAGTTAGGTACTGAGAAAATCAGCAGTCATAGAAATCTCTTTGAGATGGTAGACCAAATATAATGACAATTTTCATAAGGAATTTATACAATTCTACTCCTCTCTTTTGCCAGTAATTAAGTTGGTGTCAGAGCAAGGCATCCTTAGACAAGCCTAGAGGCTACATTAGCCATTCAGAATGAGTTTTAAATAGAAGAGAAAAACTTGGGTGGAAGAGTCATGATTTCCTGATAGTCATGAGACACCTCAGTCAAGCCAATTTATCTGAGGCAGAATAACAAGTGGATACCATTATTTTTTTTAAAAAAAAATTGCAGGTAAAGGGTAATATCTTCGAGTAATGTAAGCTCTAATGAGAAGCAAAGTTTTGAACTGTCCATTAATTATGGAATGATAGCAAAAAACCCTAAAGTCAAAAAAATATATAAACTATATAAACCTTGACAAATCTGAAATGATAACTGATCTGAATGTACATCTTTATGCAAACCAGATTGGTGGAAAATTTGGTTTTGAATCTGTATCTTCAAACAGAAGCTATTGAGCAATTAGAAGCGATAAAATGGATATGGAGGGTTTTGAAAAATGGCATAGAAGTGACTTACTTTCTAGCATGCTTAGCTCTTAGCATGCATGTTCATTGCCATGAAAATTATAATATATCTAGAACTCACAGTCTCCTAGTTTCTACACCTTCACAACTACACCCAGAAAAATTTCCTAATGTAAAAGAAATTGACAGTGGTGTAAGTTTAACACTGAGCAGTGAGCAAATGTTGCAATCAGAATAATGTGCTGCATTCATTAAATCTAGGTATTTCATGTAATGCATATAAAACAATTGTTAATCTATTTGTTTTTCTACCGCTTTTGATTGCCATAAATTGAAGAAGAAAACCTGAGGTGATCAAAATAAATGCCAAAGTTTCTGCCATTTATCATATAAAGCTTTCCTTTTAGGACATAAAATAGATGGTTTGTGGTCAGGGGCCATACTTAATAGTTTGAGGGTCAAGTGTCTGGCAATGGGTGGAGTGATGATTTCAAGAGTCATATTAGATATATGGGAAAAAGCTAAAGTTTTTAGAAATGTTGATTGGCAGTTTTAATAGACTTATTTCGATTTTCATGCATTTTCTACCTCAGAACATCAGGAAACATTGCATCATCAAATGCAATTTGAGACATTTCTGGTAAATGTAGTGGGGTGACAATTGATTATTTTTAGGGAAACAAGCTGTGAGCTGTGGGTTATTGGTGGCCCATCAAAAACCTTTTTGTGGTGCTCAGAACCTAACTCAAAGTCAATGGAACCAACCACTTTGGCCCTTTTTATAGTGTTTTTGCTTTGTTTGGGGGTGGAAGAAAAAATGAATGCTTTACATCCTTACTTATGGGATCCATTTTAGCTGTTAATGATCCTGTCCACATTTGAAGTGGGTTTTAGACATGTCTCACGTACTTCAGGAAATACATGGGACTGCCCTGCATTCTAACTTGCTGTGGTCCATGAGTCCTTCTTCTGGGGGGTGTTCGGAGTCAGAGCAGGGACTAGAGAGGCCTGTTGTCCACCAGGGGGCATCTGAGTCAGGGAGCTTTGAGGAAGAACAGAGGGAGGCTGTCCCTGACATACGTATGCGTAGGGCTGCAAGGAGGAGGGAGCAGCTTTGGAAAAAGGGTCACAGAAGGAAATAGGAACAGGTGGTTACTGATTGGCCCCTCCTGGAGACCTTGTAGGTGGGGCGACAGGAGAGGAATTTTGCAGGAAACAACAATTTATTGATCCAGCCATAGAGAAAGATTGGGAGAATTTCATGAGTTCAAGCCTTGTTTCATAGAGATAGCTTTCTGAGTTCCCAGCCAAGGGGTTGTTTATCTCCTTCCTTAGTTGTGGCAGACAGCCAAGTCTGCATCCCTATATATTGTAGAAGCTTGGGATAGAACAACTGCTCACAAAAAAACACAGATTCTATAAGCTACAGGCATGGAGTTCCAAGGTTAAAACCTACCCCATGCAAAATTAGGTTTTGTTTACATTCCTTTCTTTTCTTACTTAATTGGCTGGCTAATTAGTTGGCTGGCTTAATCTGGGGCAAATTTAACTGTTTATTGTGGCATTCTAACTTGCTGTGGTCCATGAGTCCTTCTTCTATAGTCCATAATATGCTTAGTGAGGAGACTGAACAGGGAGTTGAAATAAATTATCTTCCCCTTTCAGGTCTGTGAAACTGTGAGAAGATAATACCTTGGGGTGAGTCCTCTTCTCCATGGTGTCAAGGGGTTAAGTAAGCAGAGCCCAAGATCATCAATAGCAATGTTAGCAAGGTCACAGCAGAATGAACAGCCAGAGCTGTTACAACTCTATTTAGTGCATTACTCAAAATTTAGGGCATGGTGAAACCTCTCAACATACAATCACCTTGAAAATCCTTTATTAGCAGAACTGAAGTTAAAGCAATTAAAAGTCTGCTTTTTTTGCCTTGGTGATGTTCCAGTTCATTATTCAACTTCACTGTTCTATATTGTTGGTTCACTCAGTACTTGAACTTGTCATAGGAAAGAAAAAAGAGGTAGGAATGAAGAATAAAGTTTATATTTACCTGGAGGTCAAAATCTCAAGGAGACACCAATCAATGAATCTTCTATAAAACATTGGCTTCTGCTGGTATATTTCTTTACATAAAGAGCTTTGTTTTTATTTATATAACACTGAAAGTGCATGTGTGCCAAAAGTTACAGTGTGTCTTAGCTTACTTTTATCTTTCTGTTATCAAGAGGAGTTAACCCTCCTTTTGATAATATTCATTTTTAACATAATTACTATTTAAAGATAAAAGGAAAAATGTTGCTTATTATAACACAAGATTAGGTCACTTGCTATAAAGTATTAACCCAACATTTGGAACTGATCAAGGAATAAATACATCAAAAAAAGTCTGCTGTTAGGAACTAAGCCTTAAACTGAGATTATAAAAATAAGACATGAGAAGTTACCTTTTGATCAAGAAGGTAAAAATAATTGTTGCAGGTGTAGAAATGTCAAATGGAATGACAATTTCTTTCTCCATGTTCAGAAGGAGACATTCATAGCAGGGGTTACTGGTTTGCTTAATGCACGCATGCGCGCCAAATGCACCCTTTGCATGCCGGCGCACTGCAGGCACTACCACGCAGCGCTGAAAAAGGAGGATCAAGAAGCCTTTTCTAAGTCTGCAAAGGTAGGTAGAACAGTGAGAGGGAGGGAACAGCTGTGCCGCACGATTTAGGTTCGCTAGGAAGCAGGATTTCCTGCTTTCTAGCTAGTATAAATCATGTGGAACAGCTGATTCCTCAAACCGGTAGTAAAAAATGCTACCAGTTCGGGTGAACCCGTAGTTCCAACGGTCAGCTGTGCCACACAATTTCTAAATAGTACGGCACAGTGATTGTCACACAGCTGATCGTCGGAACCAAACTGGTAATAAAAAATGCTATCAGTTTGCCCGAACCAGTAGCATTTTTTACTACTGGTTCGGGCAAACTGGTCCAAACCAGTAGCATTTCACCCCTGATTCATAGGTAAGCTAACTATATGTAAGTTGCTTATCAACAAAATATAAGCAGCTCATATTATTTCACCAGATAGTTCACGTTGCTTTCATTTAAGGTAGACAATCCAATGAAGCTACCAGGCTACTACCTGAAGCTACCAGGCTACCATCTGGTACAGAACGGGCTAGCAAAAAAAGACAGTTAAACACTGTCTACAGATATCCAGTAATGGGTACCATAATGTACCTTCGCTTTCAAAATCACATCTTTACAAAGGGCCTTAGTCATCCTGGCAAGCAATCAACCCAAAAAGAAAGACGTTCTGCTAAGATGATCCTTTTCCCTCAATAGTTTTCATTCATACCATAGATAAGTCTCAGCAGAACGATAGATGTCTTTCAACATTCCATGCTTTTGCTCTTCCAAAGGTTAATGGCAGTCTACTTGATGGAAAGAAAATTGTTCAAAGTGGTGCAGAAGATTTCTGTCAGTGCCAAGAAACATCCATTAACATCAATAGGAGCCTCAAGACTAAACCCCACCCATCATCCCTTTGAACATCAACTACCAGCACTTTCTATTCATCTATGTTCAAATGAAGAAGATAGTTAAAATAATACAGCCACACTTAGGTTGCTGCATGTGTGTTTAAATGATAGAAGTATTTCAGAAAACCCCAGCCAAGCTTTTCTTTTGCCTGGCATGTAGAAAAGCTACTAAGCAGTCTATATAATTCTTCTACAATTATGGCAACTAATTACCTTATTAGAAAACAAATGGTAGATAAATTATAATCCTGGAAAGAATCATTGTTCATCTATTATGCATGAATTACTAACTTCTATTAGGAGCTGGTGTGAAGCTGATAAATTGAGCAGAATAAATAGATATTAATTGTAACGTCACATGAAATGTAGATGCTAATTTTAAAATATTAGTGTATCGGATTAGATTGAAAACCCATATTATTTTGACAACATGGGTGCAAAATTTCTCTTAGGCTAATTTATTGGTGGGGATCCTGTCGTATTTTAAAACTCTATGAGAATTATGGGTATAACTCCTATAGATAAAGGTTGGCCATTCAGCCAATTTTGGTCTAGAGGGATTTTTGTTGGTCCTTAATGGATTTTGTGAACACATTATAACAAAATTATTTATCTATGATATCTAAGCAGACTATTTTGCAAATTTATGGATACATTTCTCCAAAGGACTATAAGAGAGGATTGTATTGAGTTTGGTTCAAGTCCCCAAATAAAGCTATAAAGTCATAGGTGAGCAAGATCAGTAAGCATTTATAGATTTTTTGAAGTCTTCCATTTCCTTTTATTTGAGAGAAAAACTTTCCTCAATATAAGTAAGGCCTTTGCCTTGTGAACATGGTAGCCTTTGGTGCATGTCACTTCTCCCATGTCCCATTCATCTGGAACATAGGGCTTAGAAGGGACAAACGTCACCAATGCATACCTAGATACTTCATTTTTTGTGGGGTCCTTGGTAATCTCTGAGCTTGGTGGTTTTTTTGTAGACATTTCATTACTGTGATGATCCCGTTGGACCCCAGTTCAGAGTAGGAGGAGGTGTTGGAACTGGGAGCATTCAAGGGAAATGGCACAGCTCCCTCGGAGTGCCCAGAAAATCCAGTGGAGTCACTGGCCAGTCCGACATTGGGAAGGTGGCCAACTGGGTGAAGAGCTTCCTGCTGGAGTGTGTGTGTGTGTGTGTGTGTGTGTGTCAGTCTGTATACACACACACACACACACACACACACACACACACACACACACACACCCTTTAAATCCCTTAAACTGTGATAAGGTATGTAGGCTAATAAAAGGAATTGATCAGTGATTTATCTTTTATACCAAGATACCATGTTTTATGTCATGATAGGATGGCCAGAAAGGACTCTGGACAAATTCTGGTAGGCAAATAGTTAAGATTCTTTCTGATCCCATTGAGTTCAGAAGTGTCTTGGGGAAACATGAAGAGGTGTGTGTGTGTGTGTGTGTGTGTGTGTGTGTGTTAGTTAGTTAGTTAGTTAGTTAGTTAGTTAGTTAGTTTATGCTTTTTAACAATTGCTCTGAGTTACTTCCAAAGAAGATTATAATATAAATAGTTTGGCTTTGCTGTTGTATATTAAGCAACTGCCTTAATGGGAGAAAATTTCAGCTGATATTTAGAAGAAGACCAGAGATGGTGTCTGGAGAGAATAGAGCTCCAGGTTTATGAAGACCTAAAACAGGATAGGTACCATATATTATGGCCATTTGGTTGTTAAACTACAATTACCAAACATCCACCACCTTAGGATATGCCTGCTAGAGATTATGGGATATGCATTTTAGTGATTATGAAATTATCAGAAACATCTAGATCAGAAGTGTCCAGTCTTGACAACTTTAATACCTGTGGACTTCAATTCCCAGAATGTTGGCTGGGATTTCAACTGCCAGAATGCTGACTTGGGAATTCTGGAAGTTGAAGTCCACAGGTATTAAAGTTATCAAGGTTAGACACCCCTGGTCTAGAGCGCTATATACTGTAGCACTCTACTTTAAAATCAGAGACAATCTTGCTTGAAAAACAGCTGATAAAGCAGTATGAATTCTCTGAAGTAGGGTTGAAGACATGGAGCATCTCAATAAGTAGGTGTTGAATTATCCTAATTATCCTAGGAACTAAGAGCAGCAGGATGAATATTTTTTTTAAAAAAAAAATCCTGTTATATAGCTTGCGTCCCTGCTGGTGAGGGTTTGACTAGAGTTTTCAGGAAGTCTTATCTGAGGCAAATATTATTGAGAGTTAAGTATTTTGTTGAGGGAAAAAAAATCTCTCTCATGTATTGTACAAACTGCAACTCTGATATTTAAGCGGAGAACCATACATTTAAGCAATCTTCTCCTTCCATTTGAAAAGCAACACATTATGCCATCATATAAATAATTTCCCTAATAAACATCTTAATTTGCTCATCTTATGAGCTTGTTCTTAAGTGTGGCATTAATTCCATATTTATGTCATAGAAAACTAACAAATAGTTTTTCTGGAAGATACAGAAGTTAATTTTGGTGGCTGAAGTCCTCTGGGCTTTTGGGGGGCACCAAACATCTTTAAGGCATGTGAGCATATCTCCACAGATTTTTAGAGGGGAAGAAATTATTATGGTCCATTTTTCTTGTCTAAAAATGACAAAGAAACAATCTCAAAACCAAAGATAAATTGGAAAGTTAAAAGAAGTGTCTTGAGACTAAATGAACAGAAAACTACTCTCTATAGGTAAAGGTAAAGGTTCACCTCACAGATATGTGCTAGTGGTTCCTGACTCTAGGGGGCGATGCTCATTTCTGTTTCAAAGCCGAAGAGCCAGCACTGTCCGAAGACATCTCTATGGTCATGTGGCCGGCATGACTAAATACCAAAGGTACTCAGAACACTCTCTAGTAGGCCTTTAACAAGCGTACCATAGAATCCTGTCAAAATCGTAATATGCCAAGGGTTAAATTCTTTATAATTAATGAAGTAGAAGAGTTTTCTTTTTAAAATGTGGCAGAGAGGTCTGGTTGCCACAATACAAAATGATATTGAGACTCTAGAAAGAGTGCAGAGAAGAGAAGAGCAAACTTTATTAGGAGACAGGAGGCTAAAACATACAGTATAAACAACACCTACAGGAATTGGGTATGTCTAGTCTAATAAAGAGAGGTGACATGAAAGCAGTCTTCCAATATCTATGGGGCTGCCATAAAGGGGAGAGGGATCGGCCTATTTCCCAAAGTACCAGAAGAAGGAGAAGAAGCAATGGATGGAAACTTATGAAGGAGAGAACTAGAAATAAGGGGAAATTTCCTGACAGTGAGAATAATCAGTCAGTGATTAAGAAAGGCATGCTGTGGGTGCTTCATCACTGGAGAGTCTTAAGAAGAGATTGCTCAACAATTTGTCTGAAATAGTATAAGATTTCCTGTCTGGTCAGTGGGTTGCACAGAAAGACCTCCAAGGTCTCTTCCGACTCTATTATTGTATTCTATAGAGGCAAATTTAACAATTCAAGGGGATTATACAATATACAATAACTTTTTTTTTCCAGCAAGCATTACTTCTTCACAATGGTCTGCATAATTCTGGCCAGTTCCATCTTTTCCATCAAGTAGTGTAGCATACAGTATACAACAAACAATGATTGTAGATAGGTCCTATCCTGTAGAACAGGGCTGCGAAACTCGCATCATCACGGTGGCGTCACATGACATATCAGGACTTTCCCCCCTTCATTAAACCAGGTGTGGGCATGACCAGTGCGTGACGCATCTGGCATGCGGGCCAGGAGTTTGACAGCCCTGCTGGAGAATGAGAAGGTATTAATTGACCACTATCGACACACACTCTGCCACGAAATTTCAGGTAAAGGTTGATTTCTGTTTTTGATAGCTACACATCTTACAATAAAATGAGTAAATTTCTGACTTTTATCACATAATTAGCTTTGAAGCTACCAGGAGCACATTTCTTGTCTAGTTGTTAAAATAGTTAAAAGGGGAGGAATTGCTTTCTGAATGCATGGGATTTTGTCTACAAATTTCTCAAGGTGGTATCCTCGCTATCTTTCTCTACTCATCTCTGTACCTGATTTCTAACCTTCTCTGCAATGCCATTTTTCTCTCCACCAATCATTCTACAATGTCATCCTAGTAATGAGATAATTCCTCATCTTGACTGCTGTTACATCATGTTTCCTCTGTGAAAACACACTTCATAATTGTTCCAAGTATTCCAATTGTAGCTTAATGCTCATCTGCTGTGATAATATCCCATTCCCTTTCTATCTTTCCAGACTGCAGAAGCTTCAGGTCTTCTTAGCTATTTTTTTTCATTTGTGCCATTTTTCCTTATTTCCAACAGGGATGCAGCCTATATCCTACTGCATCTTGTTTCCTGGCAAATGATACTTGACTGTCTTACCCATCCTTCTCTACGTTTTTTCTTCTTTATGATATCCTTCACTTTCTGAAAAGTTTATTTAATGGATGGGAAGGTTTTTTTCTCCCAGAATCCTTTGGATCAGATTCCAAGTCCATAAAGCCTGCCATTGAATAAACCCAACCATTTTCAAACATTAATGAGACAACACAAAATTATGTTGCTAGATTGTTAACTTGCATGCCCACAAACATTTAGTAGTGTATGTGCAAAATATACATGAGATACGTAGCATGGAGACTGTGGTGATAGGTCCCACCAACTTAAATTTATTGTACTCAAATTGAAAGGGGGTAAAATTGTCAAGTAAATGCCGCTTGGCCCCTTTATATATTGAAAGATGCCTTTAAGATCTTTCTTACAAAGACTAAATATTGCAGGTATAAGATAGAATCATAATGCAATTAATATTCTATCAATATCATTAACAGGAATATCCTTGTTGTTCAGTTGCTAAGTCATGCCCGACTCCTCGGGAGGCCATGGTTCACAGCACACCAGGCCCTCTTGTCCTCCACTGTCTCTCAGAATTCACCCAAATCCATGCTCACCATGACACTATCTAACCATCTTATCCTCAATAAAGGAGAAAGTTGAGGATTGAGCAAACCCCACTTCCTTCTAGCACTGATTATGTTACCTGGTTGGGTTATGAAATGTCTGCAAGGAAACAACCAAGCTCAAAGAGCACCAAGGACTCCTGCTCACATCCTCTGCTATCCTCTTCTCCTGTTGCCTTGAATCCTTTCCAACATCAGGGTCTTTTTCAATTATTTCTCTCTTCTCATTTGGTGGCCAAAGTATTTGAGTTTCGGCTTCAATATCCTTATGCATATCCAAATAATATGGCAATGTTTTAAATTAGAAAAGCCTCCATTCTGACTGAAATGTTTTTTTTTCTATGTAGAGTTTACAAATTGTTTTTTTTTCTTTGCAAAGAGAAGAAAGTCCCAGATTTGGTTGCTAGAGCCCCATTTGCGTTGACTCACTTTCATTCTCTTCGACATAGTGCTTTTTTTTTTTTTCAAATCATAAGCTACGCCAAAGGAAACTCTCTTTTCACAATGGGACATATCAGATTTGCCAAATGACATACTACTGTTGCATTAGTGAGATGAAAGGCTTTTATCTTGCTTAGAGACATATGTGCTATAGTCATTTCAATAGATGAAATGTCAAACTATTTGGGGAGATCATTTCTGACATAAAGACAAGTAATTGCCTAAGATACACAGAATATGGAACTTACTAATCAGAAATTGTTTTCACATAGGTATTTGGGAAGGAGGGGGAGTATCTGTAATAAATAAAATGATGGCTATTTTTTTTCTAAAATGGCATCTAATTAGAAACTTCCTGCTCCTTTGTGTCATCCTCGTGAGATTAGTTTTATTAGCATGCATTGAATCTGTCATTATGGCTGTATCAGAGAGCATTCTTTCTGCTTTTTATGAGAAACTCTGAAACCATAAACTATTAAAAGAGCATGTACTTCACATAAGGGCATTATTTCTTAGCATGGCACTCTGAAACATGGATTTCTTCTTCTGTTTTGAAGTAGATTGTCTGACTTTCTCCTAACAATTTTAGCTATTTTGTAAATATTCCAAAACTTGATTGAAGAGGGGTCATGATGATGTCTCCAAGGGAGTTGAAGAAGAAGCTCTATACTATTGACAATTATCTAAATCAGAGGTGTCCAATTTTGGTAACTTTAAGACCTGTAGACTTCAACTCCCAGATTTATGGAAGATGAAGTCCACAAATCTTAAAATTGCCAAGATTGGATACCCATGGTCTAAATTTTAGCAGGAAGAAATGTGATGTCCCAAGTTGTATTGATAATGTTACCTTACAAGGGAAACTCATAACTCAGTGCTGCAGTACTGAATTCTGCCATTCAACATTGCACCATTCAGTTATGACTTTTTCCAATATTCTACACCATCATTTTTGTCAGCTTCCAAACCAATGAATGGATCTGGATCCCCCCCCCCTCTAATCTCTTCTCTAAAGGTTCTTTTCCATCCTTTTTATAGAATGGTAACCTCAACTTTGTATTCATAACTGGTGCGATTTTGCCAAACAGAAGAAATGCTGTTAATGGATTAAACATTAATGGATGCTTCTAGAAAAGAATGTATGCATGCCACAAAAGAGATGTTCTAATTTAGGAAGGAAAGTGCTAGGTCTACACATAATCATATTTCTTAGTTCATAGTTCATCATCATTTTTTATAGCAAACTCACCACAAAGAGTCCCAGATGACAAGTTTGCCTTGGGGCAGTGATAGTGGCACATAGGCTTCCGATGCACCCATATTTAAATGCAGGTACACTAAGGACTTGCACCCAGTCACCTTACACATTAATTGATTGAGTTAAAGAGAAATCTTGAGTTAATCTTTAGTTAATTGAGATAAAGCAAAATCCTGGGATGAGAGATGAACCCAAGAGAAATGCAAAGGGAAGGAGGATGTATTAATAGAAGTTTAATAAAGCATTAATCCCATCCCTCCATCCCCCATCCAATATGACATAATGTGCATGGTGGTGGTGGTGGTGGTGGTGGTGGTGGTGGTGGTGGTGGTGGTGGTGGTGATACATTGATGATAACAGCAACAACAGTGATGATGATGGAAAGGAGCAGTTGCAACAAGCGTGTAATCACTTTCCTTCCAGTCTTGGACAAACACTGCTAGAGTGACATAAGAAAAAAAGAAAGAAAGAAGGGAGGGAGGGAGGGAGGAAGGAAGGGAGGGAAGGAGGGAGGGAGGGAGGAAGGAAGCCAAACTAAATATTTAATTATCTCAGTTTTCAGATGTGACTGGCAAGTACTAAAACCATTCATTCATTCATTCATTCATTCATTCATTCATTCATTCATTCATTCAATACATACATGCATACATTTTAGTTTACATCCTTTTTGCTTACTCTTATGGTGCTCCTTTACCTATCTTTTCCAAGATTATTTTAGGACGACTGGATTTGTAATCATTTTTCAGATGTATTAAGAATACTAGTTGGGAATAGATAATGTAAGTACCAAAGTTTTTCTCAAGCTTAATTGTTTTCTTTTCCTGAACCATTGTTATCAAAACTACACAAACTGGCTCCTGTAAGTTCAAACACAACAAAAGGGATGGCTGCTAATGGCTAGGTATGGTGAACCGATGCTCTTCACATGATGCTGAATCATAACATTCCCCTTAGTAGTCATGCCATGATGACAATAAAGATGCTGGGAGTTGTAGTGCAAAAGTGTCTGGAGGGTTTCTAGCAATGGTAAAATTCATTTTTTTTACTACCAGTTCTGTGGGCGTGGCTTGGTGGGTGTGGCTCTGTGGTGTGGCTTTGTGACCATGGCAGGGGAAGGATATTGCAAAATCTCCATTCCCACCCTGCTCTGGAGCCAGCCAGAGGTGGCATTTGCTGGTAATAATGTCTGAATGGTTGTGCTTAAACCAAGACAAAAATTGAAATAATTTGTGGCTTTTTGATAACTCAACAAAACGCTTTCAGTATCTGTGCAATGTATATTTTTTTGAAAAGTCCCAACTAACTTAATTATCTCTACAATAGTCTCCCTGACATTCAGCAATGATGCTTTTAAGATAAGAACTCCAGTCTCTTAAAATCCTGAAACAGCTCTTCATATTTAAAATGAGGATCAATTAAAATGCAATGCTCCAAGTTTTATAATGAGCAAAGACAATTCCACACAATGTGGGATCAATTACTTCACACCGTGCAGGATTATTTGGGGTGTTATATATAGTGTAAGATTAAGTTTTCCTCCATGCTGAACATATTATTGATTGGACCAATTATCCCATTGAATGACACAAACCTAGCTTTCATCAGGGAAATATCAGAAGACCATTTAATAAGGCAAGTATAGATTTATAAATGGATCTCCTGGGCAAATATATCTATCTGTCTAAGATCCCTGCCTACCCAAACTGAACACTATGATTGCCATTTCTCTTGGTACTGCTTGCGTGCAGCTCAGGACCCTTATATAAAAAGTAGTTAATGCATTTCCTCTAATGTGTAGTGAAAGCATATGTCATTCATGTGCTGTGCCAAGCAGTAAATTCGCAACTGACAGTCCAAGGGAGCATACAAAGTTATTGGGAATGGCAGAGCTTGGTCAAAGAAGCTAGAATTCCACTGGTCAGCAAGAAAAGAGGAAGCATGAGAAAGAATTCATCAATCTCCACTCTTAAACAACAATGTAGGATGAGTTGGGTTGTCTGTATTTAAGGCACTGCAAATGCAAGCTTGGGATTGGAATGAGAATAGGAATGCACATCCATTCCCCGTTTGCCCACAGAGCTCTGCCATAGGCAGAGTACAGAATAGTACAGATTCAAACAAAACACTAACTTCTAACTTCTGTGAAAAGAATGGTAATTATTACAGAAAAGGAAGATGCTAAATACATATTGCCGTTTATTTACAAATGTGTGGTCTCTTTCTCTCTCCCCCCACTTCTTTTTTTTTTTGATATTATCTGCTTTTTATCTTCTATTTTTGTGGACTATCATGAAATCTATTCCAAAACATACTTATTTCTATGATCTGAATTTCGCAGAGCTTTTTGTGCAGCATTTCCTGGTTGATCAAAAGTCACTTAGATGACATGTGATTGGGTCTACACGGTGGTTAATAATAAAGCTATAATTTACCTCTTGTAATTTGTTCTCTACCCTGTTGTTCTATCTTAGCTATTAGAGTTGACTTCTGCTGGGGGTCTGCTGGGACCTTCTCATCCTCTAGTCTTGTGTGTAATACACTACTGGTAGATATTTCTACTGTTCTTCTAGGCCTTTTAGGAGCTCTTCTTCAACCAAGTGTGCCACCACTGCTTCTGTCTTCTCAGCATATGTCCTTCTCATGACCAGGCCTTTTCTTCATTGGATTTTAAAATATTTTCATCTTCATTTAACACACATACTTCTTCGTCTCCAATGCTACCTTGTTTTTTTCATCAAACCCACACAATATCATCTTATTCAAGTCAGCTATTCCCTTTTACTGGAAGGGCCCTTGAAAATATCAGAAAGATTAAGCCATCAAATTCACATTTCTCTTCAGTGTAGGAATTCAAACTAAAATATCCACCAAATATTTCCAAGTTGGGAAAACAAGATCAAAGATATTATTGGTATACATCAATGCTTTGAATGAATGCTTGATGAAGATATTTCTCTTTCAGTGCCTCAGAAAACAAAACAAGAACAAAAACCTAACCTTTAATCCTAAGGAACATGAGGGGGGAATCTTTTCTACAGGTTGTAAAAAGAGCCCCCTTGACACTTTTAACCAAAGCACCAAGGCAGAGGGTGTCATCTATGAAACACAAAATGTTCATCAATGCAGAAATACACCTGCTTTTCCTCATAGCTATCAATATTTCAAAGAAATGCATGGTTACTTTTGAATCAGATAACAGCTTTTTGCAGAGTGAGATATATTCTGGGTGAAAATCTTGCAGCTATGATCAACACCCTTTGCAAATTGTTATGAATTATTATAATTTTGAACATTGGAGAAAATGTCTTTTTTCTTCTCTCCTAACCTTGCCTTGAAATTCTCTTTTTAAAAAATAGAATAGATACGTTATTAAAAGAGAGCAACATTTCTTAATAAGGACGGCATTTAACGAAGAACTCTTAGGCTATAAATACTGTAAATTTCCTCAGCCAAAGGGGCATCTAATCACTCTTACCAGACTGAAATGTGACTCTTTGTGGCTAGTCTTTGAGAGGAGAGATAAACTTCAAATTGTTAACTCATCTCCAGGGACTCATTATTGCCTAGAAATGTTAGATAGACTGTTACTTAAATCAGGACAAGAATGGATGTCATCCTAGCAATGAATACTACAAGCTAACAATCTTCGTTCCTAAATGTTATATGAATATATTTGTGTAGCATTCTAAACAGGAAGCAACTATTCCTTTGTTCCCAAACACTTGCAAATATAATGGCATAGTTTTGAAATTCAAAAATTAGTACATATACAGTATTACTTGAAAATATTCCTCCACTTTTTTTCTTCAGTTTATCTCATTGTTTTTTTTTAATTTTTAATTTTATCATTGTTTCTTCTTGTTGTTGTGGTTGTTGTTGTGGTTCTTCTTCTTCTTCTTCTTCTTCTTCTTCTTCTTCTTCTTCTTCTTCTTCTCCTCCTCCTCCTCCTCCTCCTCCTCCTCCTCTTCCTCCTCTTCTTCCTCCTCCTCCTCCTCCTCCATTATGTGAAATTAGATGTTCTTGTAGTATCTTTTTTCAACATTCAGATAGCATGTTCCTTCCTTCCTTCATTTCCTTTCTCATTGTTAACTGAGTTACAAAAATGTGCATGAATTACAGTATTCCTGTGTTGCAAATAGTTAAATTGTTAGGGAGTACTAGGAAAACCGAGGTTCCATGCCATGATTAATGATATATCCGGATTCTTCCCTCAAAGCTTTCTCTGTGTCATCTTTTACTCTTTTCATAAACTAATTAATACTTCTCATGATGAATGCTTATCACTCTACTAGCTGTGCTGGTGGTCACTGACAGGGGTTCAATCCTGACTGGCTCAAGGTTGACTCACCCTTCCATCCTTCCAAGGATCGGTAAAATGAAGACCCAAATTGTTGGGGCCAAGGTGCTGACTCTGTAAACCACTTAGAGAGAGCTGTAAAGCACTGTAAAGCGATATATGAGTCTAAGTGCTATTGCTATTGCTACTACCTAGTCCCAATTCAAAGCTGAACTCTGAATATCACAGAGAACAACCTATTCACACAACCTAAGTACAAGGAGTTTTCTAAAATGTCTCCATATAAAACAAATATCTATCTATATATAGATAAGTATTGTCCGTTCACAAGAACATTTAAAATTCTGTTTAAAATGATGATTTTCATTTCCTAACTAATTCTGGGGTGTTAAGAATTTTCTTTGAGTGTATTTTGTAATTCTCACAACTTTTTCCTTTTTGTTTATTCATTACAATGTTTCTATAATGTCCTTCTTGCAACTCAAGGACATTTATATATATAAAACGCAAACCATTGTTAAAAAATAATGGTTACGAAAGCAACCCAAGTTCACCATCTATTCCCAAAGCATTTCAAAATAGGGAAGTTTTTACTGCTTTGCCAAATGCAAGGAAGACTGGAGTCCTCTTACCTTCAGAGACAAGGTGTAGCAAGATAGGGAAGAGAACAGGTGTGTTTGGTTATTTTCTATGTTATATCATCCTTACCTGATAGAGGAGAAATTAGTGAAAATAGCTCATGATCTTATCATCACTTATAAACACTACTTCTAATGCACTTCATGTGGGGCCACCTTTAACGGCTATCAAGAAGTTATAAATCGTCCAGAGAGGAGGAGCCAACGTGGTGATGGAACATCGTGCGGACTCAATAGTCTGAGTCCGCCGATGACACTTTTGCCCTTGGATGGTCCAGCAGGACCTAAACCGTCCCGAAGAGACGGTGACTGGGAAGACAAAACCTTCTGGTCGCAGGGACACCGCAAAGTCCTTGATCGACCCAAGGGTAGCGCTTCTAACCAGTGGCAACAGGCAGCCTCCAGGCTGACATAGTTGGAGACGGCTCCCGAAGGAAGAGAAGAAGTGAAAGCGTTCCATCTGATGAGGTTTTTTTCTTTCTCAAGATTGCCCTAAGAAACTCTTTTTAAAAAAATAATTAGTCCTCTAAGCAAGAATAAAGCAGTGAATTTAATCCCTGTTGGACTGCCTTAGAAAGTTTTTTGTTCCGGCTTGTAACAATGTTTTGTGGATTGAAGTGATTGCAACATTTCCTGTTTCTCTGCTTGAAGTTTAAGGACTGATCTTTTTTCTTCTATTTTTTTTAACTACCTTAACTTTTTTTGGGGGGCTTGAACTATTTTTTTTTTGTTACTTTAACAAATTTCTCCTTCTATTTGTTATAAAATCATATTAAAGATACTTAAGGAAAAAGCATAAAAAATAATAATCTAATCTGCCATTTGGAAGCCTAAGCCTGAAGGTTTTTTTTGAAACAATGTATCCTTTGTTCTTCTCTATTTGGCTTCAGTGGCTTTGCAACAGAAGGGTTTGGACTCTTGTTTATAAAACCTGATAAAGACTCAACGGCATGAACAGTGTTTTGCAGGTGGTCTTGGAAAATATTTTGGCAAGAGAAGGAAAAGAAAAGAAAGAGACAAGAACCCTTCTACTTTGAAAAACACAAAAGAACTTGTGCTTAAGATTTAAAATAAATATAGATATATCCCTCAAAAACTATTCACAGGCTAGAGTGGCAGATTCCTTTTTCTTTTTTCTTTTTCTTTATATTCCTTTACATTTTGAAAAATGGATCAATATTCAGATCACGAAAACTTACTAATCCAAAACATCCTGGCTGGACTCCAAAACATAAGAAATGGAATAGACTATGGGGTATCACAGTAAAAGAGGTGGGGGTTGGATCCCCAGAGATTAAAGAAGAGAATGAAAATACAGAAAACAAAGACAAGATGCTAGATGAACCCATTAATGGAGTAAATGTGAGTGAAAGCGAAAAGAAGGGGAGCTGGAAAAGTGACTTTGACAACTTGGAGCTTTTTCCCAAATTCCAAGATGCAGGAGAAAAAAAGAGAGTGAAAAAGATGGAATTAAGAAGACAAATCCATCCAGAAATAAGTTTGACAACCAAAGTTAAGCCTACGTTAATAACAACTCAAGGGCAACGAAACTACATGAGAGATCCTTCAAGCTACAAAGTGCAGAGAGAAGTTTTAAACTCTGAAAAGGTGCCAAAAAGAGAATTGACACAACTGCTGGCGAAAGAGAAAGGACCATTTTGCTACTGGAAAAACACTGGTTGATAATGCTAGTTGATGATAACAATCAGTTAACTTTTGATGATAAATAAGTAGGGATTTTAGTATTTTGTATTTTCTAGACTGTTTTAGATTATCATTGAATGTTTATTCATTAACATATAATTTACTATGATATTAATAATGAAATGATAACCTTAATTAGGATAAATAACCAGGCCACAAATTGTAAATTGAGATTTGGTGAAAAGACTTATAAACCTTATAAATTTTTGTTTAGACCTTGTTATGAAGGTATATATAATTTGGACCAGAAGAGAGGAGACGTGTTATAAATAGCAAACAATTGGTTTTTTCTTTTTTCTTTTAACTATAATAATAAGAAGGAAATGTTAATGCATACTTTTGGGGATTATTAACTAGAAATGTCAATATCTTTTAGACTGTTTTAGATCTTAAATGGTTATTTTGTTAACAATTATTAATAAATTTCTGTTTATCTTTCGGGCTTGTGGAGAGGAGAAGTGAGAAAAATAAATAATCTTTAGCTAACTACAACAATAACAAAGAAAATGCACAGAAAACTGTTACCTTCCCACCAAAAGTGGTTCCTATTTTTTCTACTTGCATTTTTACATACATTTGAACTGCTAGGTTAGAAGCTGGGACAAGTAGCTGGAGCTCATTCCATTACGCAGTGCTAGGGATTTGAACCACCAACCTGCTGACCTTTCTGATTGACAAGCTCAGCGTCTTAGCAACTGAGCCACCACATCCCTTTTTAGATGCATGTTATACCTACTTTATATTGCAGGTCTCGATTCAGTTCCAGGTAGATTTAAAATATTTGTCTTAGGACTCTATTTGACCAGTTGGATTTAAAGCAGATCATGTAGGACATAGCTCCTTATATGACATTTCCAGGACATTTGAGAGCCACTCTGGTCTAGTGGTTAAGGTATCAGCAATAGCAATTGCAATAGCATTTAGACTTAGATATCATTTCACAGTGTTTTACAACCCTCTCTAACCAGTTTACAGAGTTAGCACATTGTCATCAACTATCTGGGTCCTCATTTTCCCAACCTCGGAAGGCTGGAAGACTGAGTCAACCTTGAGCTGGTGAGTAAGCAATACACATTCTAACCACTGTGCTACTAGGCTAGAAAACAGGAGGGCATGAGTTCAAGTTCTCCTTTAGCTATGAAAGTCAGCTAAGTGACTTTGGCCCAATCACATTATCTCAGCCCAACCCAACTCACAAAGTTGTTGTTGTGAGCAAAAAAAAAAGAGAGAGAGAGAGAAAAGAGGACCATTGGATATGTTTGCTGTTGAGTTGTTTGTAAAAAATAAATAAAAATAAAGGTGGGATACAGATAATTTTTTTAAAAAAATGGCATAGCCAAAACTGGAAGATGCTACTTCTCTTTTGCAGTGCCATTATGAAATGAAGTCATCCTGAGATTAGACCAGCTCTCTTCCTAATAGCTTTTAAGAAGTTATTAAAAACACACCTTTCAGTAACATCACCTGTGCCCCTTTTTCTTATTATATTTCTTTCCCTCTTCATTTTGTGTCTTCTATCATTTTTAATATAAATTTGGATTTATTTTCGATGCTTAAGTGCCATACATTCATTTTCCCCTTCCTCTTTCTCCTTCCCTCTTGCCCTTCCAATTCCTCTCCCCCCCTCCCTCTTCATCCAATGCAAGTCTTCCTGATAAATCTACAAGTGGGTTGCCAGGGACCTCACAGGAAGGGCAGCCTCCAGGTTCTGCAAGACACAAATGTGAAATCTGGCTCCTTGGGCTGTCGATCAACTCCCTCCCTTTCCAGTTTCCATACGCAAAGCAAAGGAGAGAAAACAAAGAAGAGAAGTTAAGACACAGGGGAAACAGATGAGTTTTCTTGAGCTTTCATGGTAAAGAAGAGGACTTTCTAGGGATGATCCAAAGGACTTTTCAAAATCCTGACAATGGCAAGAGAACAAAGGTGCAATGGTAAAAGAAGCTGCAACCTACATTTTTGGAAGATTTTACACTATGTTTTTCTAAGCAAGGTAGCATACAGTTGCACTCTCAATGTATCAGTTTCAATAGAAATGAATGTGAAACAAAGCTTAATATATTTAGGAGAATGAAAGTAATTGGAACTGGCTTGGTTAATGAGAATAGAAATGGAAACATATCCTTTCCCCACCCAGGAGCTCCTTCTTGTATCATGTTCATACCTGTTCTTTCATTTCTATGGTATTATACAAAGAACTTTGACTGTCAGTTCCCTTTCCCAGGCTTAATTGTTTAATAGGCTGAGGCATTCCTTTCACAAGATAATCTGTTAGAAAATACAACAGTTGTTTATCATTCAATTAGCCTTCAAATTAGACCTTGAGTGACAATGTATTTAATTCCATGACAGGTTAAATACACTTACACACACAGTCTAACAGGAAAATGGAACAGGATCTGAGAGAGTTCAGCAAACAAACAATCATGGAGTCCTTCCTTCCTTCTTTCTTTTCTCCCTCCCTTTCTTAGTACTTTGAGATATTTGGTACTTGCAATATCTGTAAAATTAGTAATAAATGTCTCCCTTAGTAGAATTTCTTATTCTAAGAACAATCTAGTTTCACCACCCCTTCCCTTAATCTGAGATCTGGGATATACATTTTCTCCTTTGTGTCATTCTTTGTGTGTCATTTTGTGACTTCTGATGACTGCCTGGAGAAGTCCCTGCAGTTTTCCTGGCAAGGTTTGCAGAAGTGATTTGCGTTTGCCTTCTTCATAAGGTGAGAGAGAGCAACTGGCTCAAGGGCTCCTAGCTGGCTTTGTTCCTAAGGTGAGACTAGAATTCATAGTCTCCCAGTTCCTAGCCACCACATTAACTGTGACATCAAATGGGATTATATTGAAATATACTAAAAAAATATGAATTAGGATTGATACTTAGAAATGCCCTTCATTGTCAAGGACTCTAAAAAAGCTTCTGTAGATACCTGGCATTTCCAGATGAAATTCTACTTAAAGCTTACAAAAAGACTTAGGGTAGTCTGTAACTTCTCTTGGATTCATCTGCAGCTCTCTGCACATTCTCATTGCTATTCTGACACTAACATTTTGTTCGCTTCAGTTGGTGGGAAATCCCGGGATGTTTGCTTATGTTGGCTATTGTTCTCGCTGATGTCCAAGCTGATTAATCAACCATTGTCCTTGTTCTTATGCAAAGGTTTCCCCCAACTCATGATTGCATGTAAGCAAAGGCAATTTCTTGGGCTGATGCCTCCACTGCAGGCCAGAAAAAAATGTGAAAACTTGTTAGTGGTGGCTACTCTGTCCCTACTCCAATGATTTCTATTTTTTACCATAGATGTATCACAAACCCTTTGAAAGCTAGCAGATAGCTGAAAGACATTGGAAGACTGAAGGGGAGTTAAACATATAGAAGAGTTTCTTGGGGATTAGGTCATAAAAGGTCTATGATCAAAGAGGAAATAAAATTTTTAATTTGCAGGTATCCAGATATTGTCCATCTACTACAGATGGACTAAAAAAAAAGTCTATCTGTAGAAGATGGTGGGGGAAAACTATGGTGAATTTTGGAATGATTCTGAATCCTGATAATCGATTAGGAAAAATATTGTTTCTATAGCTAACAATTGTTTTCTTTGTTATACTTTTTTAAAACCATATTTCTTGTTTCATTATTTTTTCAGGGAAAGGATTTTCTTACATATTCAAATATCATATATTTTTCCAATGAAATATGCATTTTAGTTTTTCAGGTAATAACAACCAAAGTTGCCAAAAACCCAAATTGGATCAATTTCTTATGTGACAATATATATGATTTGGTACATATGGTCAATAAACCAATAATAGGAATAAAAGTAAGAAAGGTTGGATGGTCTTTGTTTAACTGAAAGAACTGACCAGTTGGGTACCATCACCAATAACAGTAATTTGTACCAATTAATGTAGAACTTTTCTAATACAATCTAATATATAATTATTTTTTAGATACTAGCATTTCATATACCGGTAGTAATCTTGATATCCTCCAGTTAAATTAATTTCTAATATGGTATGAGAAGAGATGGCAAAACCTGGAGGGTGGAGTGAAAAGAAGGATCAGCCTAGAATCCCTATGTAGCCACAAACGAACTAAGTCCAACTTCTCTTGAGCAGGGTGGGTTCCGGCTTCTGTGACTGCCAGTTCACTCAGGAACGGGCTGCCTGTGCGTGCATGCGGGCTTGATGCATGCTACATGCGCATGCACAGTAATAAAAAAATTGCTTCTGCACATGGCCAGAAGCAAAAAAATAAGATGACAGCGCCTATGGCATTGCCGATAGAACCAGTTTGGGTTACTACCTACTCAGCCAAACCGGGCCAAACAGGTAGGAACCCACCTCTGCTCTGAGTGCTTTTGACCTTTACGTACTGTAACTCTAACCAGATGCTGACCATTAGACGAGAAGAATCCTCTGCCTGCAGAGGCATGAGTAGCAAGAAATCAGTTTTACTCAACCTTCATGGGTGGACCTGGTTTTTCACACCTAACAAATATAACTATATTAAATACTCTGCGATTCTGGACTAGATTTTCAGTTTCGCTTAATTCTATCTGGTCTGCAAATTTGCAATGATTCTGTTAGTATTTTCACTGAACTCTATTTTTTGTTTCTGTCACATTCTCTTCCTCTAGCTTTTGCCTATCTCAATTATGTTGTTACATTGTCTTAATTTCATGATCTGTAACAATATCATTTCCTTCATTGTTTTGAATCCTTTTTTCTAAACATTCCGTAATTCTTTTGTTTGCGGAGCTACATGGTTTTATTTGTTTGGGAATTGTAAACTATGAGATCAAGGAAATTTTTTTTTTAGTTTGATTATCAAGAATGTTATCATACAGACTAACAAATTGTTCATGAGTCTCAAAAATGACATTTGTGAAGTACTTATTTTCTCTTTGAGAGACAAATTGTTGAAAACATAGGAATAAAATTAACTAAGGCAAAAAAGAAGAAAAAATGCTTCAGGTTTAATAGAGGCTATACTGAACAAAAAAAAAATCCCTGAACAGTGAAAGTCTGAAAAACATTTCCTGCATTTTAATAACTTAGATGAAAGACTTACATTTGCAAATTATAGCTCGGCTTCAAAAACTTAACACAGGAAGGCACTAAAGAGTTTGCAAGGTCATATTTCCTGGGGAAAGGTGTAGTTTAGATAATCAATGTTAAGATTATCCCATAATCTGAGCTTTCAACAAAGCAGGTTGTTACATCATTACATATTAAACCATTCTGCGAATTACAGGAGTCACAAAATGAACACCTTTGGAATGAATCAGTTAGGAGACTGCTACTTTCAATTGGTCAGACAAAAGGCACACAACTGTAGTCATCACAATTTTGTGTCATTCTTGCTTATTTCTTCCTCTGTTCATCGATGTGCTGATCTGTTTCTGAGTGATAGGTTGGGGAAGAGAAATATTCTTCAGTGGTTATTTTTTTTAAAAAAACCCACCTCAGTTAATCTCATCAAATGATTATGGTAAAATGTGATCCAGTCTATTCAAGAAAGAAAACCACAAAACACCATTTATCTACTATGTTGAGACTCTGGAAAAAATGCAGACAAGAGCAACAAAGATGATTAGGAGACTGGGGGCTAAAACATATGGAGTAGGGTTGCAAGAACTTGGTATGTCTAGTTTAATGAAAAGAAGGACTAGGGGAGATATGATAGCAGTTTCCCAATATCTCAGGGGCTGCCACAAAGAAGAGGGAGGCAAACTATTCTCCAAGGCACCTGAGGGCAGAAAAGAAGCAATGGGTGGAAACTAATCAAGGAGAGAAGCAACTTAGAACTGAGGAGAAATTTCCTGACAGATAGAGCAATTAATCAGTGGAACAGCTTGCCTCCAGACGTTGTGAATGCCTCAACACTGGAAGTCTTTAAGAAGATGTTGGAGAGCCATTTGTCTGGAATGGTATAGGGTTTCCTGCCTAGGCAAGGAGTTGGACTAGAAGACCTCCAAGGTCCCTTCCAACTCTGCTATTGTATTGTATTGTATTTATTGCTTTAACATTTGGTAAAAGTTTAATTTATTGGATATCCACAAAGAAGAAGGCTCCAAATGAAAGACCTGAATGAAAGACAAGAAGCAATGGATTGAAACTAAGCAAGGAGAGATCCAACTTAGAAATAAGGAGAAATTTCCTGATAGGTAGAACCATCAGTGGAACGGCTTGACTTCAGAAATTCTGGGCGCTCTATCACTGGAGGTTTCTAAGAAAAGATTGGGCAGTCATTTGTCTGAAATGACATAACTTCTCCTGCTTGAGCAGGAGGTTGGATTGGAACATCTCCAAAGTTCCTTCTTGTTATTCAGCATCATGACAGTAGGTAGCTTTAAGGTGATAACTTTTTGCTTTCCATTTCTCCCTTGATCACTCAGAATTTTTTTAAAATGTTAAATGCTCCAGAATGGAACACACTATAACAAAATGGGGTCAGAAAAATAAGACTACCAAGTTATATGAAGGTACATTCAGTGGATAGAGTTCTTGCTAAGGCTAAGATGTTTCTAGTTAATTTCAAGGCACCCTCCTCTTTTAACCTTTCAGCTCAAATCCCAATCTTTTATTACAATCATCAATTAGTAAATTGCCATCACATCTTCTTCCATTGGGGAAATTTCTTTGCCTTTGGTAGCATTTGTGACTGATACAGTAGAGCAGGACTGTTAAACTCACGCCTATGCCCAAAGTCATTTTAGCAAAGGGGCGAAAAGTCCCAATGCATCACATGACGACGCTGTGACGATATAAGTTTGACACCCCTGTAGTAGAGTGCTAGAGAAGAGGGGAAATCAATTTCCCAACAATGTAATGTTGGAAATTATCTGTAACATCATATTCTTGTTTTAAATTCTTTAATACCTGAATTTTACAACTTATATCCTGAATGTTTATAGTAGAGTGAAGTTAGTACTAAAAGTAATAGTGCTGTTTTCATACAATGAACATTTTTGGAAAAAAAAAAGCATGTGCAAAGGGACACCTGGACAAAGAGTCTGCAAGCAGAAATTAATCTTATAAATAAAATGGTATACCAAGACAAAATAACTGTTCACCTGTTCATAAAAAATATATTTTTCAATGGTTACAGCACTATAGAAAAATTGGGCCTCTTATGTAATTTGTTTACACCAATAATTATTATTCAAGAAACAGAGTATTTCAAAGAAAGAACCTGTGCAATGTAGAGTCAGTTAGCTTCTAAACAATATTGGTATAATTTATAATCCTTTAAAATCTTCTATAAACTAAGCCATACAATTTTCCAGCTGCTCTTAAGAACAATGAAACAGCTTCAAGTGTATAGCTTAAGAGCCGTTGGCTCTTCATTTCACATGTGTACGATCCATAATGGTACTAACAAACAAGAACTGGTAGAAAACTGAAACCAAGAGAAGCAATTCTTTTGTGCTAATTGTCCTAGGAAAAAAGTAACAAGTTAAAACCCAAACAAAATTGTGAACATTGACAATAAACATGCCATAGATTATGTTTCCTACAGGACAATCTACAGCAACCCAGTTGAGTAGAATTCTCTCTTGGTCACCCTTTCTCCCTCAACTTTGTCCATGAAAGACAAAGAGAAAAAGAGAAAGGATGGGAGGGGCGAGGAGAGGAGGAAGGGAGGGAGGGAGGGAGGGAGGAAGGAAGGAAGGAAGGAAGGAAGACGTGGCAGATGTCCAAGGAGCCTAATACATAGTAGCCCTCATAAGCAAGAAATCATTTTGATTCGGTACATCATCCTAAATTCAGTGTTATAACATATAGGAATGTGCCTCCCCCCCCTCTCTCTCTCTCTCTCTCCATGCATGAGAGAGAGAGAGAGAGAGAGAGAGAGAGAGAGAGGTGAATTCCGGATCCCGTTCCAAGCAGTAGGCTGCGTGCGCATGCATCTTAGCGCCTCCGCAAGCCTCCGTGATACTTCAGCTGCTCAGCACAGCATTGCGCAGGTGCTATATGCACCGTGGGCGTACGCAGAAGCACCAAAGATTTAAAAGACCGGTAAGGAGCTCAGGCGGGCGGGTGAGCCCTCTGGAGCACTGTACTGGAACAGTATCCAGTGCTCCTGGCAGGCTCCAGTACACCCATACCGGGACGTACTGCCTGCAACCCACCACTGGTTTGTGTGTGTTGTGTAGATGTGTGCGTGTATGTGTAGATGTGTGAATTTCCCTATGAATAAAGATGTGGGGGAGGAGACTTTTCCCTAACGTCTGGGCTTTAAGCCTGAAGTGGCAATAATATGCCCCAACCTTGGCCTTCATGCTGCTCCTCTTTCTCCATTATGGTATGAAAAAGAGATCTTCAATTCAAGTTTCCTTTCAAGCTCAGCAGGTGAGACAGAATGACAAAACCGAATGATACAGAGAAAGTGAGAGGAAGAGCAAAGAGCAAGATGAGCAGGCGTGAGTGAAAGAGAGCAAAAGAAGAAACAAGAGAGCAAGGTCAACCATGGATCATTTGCAGGATGGGTGGATATTGTAATCCTTGATCCCTAAGAGGATTCAGGGTTTCCTAATAAAACAGGGCAAATAGAAAGCCTGCGTCTACCTCACCAACCAGACCTGAACTTTGCTGGCCTGTCCAACAAACCAAAACTCCTTCTGCAATCTCAGTTCTACACTACATTAGGGACAGCAACTGAACATTGTTTGTTTACCCAACTGCTTTCTTCAACTTCTTTCATCTTAAAGCCGTGAAGATAGTAGCACTCACTGGCCTCATATTAAAAAGAGTAAGAGTGGTGAAAAGAGTAAGGTTCTACATTTAGGCAAGAAAAATGAAATGCACAGGTACATTGGAAGAGCCGAGGTGGTGCAGTGGTTAGGGTGCAGTACTACAGGCCACTTCAGCTGACTGTTATCTGCAGTTCAGCGGTTCAAATCTCACTGGCTCAAGGTTGACTCAGCCTTCCATCCTTCCGAGGTGGGTGAAATGAGGACCCAGACTGTGGGGGTAATATGCTGACTCTGTAAACGGCTTAGAGAGGGCTGAAAGCCCTATGAAGCGGTATATAAGTCTAACTGCTATTGCTAATGCTATTGCTAGGTACAGTATAGGTGGCACCTTGCTCAATAGTAGTAACTGTGAGATGGATCTTGGAGTCCTAGGTGGACAACCATTTAATATGAGCCCGCAGTGTGCAGCAGCTGCCAAAAAAGCCAACACAGTTCTAGGCTGCATAAATAGAGGGATAGAATCAAGATCACGTGAAGTGTAATACCACTTGATAATGCCTTGGTAAGGCCACACTTGGAATACTGCATTTAATTTTGGTCACCATGATGTAGAAAAGATGTGAAGACTCTAGAAAGAGTGAAGAGAAGAGCAACAAAGATGATTTGGGGACTGGGGGCTAAAACATATGGAGAAGGGTTGCAGGAACTGGGTATGTCTAGTTTAATGAAAAGAAGGACTAGGGGAGATATGATAGCAGTTTCCCAATATCTCAGGGGCTGCCACAAAGAAGAGGGAGTCAAACTATCTCCAAGGCACCTGAGGGTAGAACAAGAAGCAATGAGTGGAAACTAATCAAGGAGAGAAGCAACTTAGAACTGAGGAGAAATTTCCTGACAGTTAGAACAATTAATCAGTGGAACAGCTTGCCTCCAGAAGTTGTGAATGCCTCAACACTGGAAGTCTTTAAGAAGATGTTGGATAGCCATTTGTCTGAAATGGTATAGGGTTTCCTGCATAGCCAGGGGGTTGGACTAGAAGACCTCCAAGGTCCCTTCCAACTCTGCTATTGTATTGTATTAAAAGAGACTAGAAGGGACTAGAAAGAACAGAGCAAATTATACCAGCATTATTTGTGGACCCACACAGATTGACGGGTTGGGGGGGATCATAAACCAGGTGTCTGGATGCATCCTGGGAAATGGATAGCAAGGTTATGATATTGGACTATGACAGTGAAATTACAGTCTTAGGGGAGGGGTGTTGGTGTAAACTTAGTCACAATAAAATGTATTCTTACCCCTTTTTGAAAAAATAAAAAAAATAATTGTTCTATAACTCTGTTCTTTTTAGTAATGAAATACTGCTTAAACACATTTGAGAATTTCCAAATAATTATGTACAAAAGAACTTAGTCAATTTGAGTTTAAGAATGAAAGTATTAAGAGTCTGCAAGATTTGGCATGAAGTTGCTGTCCTTTTTAATGCTTAAGGTTTACAACATGTACTGTATACAGAACGCACAAAATCTCTTGATTCAGACCAAGCAAGTACTGGAAAATCAGTCTGTAGTATTGAACTGCCCTTGATTAAGAGAGGATAGAATAGAAAAAATACTGACAATCTGTACTGGAAGATCTCTCTCTCCCTCTCTCCCTCTCTCCTCTCCTCTCCCTCTCTCCCTCTCTCCCTCTCTCCCTCTCTCTCTCTCTCTCCTCCCTCCCTCCCTCCTCCCTCCCTTTCTCTGTCCCTCCCTCTCTCACACACAGATATCTGATGTTGAATTAGCACAACAATGAATCACTTAGTAAGAAACCAATGTAAATGCAGTAGGCCCTTTACTTATTGCTTATAGAAAAAAGATTAAAAAAAGCAATTGTTTAAATGTATTAAGGTTGCCACCTTTTGACCAAATGGGAAAAAAAGAGTGGAAATGTATTTTTAAAAATTGGTTGTATGGCTGTAGTGATTTTTATTTAAGTAGAATCATGAACACACACATACAGATACGTATGGGACCAGAACAATTAAATCTCAAAAAAGAAAAAAAAATACATTTCAAATGCTGAACTTCAGCAGACTCTTTCAAGATCTAATTATCATTTCATTGGCATCCTGACACAAACATATGGAAATAATGTGGAAAATGGATAACCATGCACTCATCAATGGCATTTGCATAACTGTGGATGTTCCTTTTCTTTTTACTCTGGTGGTCTTCTTGCTATTAATACCTCCTCAACCACAGTAGTAAAATTGAAAGACCAGATGGCAGAGCAGTAATATGGAGCTAGGCCTATACTGGAAGGGGAAGACAGCTCTTTGGAGATGTTTTAATCTGGTGTCATGAATATGCATGAGGCATAGTGAGATCCTTGGTCCACTGTAAACCTTTTCGTACCAGTGAATGAAACATAAGATCTCAATTAGAAGAGCCAGTCCAACTTGAATTTGGGAAGGGAAGGACATCTGATCAGTGACTGAGCATTAGCTGAAAAGCACCTTAGATCCTGTAACTTTTTTAAAAAATATATTTTTATTGTTCAATTTTCTTGGTTATGTATAAAATTTCTATATTCACGATAACAGTATACTGTCTGGGTATAATCTCTACAATCTCTATTGAATACAGATAGTAAATCTTATACACATAATAGTTGTAACTATATATACCTAGTCTCAATACCTAGTCATCTTCATCTTCCCTTGTTAAAAATTTTGCGTTGTTTGATTAGGTCCTCTGTTCAATTTTATCTATAATCTATTAATAATATAACATTATAAACATCAAGTAACAGCACATTTATAACCATTAATTTCCAAATAATTATATGGTTTACTTATCTTAATTATTCAATGTTCATTATTTAGAGTTACTTCTACCTAATATCTGGCACCAGACATAATCTGCTCGATGATTCCACTTCTGAAACCACATAATTTCGCTGCATTGGGGTGTTGTTGTTGTTTGCGAGTCAGAACAATGACTTCCCCCATGCAGCCCTGCAGTTCTAGAGAACCCAGGAGCTGTTCGTTCTCCCATAGGCATTAATTCAGTGGTGGGTTTCAAAAATTGTTCGAATCTACTCTGTGGGTGTGGCCTCCTTTGTAGGAGTGGCTTGCTGCCCATGTGACTGGATGGGAGTGGCTTGCCGCCCATGTGACCGGATATGAAGATGCCGATGACACTTGTCAGAACCACCTTAAATTACCTCACACACAGCACTGGCATGCATAAGAATATGATGTAAACTTGTTTTTAAAAAGGCATCTTTGGTTTGCATTAAAACAACTTCAACACACGCAATGTTCTGATTGCACCACAAATGCAGTAGTCATCCTTACCTTTCACATAGGCACTGAATTTTATAAATATGAGCATGATAGTGTAGAATAATCATATCCAAGGACCAGTGGTGGGTTTCAAAAAATTTTGGAACCTCTTCTGTAGGTGTGGCCACCTACAGGCGGGTCCACTGGTGGAACCTCTTCTAACCGGTTCGGTAGATTTGACGAACCGGTTCTACCGAATAGGTGCGAACTGGTAGGAACCCACCTCTGCATTAATTCCATTTTTTCCAGTTGCCAGCTACTTTTTCTCCCTGTCTAGAGATACCTACAGCACCTACAGCACTACTTTCAATGCTCTGAGGTTGGCAAAAATTTTTTAAAAATCATGGATCAGCTCAAAATTGCCTTTAAAGAATTGGAAAGCTGAAAAGAGGGATGATTTGGAAGTTCTCTTGGTGGTGCACATTGCAATGCTAATACGTTTTAGTGAAATAACTAATATGATTGTTAGCATTGTTCAGGTGATTATCCAAATTATTCTGGTGCAGAATCTTCCTTTATCTTGGAGGAACAACAACAAAAATCTCCCACTGATTTTGATTTGATGTAATTTACTCTCACATAACTTGAAAGAGCTGACAAAATAAATGTATTCTGGCAGTCGTAATATCTAATCTACCATTTTTAAAAAAGAGAAAAGCTTGTTTTCTAAGCTGTCTCTCAATAAGATTGATGTACAATTTAAACATCTGTATTTTCCAGCAGAAAACAACAATTGTACTTCACATTCACTTGTGAGATTCCCTGGGTACCGACAACTACTAGCAGGAGAAAGAAATGCCTGTCTTGTTAGGAATTTGCCTTTCTACTTCTCTTTTTAAAAATGTAGAAAGCCTCTTTATTTTTAATAATTCAGATACTATAAAAGAAGATGTGCCCTTGTCGCAGGAGAAGGATTGGGGAAAGTGTTTGCACAAATATCTTGCGCATTATCATGCCATCAAAGGGACTAACGGAGGAACACAGCTATTCCTTTGAAGGTGTCCATACAAACCTATGGAGAAACAGATGACATTCTTGAATCCCAATGAAGTCATTATGATCAGCGATACTCTAATGAATACCAAATATACCCATAATGAGAGGACCTTAAGCATTATTTTAATCAATTATGTCACAATAGTGTGGGAGTATATCAACAGCACTTATAATCTGGATGCTCTAGTTGGAAACTATAAATGTCTAATTAACATACTTCGTTGTTTCGACTCCTGTCACTGCAAAAGCAAGGAAATTACAATAGTTTCAGGATGTTTTCCCAAGACAGGGTGAAAAGACCTGCAAGGATCTTTTCGTCATCTTTAATGGCCCAATAATACCTTGTGGGGTGGAGTCTGGGCAACTGAATGGAACTGAGTGATTGCTGGCCAGATGCACTTCCTGTCGCCAATGCAGAGTTATATTCAGCAGAAAGATTCTTATTGTGCCCAGAGAGAGAAATATCTGCTCTACCTAGGATCGAACTCACAGCCTCCTGATTGTGAGGCGAGAGCTCTACCTCTAGGCCAGTGGTGGGATTCAAATAATTTACCAACCAGTTCTCTGCCCTAATGACCAGCTGGGTAGGTGGGGCACGGTGGTCATGTGATCATGTGGGTGTGGCCAAGTCAATGTCACTCAGGTTGATGGGCACTTCGCCTTAGTTGTTTCAATGGTAATAAGGGTTAACCGGATAGGCAGTTTCTGTAAGCAGAGCAATAAAGATTAGGCTAGAAACAACACCAGAATGTTTCCTTCCTGCCTTCCTTAAGGATTAGCCCTGTAAAGTGGGGAAAAAACAAAAGATTTATTCCAAAAACCGGTTCTCCGAACTGCTTAGAAAGTTGCCAACCGGTTCTCCCAAATAGGTGCAAACTGGCTGAATCCCACCACTGCTCTAGGCCACCGCATCATCCTGCTAGGATTTTTTGTGGGGTTTAATTTGGTCTGATGATGTTTTGAATGGTAAGAATCCAGTTGAGCAGTGCATTGAGGAGGACCTGCTTACTACGGCTCCATACTTGATGGGTTTGCCATAAAGAAGAGGGGGCCAACCTATTCTCTAAAGCACCTGAAGGCAGGACAAGATGCAGTGATGGAAAGTAGTCAAAGAGAGAGCCAACCTAGAAGTAAGAATAATGAGAACAATTAGCCAGTGGAACAGCTTGCCTCTACAGTGGTGGGTGCTCCATCCCTGGAGATTTTAAGAGAGATTGGAAGCCATTTATCTGAAATGGTACAGGATCTCCTGCTTAAGCAAAGGATTGGACTAGAAGTCCTCTAAGGTCCCTTCTAACTCTGTTATTCTATTGTTATTCTATTTTTCTATAATTTTGTAGCTTAGCTTAGAGATGGTGGCAGATAATCAGGAAGGACATCAAAAAATGGGGCAGGAGCAATTATGTCTGCCAATAGTGGACTTTCGTGCTGCTGAAAGTCAGGGAGTCTTTGGGGAGTGAAAAAAGTCACTTATGACCATTTTCACATGGCAGCATCCCTGTGATCATGTGATCAAAATTCAGCTGTTTGACAACTGGTTCATAGTTATGACAGTTGCTGTCTCTCAAGGTCATGTGATCATTTTTTGCAACCTTCTAACCAGCAAAGTTCAATGGGGAAGCCAAATTTACTTAACAACCATGTTATTAACTTATCAACTGCAGTAACTCAGTTAACAAATGAGGCAGGAAAGGTTGTAAAATAGAGCAGAGCAAATCTCCCTTAACAAATGCATCACTTAACAACAGAAATCTAAGGCTCAGTTGTGGTCGTAAGTCAAGGACCTATATAGGTCTCCTGAGAGAGTAGTGGGTTAGACTGGATAATGTCCAGGGTCCCTTCCAATTCTGTTACTATTAAATGTTTCACATGCCTGTGTTTGGGATCACCCAATTGCTAACCTAGCACTCTATTCTTTTTGTTTTGATACTGTACTATTGTCAGAAGTGTAGTTAAATGGATGGCAGTAATGACTTTTAAGAAGAGTTGGGTCAACCCTGCAATAATGCTGTTAAACTAGGAAAGTTCACAACTTCATTCTATGGTACAGTTTTAGCATATTAGAAACAGTCAACAATGAAAGCTGATCTGTTTTAAGACCCCTTGGCAGAGAAACTCAATGCCAGAACAACACAGTTGCATGTTAACCTTAGAATTGAGGTGAGAATATTAAGATAATTTATATTTTCCACATTGAGTAGAAAAAGCATTTAAAAAAATAACCATTATCACCAGACTGTAATTAGACATTCTCTGTTCTACGAGCTCAAATGTATCAGGCTGTAGCTTCTATCCTTCTCAATCTATATGGTATAATCATGCTAGTTGGGGATTATGGGAACTGTGATCAACACAACTGGAGAAGGCCAGATGGAAAAGGCTGCCTTAAACCTTGAATAGCCAGGATAAATATTAAAGCTCTGTTAGGTCTATTTATTCCATAAAATTGCAAGCAGTTTTCCCTAGGCTGTTTTTACGGGGGGAAATCCTAACTCCAGGATTATTTTCAGTGTAAGTAATAAATAATATTCTTACATGGTCAGATAGAAAATATAGCTCCCTTAAGCCTTGCTTAAAGAAAGTTACTTTGCTAGAACTGGCTTTTGTATGGTTCTGTCTGTGATGATTATATGCAATTATTTTTAACAATTTCTTACCAAATCCCATAAGGTAGTGATTAAAACTTGAAGCTTTTAAAAGGCAAAAAAAAGGAGAAAGAAAATATTAAAAAGTTTAATCAAGTGCTTTGAGCTCCGACTGCTTCATTTCTTCCCCCGAGTCTGTGTCTTCTCAGATTCCAGTGGAAAACAACCAAATCCTATTTCTTTTGGAGTAGACTGTTTCTTTTTTAAACATAAATAAATAAATAAAATGGCATATTTTTTAATTTTGTTGTCTTTGTCCAAGCTCAAAGGACTCCGATACATGTTGTAATAGCATTCTGTTTTTGTAATGTACAAAAAGCTTTCTCCAATGTGTTGCCCCTGGATTCCTGGATTTCATCATTACACAGGGTTGGAAAATAGAAGAATTCTTCTCCAGTGCATTTAGAAGACACATGGCCAAGCAAATCTTCAAAGCTATACAGCCAGGATGCGAGAAGAAAAGCTACAAAGTCTACAGAACAGGCAGCTCCAGTACTTAAAGCATTTCCTTGACAATAACCTATAGTATATAACTCTAGTTCAGGGCTGAATTGAGATTCCCTCTGCCATTTTTAAAGGAAACTAGCTGATATACTGGCATTGTCCAGGTTTTATTTATAGGGGGGAAATGTCTGGACCAAACATAATTTATTTTCCTCCTTATCAGAGGGAACCTCCTTGTGGAGTACTATGAAGCCATTACCATGGAACTCCACTGCACTGTACAGTAGAAATCATTTTACAGCTGTACAGTAGAAGCCATTTTAAAGCACAATAGGTTGTATCTTAACAAAATACACACCTTGAGGGGTATTAGGGGTGTCTTACTCCCACAGTAAGTAAGAAATTGCTAGAGGCATTCCAGAGTTATGCTGGAACACACACACACACAAACACACACAGAGAGCCATTTATAAATCTATATAGATAAATTAATTCCATGAGGAACTGAGGGAACTGAAAATCAGCACATCTTGGTTCCTTTGCTTGTTGCAAACTGATTTCTTCTTCCAGAACACACACAATATTCTTTCTTTGCAGGACCCACACAATATTCCTTTGATTCTAAAATGTGACACAATGGTCAAACGATCAGTCTGTGGACAAAAGGGAGATGGAGAAAAGCTTGCACATTTTGTACCACTGCCCATGTGAGTGGGAGTTCTTTGAAAGTTAAAAAAATAAACTTCAAAAGAATGAAAATGATAAATGTCCTACTCTTTTTCAATTTTTAGTCATTCTCTTCTGTGAACGTAGAGTGTCATTTCACAAATAACGGTTCAGTGTAATATGACTTACATTGTTAGGGTGGTTATTAAATTAATTTAATTAATTTAGATCAGAAAAACATCATACAATGAAGTTCAAAATAGTGCATGTGGCCTGTGGGATCTTTCCTTGCAGTCTTTAGAACCCCCTCTGACCATCATTTCTGAAAATCAAAGTCAAAGGTCCTGTTATTTTGACATAAGGAAACAGGTGGAAAACTAAAATAACCAGAAATAGCCAGATAACTATTTTTAAAAATCCAACATTTACTCATAGTCATAAAGACCTCTTGATCCAGAAATAGATGCAACGAGGACACAAGGTGAATTTGTACAAAGCTGTTCTCTGAACAGGACCTGAGAATCTAGGAGGAGCCCAAATTTGTACTGATCCTATTAGAAGAAGTTAACAATGAAGATCTCTGCACCTAAGTGGGCAGAAGGCATTCTGCTTTGCTAGGCTTGAGCCTCTTCTTTCCATAACCTCAAAGACGCTAAGATGGTTTCATGTAGTATATCTCTACGGTTGAGATATAAAATTGGGTGCCATCAACATACCAATGATACCTAAGCTCATAGTGATAGATGATCTCACTCAAAGACCTCATGTACATGTTGAAGAGGAACATGAAAGAACAAAGCGGGAGTTATAGGTGTGGGTGGGGGGACCACAGACACGGGAGTGGGTCGAGCATTACGGTCGTAACGGGGAGGGGCAGATATGGCGGGGACTTAGGGCTGGCCATTACCGGGGAAGGAGGGATCGCTACGTAATAGAGATCCCTCCTTCCGGCCCTATGAGTCCCACTCCGAGACCAGATGGCGCGAGCAACAAGGACCCTGGTCTCCGGCTGTTGTCGCTAAACACCAGGTCTGTTGTCCACAAAGCTCCCCTCGTCCGGGACTTAATTTTAGACGAGGGGGCAGACCTGGCGTGTATTACTGAAACCTGGCTGGGCCCGGAGGGAGGAGTCCCCCTCGCAGAATGTGCCCAGAAAGATTTCAGGTGCTTCATCAGCCGAGAGCTCAGAGAAGGGGTGGGGGTGTGGCTATTGTTATTCGGGAGTCTTTAGTTCCTCGTAGGATCCCTGCTCCGGAGCTTGTCGGGTGTGAGTTCCTGCTGCTGAAGTTGGACCTCAAGGGTCAAGTGGGCCTGCTGTTAACGTACCTGCTTCCCAACTGCGTTGCAGCAGCCCTCCCCTCGCTCCTCGAGTCGGTAGCCGAGCTGGCAGTTGAGTTCCCCAGGCTTATGGTCCTGGGGGACTTCAACTTGCCTACGCTCGGTGAACACTCTGATGGGGCGCGGGAGTTCATGGCTTCCATGACAGCCATGGGCTTGACCCAGATAATCGGGGCCCTACCCACTCAGCGGGTCACACGCTCGACCTCGTATTTCTCTCAGAGCAGTGGAGTTGTGATCTTGGTCTGAGGGGTAATGAGATCATACCCCTGTCGTGGTCAGACCACTGCCTACTGAGGCTTGACTTCCGGAGACCAAACCCCCACTGTAGGGAGGAGGAACCGACCAAGTGGTTCCGCCCCAAGTGACTTATGGACCCCTTGAGGTTCCAGACGGAGCTTGGGGTGTATTCCTGACACTCTCGCCCACAATCCGGTAGAAACTCTGGTTGCTGCCTAGCACTCGGCAGCATCGGAGTCCCTTGACCGGATTGCGCCACTACGGCCACTCCGCGGTGGTGGATCCCGGAGGCCTCCTTGGTTCACCGAGGAGCTCCGGGAGAGGAAACGCCGAAGGAGACGCCTAGAGCACCTGTGGAGGTCCGATAGATCCGAATCAAACCGAGCACTTTAACAACCTGCACCAAGGAATACATCAGGGCACTTAGGGCACAAAAAGAGCATACATTGCCTCCTTGGTTGCGTCCGCCGAGTCCCGTCCAGCCGCCCTGTTTAGGATAACCCGTTTCCTCTTAAATAAGAGGGATACGGGGGACCCCTTGCAGGGTAGGGCTGAAGACTATGCCCAGTTCTTGGCGGACAAAGTTGCTCGGTTTCGGTCGGATCTGGACTCCACCCTTGCAGATCCAGCCGAGGCACGAGTGGACGACTTGGTAGACCAGCTCTGGGTTGAGTTTCAGGACGTTACCCCCGGGACGTGGACAAGGCCATGAGGGCTGTGAGTGCCTCCACCCGTGTACTGGACCCGTGTCCCTCCTGGCTGGTTGCTAACAGCAGGGAGGTGACACGGAGCTGGATCCACGCGGTCATTACCGCCATCGCTTCAGGAGGGGCACTTCCCCGCCGCACTTAAACGGCGGTGGTGAGACCCCTCCTGAAGAAACCATCTCTGGATCCAGCTGTACTTAACAACTATCGTCCAGTCTCCAACCTCCCCTTTATTGGGAAGGGTTGTTGAGAAGGTGGTGGCCTACCAGCTCCAGCGATCCTTGGAGGAAGCTGACTACCTGGACCCCTTCCAGTCCGGCTTCAGACCTGGTTACAGCACAGAAACCGCTTTGGTCGCATTGACCGATGATCTCTGGAGAGCCAGGGATGGATGTCATCCCTCCATCTTGGTTCTTCTTGACCTCTCGGCGGCTTTCGATACCATCGACCATGGTATCCTTCTGCGACGACTGCGGGAGGTGGGGGTGGGAGGCACTGTTCTACAGTGGTTCTCCTCCTACCTCTCGGACAGGTCGCAGTCGGTGTTGGTCGGGGGACAGAGATCGACCATGAGGCCCCTAACATACGGGGTGCCGCAGGGGTCGGTCCTGTCCCCCGTACTATTTAACATCTACATGAAACCTCTGGGCGAGATCATTCGGAGGCACGGGATAAGATACCATCAATATGCGGACGATACACTGTTGTATCTGTCCGCCCCATGCCAACTCAATGAAGCGGTGGACATGATGAACCAGGGTCTTGAGGCCGTCAGAGACTGGATGCGGGCTAACAAGCTTGTACTCAACCCAGAAAAGACCGAGTGGCTGTTGTGTTTCCCTCCCAACAATTTGGCTAGCATTCCATCACTCAGGCTGGGGGGGCCAAATTTTACACCCCTCAGACAGGGTCCGCAACTTGGGAGTCCTCCTGGATCCACAGCTGACCTTTGATCACCACCTGTCGGCTGTGACCAGGGGGGCATTCGCCCAGGTTCGCTTGGTGCGCCAGTTGCGACCCTACCTGAATCGGGAGGCACTCACAACAGTCACTCGCGCCCTCGTGACCTCTAGGCTGGAATACTGCAACGTGCTCTACATGGGGCTGCCCTTGAAGAGCATCCGGCGACTTCAGCTAGTCCAGAATGCGGCCGCGCGAGTGATTGTGGGTGCACCTCGGTTCACCCACATAACACCTATCCTCCGCGAGCTGCACTGGCTACCTGTTGATCTCCGTGTGCGCTTCAAGGTACTTCTTACCACCTATAAAGCCCTCCATGGTAGTGGATCTGGGTACTTGGGAGACCGCCTCCTGCCGATTACCTCCTCGAGACCGATTAGATCTCATAGATTAGGCCTCCTCCGAGTGCCATCTGCCAGCCAGTGCCGGCTGGCTACTACGCGGAGGAGAGCCTTTTCAGTGGCAGCTCCGACCCTCTGGAACGAGCTCCCCGTGGGATTCGTACCCTCACCACCCTTCAGACCTTCTGTGCAGCCCTCAAGAACTGGCTATCCTGCCAGGCCTGGGGGTAGAGATTTGATCTGCCCCCACCCGAATGTTGGATGAATGTTGTTTACTTTTTAATTATATGTTATGTTATATGTTATTGTCTGTATCCCCCTCCCTATGAGTTGTTAGCCGCCCTGAGTCCCCTCAGGGAAAAGGGCGGCCTATAAATAAACCTATTCAATTCAATTCAATTCAAACTTGGAGGCACCTCACAAAGTAAGGTCTTATGTCTAGATATCCTCTGGCCCTCTAGCACTGGTTGCAACTGATCCTGAAAGGAGATGTACTGCACTTAATTCCTTGAATCAATTCAGAAAAATAACATGGTCAAAGATGCTGACAGCTCTTAAGAGGTATAGAATAACCAGGGTAGGTGCAGTGTTTACATCTTGATCCACTTATGGATCATCCATAAGCAGAAGCAATGCTGCCTTGATGTTTTGCCCAGGTCTGAAACCAAACTAGAAGGGGTCTGGATAGTCTGCTTTATTCAGGACCTTCTGAAGCTGCAATCCAACGCATATTTCCACAACCTTCCCCCAAAAATCAAAGTTGTAGACTGTGGACAAAGGTTAGTTAAATACGGGGTCCAGTGATGGCTTGAATAGGGGACAGACCATTGTCTCCTTCTATACCTCAAGTTAAGCCCCTGGCAATAAAAATACATAGAGTAATAATAAAGTATCACACAACAAACTTACAATCCTTTTATGGCACTCATCACCTACTATGTGAGGCGGTTGCCTTCTTCACCTTAATAGTAGAGCTGCCAGTACCTCAGAATTAGGCTTTTCTAGATCTTGCACTTGTTAACTTTTAACAGGGCAAAACGGTTATATTGAAAATATGCTTTGCCCTTTGGCTACAAATCTTTATTATGGCCCCATTCAGAATACTTTTCTAAAAGTCATTTGTTCAAATCACTTCCCATACTCTTCAGATTATATGTCACCAGGCTTAAAGAGATGACAACGGAATTGAAACGAGAAAGAAAAAATCAGTGAGGCTATTAAAAAAATGGAAGGAAAAGCATTTGTAGGCCATGTATGGCCAGCCCTCAGGTCCAGGGTTGCATACAGGTTGATTCCTCTCTGATGAATTCTATAATGAATGGCTTATTCCACTGATGGTGAATGGTGGTTCAGCAATTAAGACACTGGATTTATTGGCTGGGAAGCCAGCAGACCAGGTTTGAGACCAGCGCACCAAGTGACAGGGTGAGTTCCTGTCCTCGCTCCAGCTCCTGCCAACCTAGCAGTTCTAAAGCATGCAAATGCAAGTACTTAAATAGGTCCCACTACGATGGGAAGCACTCCAAGACATCATGCTGGCCACATGACCATGGAAATGTCTTCAGCAGCACTTGCTCAATGGCCTTGAAACGGAGATGAGCACCGCTCCCTATAGTCATCAGAGTGAAATCCACAGGAACTCCTTTATTTGTTTTAGTTCATTAATGATTAAATGCCCTTCCTTATAGTCAGGAAAGAGTTAATCTGTGAAATACGAACCCAAAGAAAAGAACTGGTATTCTTCTCTTTGGTAAATGGTATTTATTAGGATTTATTAAACATTTGTTTCTTCCCCCTTTTTTCTGTTCAAAGAGAGTGGACACATCTCTCTTTTGTGAAGGGGAGGGGGTTGCATTTGTTCACCATTTTGGTAACACCACTTCCACCAGTATGAGAAGTCATTCTCACAATGACATGGAAGAGCTTCTCACTGTTTTGTGGATGGAAGCCAATTAAAATTTGTGCATTGCCCCTAAACTAGGCACATCACAGTTAAAAGAAGAAAGAAAATGCTCCCAATTCCAGCCCAAACTCAAGTCCTACTGATACGTATCATCCACTTAGTATAATCCTTGTCTGCAATGGACTCATAATTCTCAGATGACCTAACTGGAGCGTTTTTTAATTAGTAACTCAGAAAATGTACATTTCTCAGAATTAAAAAAAAGGATCTTATTTACCCAAGAGTCCTTCTTAGCAATATATTAAAGTCAAACATTGGTTATTTTGCTTATTTGGTCCAAATGCAACTCTTGTATCTGATATTTAAAACAATTATATTCCATGGGTTGGGGTACAGTACCTTTATACTGTGTTTCCCTAAAAATAAGACAGGGTCTTATTTTCTTTTGACCCCTCCCAAAAATAAGTGCTTGGCATTGTTTTCAGGGAGGTCTTATATTTTTGAGATGCAGGAAGCCCCTTAACCTCACCTGAGGTCCGGTGGATCAGCTGATCTAGAGAGGGCCGGAAGTTCTCTCTCTCTTTCTGGCACATTCTTGTCAGCCTTAGCGTCACTGGGCCTGCCACTCTTTTTGTGGCCACCACTAAGAGAAGGGGTGTGGCAGCTAGGGTTTGCAGGAGCAGCCTCCACAAGGCCATTCTGTGTGGATGCATGTGGGGGCACATTGGGCATGTTCCCCCCTTCTCCCCCAGGAGATGACGGGGACTGGCTGCACATGTATTTAAATATTTAGGGAGGGCTTGTTTTCAGGGGAGGGGCTATTTTAGCATATGCACTCAAAAGCCCAATTGGGCTTATTATTCAGGGAGGTTGTATTTTTGGGAAAACAGGGTAGGACATTAATGAAAGTGATATTATTTCTCTAACCTTTGGTATAATAAATTTGAAAATGCTATGTTATTTAACCACTGGAAGATTGCATTAAACAATTTGAACTGAATTTTGTGCTATCTTAAAATGATAATACAGCAGCAGCAGCAGAAGGAAAAAATTACAGGGTTCTTTTTGTGGGGAAAAAGAAGAAAGAATATATATTTCACTGTGTTCTTATTTATAAAAATAGTAAAGGTAAGATTTTTAAAAATCTAATCTAAAAAAGAGGAAGAGGGAAGAAGGATATTTTGTGTTCAGGAAGAGATTTTTACAACCACCCTGCACTTGAAAATGTGTCTTAGACATTTTATGTTATTTTGTAGTTTAATGTTTGATTCTGAAATTTAATAAAGATATGTGTTTAAAGGAATTGACCTATATGCTTTGGCCTGGTCAAAGCATATAGGTTAATTTGGGATGATAGCAACAGACTTTTAAATAAGATTTTGGATGCAAATTCTGTATAGGAAGGACCCAAAACTCATTGCTTAACAATGCATTGCAATGACATGTGTTCTTTAACAACATTTGAATCTTTTTTCATAAATGGGCAAGGAAGAGGAAAATTGTGGGACAGAAATATTTTGAGAAAAATTATGGCATTTTTTATAATATCATTTCCAGCCCTTTTCTCTAGTCTTTTTAACAATTACTGTGCTTAGCCATTCTGAAGCTGCATTGATCCTTTCAATGCTACCGCATATTGATATTTTTCTTTTATTGATTTGTTTTGCCTAAAAATATAAAATATTTGCTATCACCACGTTACATTATTGTGACCAGAGTGTTCAATAATAGCTGTATGTGATGTTATGGGTATCTTGAGGAGGAGGGGGAAATTTCAAAACCATTGTTATGATGTACAGTGACACTTGAATCAGGATACAAAGGTGTATTTCAGACACATGTTGTCATTTCAGTATAATCTCAGATGATGCTTGGGTGTGCCATAAACTCCATAAAATATTGATGTCTTTCTCCTGGAAAGTTGGAATTCTACTTTAGGGCTGATATCTCCAGCATTGAGGCTTCTACCCTACAGCCTATGCCTTCAAAGAAAAAGGGCTGCAAAATACATTCACTATGAAATACCATGTTTCCCTGAAAATAAATCAGGGTCTTATTTTCTTTTTATACCTCCCCCCCCCCAAATAAGCACTTGGTCTTATATTCAGGTAGGTCTTATTATTTTTGAAGTGCAGGAGGCAGCGAGGGTGGTCACCTCATGGCTGCTGCTATGTTGCAATATTTGGGAAAGGGCTTATTTTCAGGGGAGGGCTTATTTTAGCGCATGCACTCAAAAGCCCGATTGAGGTTATTATCCGGGGAGGTCTTATTTTCAGGGAAACAGGGTATATGCCTGAAAGTTGCAGGTTGGAATTCTGCAGTGTTAACCAAGGGGTATATGCAAATCAATAACATTGGATTTATGTTGAAGTAAAACCTGCATAAAACCGGATATTTAAGGAAAATTCAAACATAGGCAGACAAATTCACAAAATATGTGCTTGTGTATATGAACACACACACACACACATGCATACATATACACATACAAACTCTACACTACACATTAGATTGGGGTGGGAATTAATTTTCTCCAGGGGCCACATGAGAAACTGGAACTGTTGTGGAGGGCTAAATGAATAGGCCTATTAAGGTGCACAGGCATGCACAGACTGTCAGGGTTACATATGTAAACTGGAGAAAAAATAACAGTCACATTCAAAATGAAGCAACACACACAGTACGTACAAAAAGAGACAAAGGACCGGAAGTGGCCAAGGATCTGTAAAATGCCCAGGTCTGCACCAGACAATGCAAACATAATTATCTATCAACACTGACATATTTCTTTCTTTCTTTCTTTCTTTCTTTCTTTCTTTCTTTCTTTCTTTCTTTCTTTCTTTCTTTCTTATTTATGTTCTATCTATCTATCTATCTTTCTATCTATCTATCATCTATCTATCTATCTATCTATCTATCTATCTATCTATCATCTCTCTGTCTATCTATCTATTATCTATTTAATATTTATCATGTATCTATCATTTCTATCTATCTCTATCATCTATCTATCCCGTCTCTCTTTCCCTACCGCCCTCTCTCCCTTCCTTCTTTCCTTCCTTCCTTCCTTCCTTCCTCCCTCCCCTCCTCCCTATCTGTCATCTATCATCTATCTTCCTCTTAGCAAAGGTGACTTTTTGGCAAAAAAGTCCTTCAAATCTTTTGCAACATATGGGACAATAGTGTGCAGTATGCCTGCAAAAAGAGAAAAAAAGGCTCATATTATGAAAACCGTATTTATAGAGGTATGGCCGGGGCACATCAAGTACAAAAGGAAGCCGTTTTCCAATTGGATTTTATGCATTGGACCTGGGTGGGGAAAAAAAAACTTTTTCAAACTTTTCCCCCAGCTCAACCATATATTTAATTTGAAAGGTAGAGATAGCAATTTTGCAAGCAGGATGATAAAGGGATCAGGGGACAAAGAAATGTACCACGTAACCACCTAGAGAGATGGAGATTAAATACCACTAAGAAGAGAAGGCTTTCTTTTGCAGCTAGGGTTAGAATCAGCAGCTGCTTTCTTTCTTTCTTTTTTTCTTTTTCTCCCAACTATTACAGACCTTCATGCATTAAGAAAGCATCTATTTTAGGAAAGGTATATTGTGCTGTGAGGCTTGGACTCAATTAAAATTATTTCTGGATTTCCTGTGAGACTTATTTAATCCGTGCCACTGTGCTGACCTGCACAGAGAGAATGGCAGCGCTACCTCTTAGTTCAACATTTATTCCTCTAACACAACAGTGACAGTCAGTTTCAAGTGGAACAGGTAATGCAAAGATCTCTTGCCTTCTTCTCCTTTGTATTTAATAACCAAGTAGAAAGGAGGACAGGGCATGCCTTTACTCTCACCTCAATCTGATCATATCCTCAATGCTCAGGGCTGGCTAAATTGGTGTGTTCCTTCCCTTGGAGAACATTTTATATTTCTGAGATGAATTTGAGATGAAAAAGAGCACTCGTTTATCGGGCTTGGCGTGCATTTGGCAAAATCTGGGATCGTGACAGAGGTTTCTAAAGTTATATAGCGACAGGAGAAAGTAGACGGAGTTGCATGCTTCCTTCTAGGTGAGGGCTTGGGATCACTGAAATGGAAAGCAATTAATTTCAGGATAAATGGAACGCTGCACATCTGGATGGAGATGGCCATCCTAGCTTACTTTCATTGCTAAAGGTTTGTATTATTCAGTTCTTCTTCCATCTCCTTTAGAAAGAAAAATATGTTCATTGTTAACCATTCTATCATCACCCAACAGCCATATTCAATGAAGTCAAGGATCCCACATTGATGATACACCTGCCTAAAAAAGCTACTATATTCAAGCCTTGTTTTTGGTTGCCTCAAGGAACCCATCAAAAAGTTCTGGAGGACTTTGGAAAGTTCAATAGTTTGATACCAAAGTGTTCCTCTTGTCTTTGGGAGTTCTTAGTTCTGAAATATACTCTGCAAATTTAGGCCTAGCTTAATACTTTCAACAGCTTTTAGCATGTAGTCTTATATTTGTCTAATTAGAATTTATGAAGTGGATTGTGAATTTGGGATTTGTCCTCCCATTTTCACCTACGTCCTACTCAAACCCTGATAGCATGATGTAACAATTAGATATGCTACAGGGATTCAATTCCTCTTTCTCTCTCATTAAAGATCTTTAGTGATTCGAATCACAAATATTCAACAGTTATAAAATGGTCCTTCATTTCATATTTATATCAAACCATTATACAATTGTAAAAATATCAGGAGACAGATCAGGCACATTCAACTCTTGGAAGTTTACTCTGACTTAAAATCAAAGTAGATTAAGAATCAAATTGCTACTAGTATGTCATATTTTTTGTATCATACAATTTCCCTAGCCAGAAGCTATCTTATTAAATGTGTACATTATAATATTTGCATGATAACAACTGAATGTTCAACTGGTAATATGCATGTAATATTATTTTGTATTTCTCCTCCCTATTATTTGTTTTCATTTTTCCCCTATAATGTATTTGTGTAAACACTCACCTTGCTTGAATTGGGAAATTGTTTCGGTTTTGTATTCTCTTTCGAAATGACAATAACTTTGCTTCTGATATAATTTTCCCTTTTTGTCTTTTTTTACTCCCTCTTTTTTAATTAAATACTTTACAGAAAATACACAAACAAGTACAAGTGGAAACATAGCCAAGAATAAAAGATACCAGGCAGATAAACCCGGGATTTAAAAATATCTAGGCAATTATAACTTTAAGGGACCTTATTTTTGTACATGACATAAATATCCGTACTATTCTGGAAGAAGCACATACAAAATCTCTTATGAAGTACCTCTGTGAAGAATTGGTATCTTGGTATCTTCTCTTGAAAGATTATGACCTACTCTAGCTTTCTTTAAAAAAATACAATTTGTTATAATCTCCCCAATACCTTATTTTTCCACCCTTAGAAACCTATTTGATCAAAACTGCTAAACATTGACAGGAGAATTTGCTGCCACTCTAAGGTGAGAAATACAGGAAGCATACAGTGCTCTAAAACAGACATGTCATGCTTTAAAAACACCATCGCAAACTCCCTCCCCCCAAATCTTGTCTCAAGTGGGTGATGAGGCCCACCCACCTTGTCCCTTTCACACTCCTGTCCCTTCCCCTGCATGTTAAATGTGGTTCTTGGCCATCAAAACCTTGTCAGCTCTAATCTGTCCGGGTTTCTCCCTCCCCACCCCCTGCGGTCCATTACCAAATAGATGGGAATGATGGAAAATGATACAGCCTGACGTTGATCAATATATAAAAGCTTGAGAAAGAGATGGCTTGCCTTTCACTTCACCCCACTCCACTTCTCTGTATTTTCCTTATTTATGCTGTCTACTTCTCCTTATCTCCCGTCTCTCTCTCCTCTCTCTCTCTCTCTCCTAGCTTTGATCATCATGAAAAGATCTGTGATCACTGCAGCGGCACTGCATTTTGCCTCTTATAATGGAAGATGGTTAAAGAGTGTGGAAAGTTTGAGGAGGAGGCCATAGCTCTCAGATCCTTATTCAAATGGTTCTGAGTGCTTTGTCAATGAAATTCTAACAGCATTCTTAAGCTCTTTCTATCTTTGCCCTGTTGGTTTATTGAGGGCTTCCTTATGCTGTCACTGAGCATTTAAAAGACTCTCTGAACATTAATATTGTTCTCAGCCTGTTCATCTGTCCATTTATTCCCAAATTGATAGTATTCTTTCCTATATAAGGAAGAGAAGATGACAATATTATTTCAAATGGTGGGGCACAGAAGTACAAATACAAGCTCTGGCAAGTCCTCCAGATTATCTCTACTGACTTTTAGAAGAACCACCATATGCCTATTTCAACCAATCCATTCCTACTTCCCAAATAAACTCCTGATTAGTTACACTCCATATGAAGTGCCCAGTTTTGCTTACCATCTGCTAGGGAATTTTCCAGCTTTGAGCTAACTATTAGAGGGTTAGTGGCATTCAGCCAATGGCAGCCTAGCCCACCAGTGGAAGAGAACATAAAGGCAGGCAGAGATACGGGAAGAATGGCAATGTTGCGTAGATTGCCAAACGCAACTCTCTGCTTAAGGCCCTGTGAAGTCTCTGACTATCTACACATTTGGTACGTGACAGCTGGTTGAACTGACAGTTGGTTGAACAGAATGCCAGCTTTGGAAGGATTTTGGTTTGATCCAGCCTAGCTTCTGAGTGGGTAGCTTGCAATCATTGGAGTTTGAGCTTGAAGCCACAGTTTGTCCAAGGTGGGGCAGCACTGGGCCAGGTGGACTCTTCCATGCTATTTAACATCCATAGGAAGCCTCTGAGAGAGTTGACTGGTTGCTTTGGGGAAGCTGTCAAGTAGGCAGAAGATACCCAATTATACTGTACATCACCAACCCAGGCTCAGTCAGGGCTCTCATGGAAAGTTTGAAACAGAATGTGGTGGCTGTCAGGATCCATATGGGACAAGACAGGCTCAGATATGCCCCTTTAATACTGGATTGCTCTAGGATAAGGAATAACAGCTCTAATAGTTATTCTGCCCCAAAACAGTTAATTTGTGACACTAGATAGATTTTCCTTTCCTTCCCCCCTCCCCTCCTCTCCCCTCCCCTTCCTCTCCTCCCTCCCCTCCTCTCCCATCCCCTTCCTCTCCATTCCCCGCCCCTTCCTCCCCTCCTCTCCCCTCCTCTCCTCTCTTCTCCCCTCCTCTCCCCTTCCCTTACCCTCCCCTTCCTCCCCTCCCCTCTTCTCTCCTCCCCTCCCCTTCCTCTCCTCTCCTCCCCTCCCCTCCTCTCTTCTCCCTTCCTTTCCACTTCCTCTCCTCTCATCCCCCTCCCCTATCCTTTCTACTCCCCCTTTTCTCCTCTCCCCTCCCCTTCCTCTCATCTCCCCTCCCCTTCCTCTCCTCTCCCCCCTCTCCTTTTCACTCCCACTTTTCTCCTCTCCATTCCCTTCCTCTCATCTTCTCCCCTCCCCTCCTCCTCCCCTCCTTTCCTCCCCTCCCCTCTCCTTTCCTGTCCTCTCCCCTCTGCTCCCATCTTCTTTCCTCTCTACTGTTTCCCCTCTTCCTCACCCTTCCCGCTTCCCTTTCGCCTTTTCTTTTTCCTTGTTCCTTGCTCCTTGGCCCTTTCTTTCCCTTTCCCCTTCCCTTCTCTTTCCTTTTCTTTTTTGATTTTTTTTTTGAATAAGAAAGAAAAAGAATCCACTAAAACTCTTGATATTTTATTCCAAGGCAGTTTTACTTACATGATATAATGGACATCTTTCTGGGCATCTTTCCAGAATCTGCTTTTTGAATATAAGGCTACATCAGTTTGCTGATCAAGGTGGGATCAGAGATTGCCTTTCAGTATGAATTGTTAGGAAGCTTGACCTGGGAAATTGCTCTTGGACACCTGCCCTATTTGTGCATTTGTCCAGGGCATCTCATTGTCACAATTTAAAAAAATCTTCTGGAGTAGACTTTTGTTTTGAACTATCTTCTTACATCCTTATATCTTTATTGTTTCATCTACTTTGACTATAAATATGGAAAGGAGCTAGATTGCCACTATGAAAGAAGTATACTGAGATATTTTGTTCCATTAGAAAAAATGAATGTGGACTGAACCACAAAACATAGAGGGGATAAATTTAAAGTATATTTTAAAAATCCATGATAAAGCAGTGTAGTGGAAACCACAGAGAGGGATATGTAGAGGTACATTAAATGGAGTTAGAGTAAACTGCATATACTTTGATTTTCTTTTCTTACATATATCTTAGCCCTTGTCTTAAAATACATCTCCTTTCTTTTCTGCATTGTATACAATGTTACTTATCTCTAAAGTTAAGAGAACGATGGGTATGTATACTGTACATGCATGCAGGTCATCAAGTGTGCATTTTAGACACTTTTAAGCATATCAGTTGAGTGGAGTTGACAACAATGTTACAAAATTCAGAGCTGTGCAATACCCCAAAGAAAATCGTGTTCCGATACGCAGATTAATTCAGGAAGTGCAGATCTCAGCAGTTTTCTTAAAAGTGCTGTCCAAACAAAATCCTGAAACATCCCTAAACTTTGAATGTAAAAGACTTTAATGCCAACCCTTAATGTGTTCAGATAGGTTGGTGGGGGAGAAAAAAACTTTTCTGAAAATTTGTTAAGCTGCTAGACTGAGGTGAACATCAGATTTGACTCAGTACAAGGCAGCTTTCCTGTGTGCTCAATCATACTTGGCCAATAAAGAATGCTCTGTTCTGTCCTGTTCTGTTCTGTTCTTTCCTTTCCGTTCCGTTCCATTCCATTCCATTCCACCGCACTGCACCCCACCCCACCGCACCCACCCCAATTTTATTCTATTCTATTCCATTCCACTCCATTCTACTTCTATCCTATCCTATTCCATTCCATTCTACTTCTATTCTATTCTATTGCATTCCATTCCATTCCACTCCACTCCACTGCAATTCTATTCTATTCTATTCCATTCCATTCCATTCCCTTCCACTCCACTCCACTCAGCTCCACTCCACTCCACTCCTTTCTATTCTATCCCATTCCATTTCACTCCATTCTATCCTATCCTATCCTATCCTATCCTATCCCATCCCATCCCATCCCATCCCATCCCATTCTACTTCTATTCTATTCTATTCTATTCTATTCTATTCTTTTCTATTCTATTCTTTTCTTTTCTTTTCTTTTCTTTTCTTTTCTATTCTATTCTATTCTATTCTATTCCATTCCATTCCACTCCACTGCAATTCTATTCTATTCTATTCTACTCTCAACTTACAAAAATTCATTTAGTGGCTGTTCAAAGTTACAACAGCACTGAAAAAAGTGACATATGAGCATTTCCCAAAGTTATGACCTTTGAGGCATCCCTGTGATTATTTGATCAAAATTCAGATGTTTGGGATCTGACTCACATTTATGACTATTATAGTGTCCTGGGGTCATGTGATCCCCTTTTGTGACCTTCTGTCAGCAACAAGCAAATGGGAAAATCAGATGCACTTAACAACCATGTTACTAATTTAACAATTGCAATGACTCACTTAACAACTGTGACAAGAAAGGTCATAAAATGAAGCAAAACTCACTTAACAAATGGCTCACTTAGCAACAAAAATTTGAGGCTCAATTGTGGTCGTACATTGACAATTACCTCTGTTCTGTTCTGTTCCGTTCCATTCTATCCTGCCAGTAGGGAGCCAAACAGCTAACATTTGATGCCAATGGAGTCCCTTTGCCTTCAAAAAAAGCAAATTAATTGTATTCATATTTCTGACTGTAGACCAAAGGCAGCATTCCTATGTTAAACTCCTGTCAGTGCGTGATCCTTCTTCAGAAAGCAGAGATGGGGGGATGGGAGGGAGAGGAAGGGGAGGGGAGAGGAAGCAAATTAAAAGTTAAGTCATTTCATGTCAGCCTGTCTTTGCAATCACTGACCTTAGTGGCAGTACATGCCTCCAATTATTTTGATAAATCTATTTTACCTTTACAGAATTATAACCATAGCAACATTATCTCTCCATAACAGAGAATAATTTCCATTTTCATGCCTGTAAGGGTAAAGGATAGTGGCAAAGTAGCGAAAAAAAGGCACAGTTTTGCTCCGCTTTGATCTTGACAGTGCTAAACACAATATCGTAGAAAGGGGGATGTAAATAACTGTCTGCTATTATTATCCTGGTCATGCTCCATGTTTAACTCCCTGGACTTGTTGAAATCAAAGCCCACAGATAGAGCAATTTCTCCAGTGGACCTGGAACACAAGACAAAGGTGACATTTGAAATATTTGTTCCGTGGGAAACTCCCTAGCTGAAAATAGTTTTAAGTAACAGCTCTTAGGAGATCATCAGAAACGATCTTGTGTTTCAAACCAGATACATAGCCCAGAAATAGCAAAGGAAAGAAAATAAAAGCCTTTGAATTATAATTCTGGAGATAGATACTAAAAATATTACGGATTACAAGAGAAACCACACAATCAGTCCTGGACCAAATAAAGAATTGTCTAGTCCCTTGAAGTGCTAATCAGCCAGCAGATACTTTGAACAGATGATGGACCGAAAAAAAGAAAAAGGACTTGAGAGAAATAGAAGTAGGAGAAAACAATAAGGTGGATGAAAGGAAAGAGAGATTCTTAGAATGTCCTTGAAAGAATTGTGGGCTCTTCCTGAAGAGAAGCTAAGATGGCAAGCATTTGTCTATGCAATCACCAGAGTTTAAACCTGACTCAATGGAACTTATCTAATTAACTATTCTGTATTTTGGAAATAATGTCCCATCAAAGGTCAGCATGCAGAAAGGACGAATGAAATGCAACACTTTTCTGTACTCTGCTTACTACGGAATGGATTTCTTGTAACTTTTCACGCCAAGAAATATTATCATTGGCATCTCCAGTTATTCCAGTGTAACATTGAACCATGCTTTACCATAGGTAGAATAGAATAATTTGTAGAATAATTTGACACCCTCTTCTTTGTGGCAGCCCCTCAAATACTGGAATACTGCTAGCATGTCACCTCTAATTCTTCTTTTCTTTAGACTAGCCAAACTCAAAATCTGCAGCCGTTCTTCATATGGTTTAATCTTCAGTCCTTTGATCATTTTAGTTGCGCTTCTTTGAACTTTTTCCAAAGTCTCAACATCTTTTTTGTAGTATGGTGACCAAAATTGGTTGCAGTATTCCAGGTTCAGTCTTACAAGGGTTTTATAAAGCAGCATTAATATTTCATGTGATCTTGATTCTCTGTCTCTGTTTATGCAATCCAAGATTGTATTAGCTTTTTTGGCTGCCGCTACACACTGCTGGCTCATAGTCAAGTGATCATTCACTAGGACTCCAAGGTCCCTCTCACAGTTACTGTTTTTGAGCCTGGTCTCACCTAATCTGTACTTTGATTTTTTTTCCTGCCTACCAAAATGAAAAACTTTGTTTTTCTCCACCTTAAAATTCATTTTGTTGGATAGGGCCCATTGTTCAAGTTTGTCAAGATCTTTTTGGATCCTGAGCTTGTCTTCTGAGGCTATTGTTGTGTTGGTTATTCCTCTCAGTTTAGTGCGATCTGATTTGATGAGTTCCCCTTCTATTCCCTCATCTAATCGAATTATTCCCTAAGGGAAGGTTGAATATAGGCCTTTCACCAGTCTTTGCCTATGGATCTTTCAAACAAGGGGCATTTAAAAGAACTTGAAGGAAGAGTGGGACAAGGCTAGCAGAGCAGAATAGGCACAAGGAAGAACATGAAAAACATAACTAGGATGCTGGCAGGATGATTTTAAGAAAATGAAATGTAGAAGATTCAGTTAAGACTGGATAATTTGTTCCTGCATCCTATTTCCACCACAATGTTTTGAGATAGGGTTGCCTGGATCAATGACTGGTCCAAAATCACCAAATGGACATTATGGGCAATAATCTGCATCTTTCTATGTTAATTTCTATAATATAATCACTATACTACAGCAGCTCTCATTTTTAATAGCTTCTTAGTGCTTTCGATAAAAAGGATTGATCTCCCTATTAATTTGAAATAATCGAATGGAAGAGTTAAGTTCCTAGTCGTTCCCTCTGCCAAGTGCAGGAATCAAATTGAAACATAGCCGATCGATTCAATATTCTTTGAAGGCATCTAATGCAGGTAAGTCCTCCACCTGACTAGGTAATTGGTTTCACTTTAATGTTAGGAAGTTTCCCCCCTAAGATTTACTTGCAGTCTTATCTTCCTGTATTTTAAGTCCATAATTCCATGTCCTGCATTCAGGAACTACAGAAAACAGATCAGAAGATTTCCAATTCCCTTGATATCTTATTATAGAATTTCATTTACAAGCTCTTTATAAAGCTTTTTCTCAGTTTCTCTGAATCCTTCTTAAAGTGCATGCATGAAGTGGATACCACTTGTGAGTTGGGAATTTGACTGGGGCAAAATAAAGTTGCAAAATTATTTGGAAAAGATGTTTCCATTGAATCCTTCTAAAATGACATCCATTTGGGGCATCTGCTTGCCGTTTTTGCAACCATGTCCCACTGAGAATTCATATTAAACTTGTCACTCAAAGAAAATGCTATTGCTGCCAAGCCAGGTATTCCCATTCTATATCTATATTATATCTACATCTATAGCATGTTATATTCCATTAGTCAAAGAACTCAGATTATTGGGATCCAGAAGAAGAGACTTCACTGCTTCAGCACCCTCCATCCTTTGGAACATCCTACCATCCACCCTTATATCTTTTTTTCAGTTTTAAAAACTTTTATTTGTGTGTTTGTGTGTGTGTGTGTGTGTTCCAGCATAATCCTGGAACACCTCAAGCAATTTCAACCAAACTTGATACACAGATGACTTACTCTCTGGAAAAAAGTACTGTGGAAGTAAGACACTCCTAACACCCCTCGGGGGTGGGTGGGTGTTCTGTTAAGATACAGTCTGTTGTGCCTTACAATGGCTTCTTCTGTACTGCTGTAAAATGGCTTCTACTGTACAACGCAGTGGAGTTGCCATACAGCTTCACAGTACTCCACAAGGAGACTCCCTCTGATAAGGGGGAAAATCCATTACATTTGGTCTGGACATTTTCCCCCTATAAATAAATACTGGACAAAGCTGGATTATCAGCTAGTTAAATATAAAAAATCCCATTTCCAAATAAACAGTGTGTCGTCTGCGTACAAATAATTTTGAGAAATAATAATCATAATATTTACAATAAAATTCATTACATTAGTGTTGATCTCATAATAGTAGTAGTATTTGCTTATCCATTTTAATAAACTTACCTTCTTGTATTTCCATATTTATAACTTCTGTTCTCCACTCTTATATCCTTGTACAGGAGCCTGAAGACCTGGCACTGCCAATTAGCCTGAGGTCCAAATCAGAGGTGGGTTCCTACCAGTTTGCACCTATTCGGTAGAACCGGTTCGTCAAATCTACCAAACTGGTTAGAAGAGGTTCCACAAGTGGACCCGGAAAGCAGGCCACACCTACGGAAGAGGTTCCAAAAATTTTTGAAACCCACCACTGGTCCAAATGGAATTCTAAACTGGAAGTTGCTGCTGGATTGATGGTTGACTCCATCTCTCCTCTTGCTCTCTGCTCTCCACCACCCATCTTTTGGTTATCATATTGATGTATTCTCATTGTATTCCTTTTTATCATTCTGTTATTTTACTTCTCTTTGCACTCAGTTCATTTCTGCCCTTTTATTGTTGTAAGCTGCTTAGAGTAACCACACATTGAGATAGGCAGGAAATAAATTTAACAAATAATAATAAATAATCTATGCATTTAATTTTCTGAATAACTTCAGAAAAATTAAACGCAAATTAACTACTGTATTGTGTTAATTTTTGTTCCATTTTACCCTGTTTCTCTAATTTATTACTTTGTTTGTAAATGTTGAAGGTATTTCACCCCAATCTGCTCTTTTTTCATGTATCAAAATGCAGAAGCATATGGGACCAAGACTGATACATTTCTTTCAATATTCTGCTCCACACTGATATAGAATGGAGACACTTTGAGAATGACTTTTGAGTTAATTTTTGAATAATTGTAATGTCATCTACTCCACATTAAACTAGCTTTCTAATCAAAATTTGATGAGGTATTAATAATTGCACCCCATTCAGGATGTAAGACATTGTGCGCCACATCCTCAAAGCCATAATGGCCTTGATTTTCTTACCCGTCTAATATCCTATCAAATTGAAGATATTTGTGGATTGTCAGACAATCAAGTCCCAAAAAGGAGGAAAGTGGATGAATCAGAGACAACATAGATCTGAAAGAGACCTTGCAGTGACTTTCAAAGAGGTATGTGTGTGTATGTGTGTCTCTCGGGGAGAGAATATAGAGAGAATATGAAGCAGCAATTATATAGTCTTATATAAATGCTGCAACAGTACACATTGAGTGACGAGTGAGACTTTTTAACCCTGTCTGAAGAGAAATAGGCAACCCACGTCTTTTTGAAGAAATAAGAGAGAAGCTTTCTTATTTCCAATGTTCCACACAAAACCATGCATGATGTGTGGAAATCTACCCTATGCTTCATCTCAAAGATAAGCAGGAGATAAAGAACATTGAGACCCAAGTTAAATGTTGGAATATTGATGATATCAATTGGAATAAAAGAAAATCAATGGGAGAAGAATGGAAAATGGCCTAATTAAACCCTTATTGTTTATACTGATCAGGGAGTAGATTAGCACAAGGTTTGGCTAATTCTCAGGTATAACTCTTAAGGAGTTCATACCATCTCAACCCAATGTTTCTTTTCTTATCCTATACCAGAAAGATGTTAACGACAACACGCAAACCAATAGAGTGTTCTTCTAGTTCTTCCATTTAAATTTCAGTTTTATTTCCTGAAACTTTTTCTTCTTCAATGACACCATTTAGTTTTTCTATCATATTGGATAATTTTAAAATTATTTTTTAGCCCAGTAGTCATAAATCTTTCTCCTCAGGGCTACAGTATTGATGCATTTATTTCCTTCTAGTGCCCTCTAGTGTGCAATCTTAAAAGTTGTCTTATCAGTTATTTCCAAATATAAACATAAACTGTTTCCCATGGGAAGAATTTAATTAACTTCAAGGTCTTAAATCAAGCACATCTAAGTCCTTAATCTGTCCAAAACTTTCTAATATCAACTCAATAGTAGTTTTTCTGTAGATTCTGACTTTTTTTTTTAAAGAAATCATTAAACATATAGTTGAGGCTTCTTTCCTAATGGATTGAAGAAAACTCCCCTACACCAATTCAATATAACTTGCCATTTTGAAAGTTCTCAATCATTATAAGCAAAAATAAATAAATAAATAAATAAATAAATAAATAAATAAATAAATAAATAAATAAATAAATAAATAAATAAATAAATAATCCAGGGTGATTAAGAGATGAACCTCAGTTAAATTTTGAATAAATATAGGCTACATTAATGGCTATAAACTCAATGGAATTCCATGACATCTGCTAATACTAAAAAAAATCAGTTGTCCAGAGTATCTGTGGGCAATCCTGAGATCTCTCATTTTTCTGTAGAGTTTACTGCAGCCCAAATACATTTAGATGCCCTTTTCAGCTATAATCGGTCTCTTTTAGGCATGTCAGTTCTCAATGGTGTTTACTGGAAGTCCTTTGGAGAAGTGGAAGAGGCAGTTGTCTTGAGCAAAATTCACAAGAAATACTTGGAATGAGTAGTAGATGCACACACAATGTTTAGCATACATTCCATCTATGGATAATTTGCCTAAAGCTCTTCCATTGAACTCCTTTGAACATGAAACAAGCTGTTTTGAGCATTCTGGAAATATCCCAACCTCAAAAAACCTTTTCAAAATAGTCAAAATAGCTTGTTTTATGTTCAAAATTGTGGTTTTGAGATCCAGAGGTTTTGTACACTTATAGTACGGTATATATGTTTTCTGAACATCTTTATTAGAAATAAATGTCAGGAAACTGGAATTACCAAGGATCAAAAAATAGTACATAGTATTTTAGATGCATCAAATGCTGGATTTATAGACAAGTGAACTGCAGTGTGGAGCTTTCTATCTGTTTTCAAAATATAAGACTCAAAGACTTTTCATCCAGAAAAACCTTAATAAAGCATACCTCCACTTTTTTGTATTTATAACTGAACAAAACCAAGGCTCCAAGCAAGTAGAGTTATTAATATCTGGGTATCAAATAAGAGAAACTAATGATTAAAATCTCAATTTTTTTGCATTTTTGTCTTGTCTGCCTTTGTCTTTAGAGGAGTCATAATTGCCTTTAGCAAAGTGGTACCAGCTACTGCGGTCCTAGAATTCCCAACAGTAGGAACAAGGCCTTGATAAAGAAATATAGAGATCTGAGCAGACACTTATTTAGAAGTTTAAAAGAATATTGCAAGAGAGAGAAAATAGAGCTTCCAGGGATATTTTCCCCTTATCCTGAAACTGAAAGCAAGTGAATGTAATTGGCATGAGAAATGCTGAAACGTTCATTTCTGAGCCACAGCTACGCCCAAAACACCGACTCTAATGTTTCATGAAGGAAAGGCGTCAGTTCTAGTCATTGTCTTTATTTCTTCCTTAGTATTTAAAAAATGTCCCAGCTTTTGGTTACCATTCTACTTGGAAGTTTTACTTTGGAAGAATAATCTGTAATTGTTCCTTGTTCAAAATATGCCTTTGAATAAACAAAATATGTAGGATCAATAAACTGATAAAAGAAAACAAATAGGCCATCATAGATATGAATAGTATCCAGCCTCACCACTTACCACATGGAAATATTTTGATTCATTGCCCCTGCCCTGCAGTACTACTCCTCCTCCCTCCTTCCCCTTCAGTGATGTGTGGTGAGGTTTATGGCTGGTGAGGCACTGACACGGGATTTCAAATGTTTTTAGACTTGTGGTCTTCAACTCCCAGAATTCCACAGCCAGGTATGCTCAGTTCCGATTTAAAGCGACAGCATTTGTTTTTCTTCTTTGCGAAAAAGTTTCCTTCAGTCTTTTTCTTCTCCCTCCCCCTCCTTCCTCCCTCTCTCCTTCCCTCCCTCCTCTCTCAAACAGACACATGCACACAAAGAAGTTGGATCCCTCTCTCACTCACTCACAAACAACACAAACACAGAAGTTGGATTGGATATATTTTCCAGTGGCTTGAAAGCAGCTCCTCTGCCATACCCCCCCTCCATTCCCCTGCTGCCTTCCGATCCAAGCCTTTGATTGCAGGTGGAGCCACATTGCCTTTTCAAACTTGTAATCAGTGAAGCTGGGCTTATATACTTTTATCCAGGTGTGTGTGTGTGTGTATGTGTGTGTGTGTGTGTGTGTGTGTGTGTGTGTGTGTGAAGGCAGTGTAGCTCTGCATGCAATCAAACTACACTTGGGGAGGGATCTACACTTGAGGATGAAGTTTGAATTCCTCCCCCTCCCTCTGACCCACACATGTACCTTTTCCAGCTGTTTCAGAGAGATTTCAACTCTGCTCTTGCCTGCCATCATGAAAAGAAAAAAATGTAAAAGGAAAAAGGCAAGAGCTGAGGTCAGGCTGAGCTAGTTGCTGCCAGAGTCACCATGGATGACTCTGCTTAGTGCTTAACTGTTTAAAAAAGCCTCTAAAAAAGTGCCTTCTACAGGAGGAGGCGGGAGAATGATGTGCCTCATCTACGTCAGGAATTTTTCGGCTTTTAACCCTTGCTTAACTCTGCTCGAGTGATCATAAAAGACCACACTAGATGAGGCACATCATTCTCCCGCCTCCTCCTGTAGAGGGCACTTTTTAGAGGCTTTTTTAAACAGTTAAGCACTAAGCAGAGTCATCCCCTGTGACTCTGGCAGCAACTAGTTCAACCTTTGTCCTTTTACATTTTTTTTCTTTTCATGATGACAGTGGTGAGGCTCTGCCTCCCCTGCCTCCCCTGACTGCACATCCCTGTTCCCCTTCTCCTCTCCCCTCCTCCTTAGATCTACACTGAGCTGAAGAAACACCTTGGATAAGACGTGAAAAACAAAAAAGTCCAGTTGCCTCCTGACAAAGCACCTTTGGGACAACCATGACCTGGATGACTGAGAATCTCCATAGACATTTAGCTATGCACTTTGGGATGAATACCCTTCAAATGGTGTGGGAGTATGAACAGATTTCCAGAAAAAAACTGCAGCCTACAGGAACCATTTGCGCTTCAGTTTGAGATGCCGGCAACACTGACTATCCCCAACAACCTGTCCCCAACAGTGAAGGGACACAGGGCAGAAAATATCCTGCAGAAAATAGAGCTTCCAGGGATATTTTTCCCTTATCCTGAAACTGAAAGCAAGTGAATGTAATTGGCATGAGAAATGCTGCAGCCAAGAAGGTTCCATACCCATTTGTACTACTCAGGTGATCCTGAGAGAGACAAATAAACCCCCAAGTGGCCTCAACGACTCTCTAAAAAGTATGTAAATAACCAGCTGTCTGCAAGGAATATTAATCTTTCCATTCCCCACCATTCAGTCAGAGCTGAAGAAGCTTCTTGGATGAGAAGTGAAAAATCTTCAAAGAAAAGCAAGAAAGTCCAGTTGCCTCCTGACAAAGCACCTTTGGGACAACCATGACCTGGATGAATGAGACTCTCCATAGAAATGTACCGTATATACTCGAGTATAAGCCGACCCAAATATAAGCCGAGGCACCTAATTTTACCCCAAAAAGCTGGAAAAGTTATTGACTCGAGTATAAGCCTAGGGTGGGAAATGCAGCAGCTACGGTAAATTTCAAAAATAAAAAATCAGTGTTATTTGAAACTCAAAGTTATGTTTATTCAAGGGACCCGCTTAATTAAAGTGTTCTATAATATCAGTATGACTTATAATACTGCAAGTCTGCAATATTAAAATACTTGTATAGGGGATCCCCGGGATCCCCCGAAGAGATCAAATCACAACCAGTATGCCACCTTCTTGGTATATTGTTTTTATTTTCACTGAGTTTTTTAAAATGAGCATTATTTCATCCTTTTTTTCTTTATGTTTGATTGGTATCTGCAATTTGTGTTAATTCTGTTCATACATATAATATAAATGAAAAACCCAGCTCTCTTAAAAAATATTTTAAGTTCTTTCTGGTGCTCCCTTTTAGAATTGGCCAACTAATATTTCTGTTCACCCAACTAATGTCAGGCAGAGTTAACTGAAAAAGTAATTTTTCATGAAAGGACATTTTCCTAGGATTTTAATTGTTCTTACTGTCAGATTGCTCGTTATTTCCAGCTTGAGTCTCCTTCTGACAAGTTTCCATTGCTTCTTGTCCTGTCCTCAGGTGCTATTGCTGCCGCCTCCTCCTCCTCCTCCAACAGCACCAGCACATTTGCTGCCCAGCGCTGCGGCTGAGGTGAAGCCGCCAAAGCTCCCGCTGGAGCCCCCGCAGCGTTGGGCGGATATCCGGCAGTGCTGTTGGAGGAGGAGGAGGTGAACCAGCCTGCCATCGCCGGCCACTGCCAGCCCCGCCGCTCTTCCCACCCCCTTCCAAGCCCCACAGTCCAGCGGATGGAGCAGCGAAGCCCCGGGGCTTCGCTACTGCTCCCCGCATTTTCTGCACGGGGATCCCTTGGAGAGGGGATTCCAGCCTGCCATCGCCAGCCACCGCTAGCCCTGCCGCTCTTCCCACCCCCTTCCAAGCCCCACAGTCCAGCGGATGGAGCAGCCCCGGGGCTTCGCTGCTCCATCCGCTGGACTGTGGGGCTTGGAAGGGGGTGGGAAGAGCGGCAGGGCTAGCGGTGGCTGGCGATGGCAGGCTGGAATCCCCTCTCCAAGGGATCCCCGTGCAGAAAATGCGGGGAGCAGTAGCGAAGCCCCGGGGCTTCGCTGCTCCATCCGCTGGACTGTGGGGCTTGGAAGGGGGTGGGAAGAGCGGCAGGGCTAGCGGTGGCTGGCGATGGCAGGCTGGTTCGCCTCCTCCTCCTCCAACAGGCAACAGCACTGCTGGATCCAGTTGTAGACTCGAGTATAAGCCGAGGCGGCTTTTTTCAGCCCAAAAAGTGGGCTGAAAAACTCGGCTTATACTCGAGTATATACGGTATTTGGATAGTTCCAAAATCACATTCTGAGGATCTGGAAGAAACCTATTCAGGAGAAGAACTTTAGTATTATTTTCTTGCAGAACAAGAGTGATGGATAATTCTTGTTCCAAAATTATGGATTCTGCTTTACTTATTCTCTGCTTTAATAACAGATAGGAATACCATTTAAAAAGCAAGTCTTACTGCTCAGAGTGGTTCTTCTATATTGTGCTTAAACTGTAGTGCTACAGATCTCCTTTTAATTGGGAGCCAACAGATTTTAAGGGGGATTCAATCCATTATCTTTTAAGTAGGCAAATTCAGACTTCAGTCCCACTGATTTCACTGTAGTGTAGCTGAAATCCTATCCACATTTTTTTTTGGGGGGGGGGGTTATCCACTAAAGCCAATGAGACAAATGTAGAAATTGTAAGATTTGAAAACCAGCCTTAAACAGATTTGTGCAAATTTGGCACAAATGTTGATCCTATGCAGGGAAGGGCAATGCCATTCTCCTTTCCATCAGAACAACCAGAAAAGGATGTGGGGACATTGATAAGTCACCACGATGTAGTAACTTCAGTAGGAAACCCAAAACCTGGGATTAAATATTTCAATATACAGCAACTAACTCTCTTTCTAAAGTTAAATGGTTCAGTGTACAAAGTCTGTCAAAAGACAATGGGTGTCTCAGATCAGCCCAGTCTTTGAGAGATGGAGAACTTTAACAAAAGTATATTTGTGTTTTTTAAAAAAATAAAAATAAAAGGGTAATACCAATAACACAACAGCAAAAGCTAAGCAGTGATTACCCAGTGAGAAAAGATCATAGTAAAGGTCACAAAGAACTAAACATAGAAAAAAAAGTGTGGGGAGGATCATTAAAGTAAAAGATTGGCATAATAGTAATTTAATGTCCTAGTGTAACAGCTCTTTATTGATTAAGTATCTATATCACAGGTGGTTATTTAGCTGGTTCTGACCAGTTCTGGAGAACTGGTAGCAGAAATTTTGAGTAGTTCAGACAACCGGTAAATACCACTTCTGACTGGGCCTGCCCCCATCTATTCTTTGCCTCCCGAGTCCCAGCTGATTGGGAGGGAATGGAGATTTTACAGTATCCTTCCCCTGCTGTGCCCACCAAGCCACACCACGCCCACAAGCCACGCCCACAGAACTGACAGTACTTTTTTTTTAATCCCACCACTGTTCTATATACAATTACCACACCTGTCTGGCAGCTCCCTCTTTTAAAGGGACCTCTCTGACAGCTCAGCCACTGAGCTACCTTGAATCTTCCCATTGACTGTGGGAAACAAATCCCTTTAAACTGCCATTTCCTTCTGGCCAACCTCCACCCGAGTTTTCCTCCTGATTACCATATCCATCAGTCCATGTAAAATGCATTCAGTTCTTAAGCTTATCATCAAATCTACAAGCATTTTGTTAACTTCCCAGTTTCAAGAAATAGATAATAGACCCATATTTTGGATCTTTTATTTACTGTTTGAAAGGCACGTTCCATAAAATAGCAAATTGCACATTAGGAATATAGTGTAACACCATATTTACATCTTTAAGTATTATATTTCTTTCCTAAGCTGTATTGTGATTAGAGACCAAAACAAAACTATAACTGAACAAGATCAAATCATATGAGTTAAATTTCTTACAATACAATCACAAAAAAATTATGATATCCAACTGTGGGAACTGTCCTGCAACTAATATAAGGTTAAGGTGAATATAATTAAAAGTGGATCTTTAAGGTTGTATCTGAGAAAATGTACGGAGGATCACATGAGAAAGACCCCCCCCCCCCCCTTTCTTTTAAAAAGCAGCAAACTGTCAACTTATTCCTCTCCAGGAAAACTTGTAGCAAAAGAGTGAGGCATAACAACAGAGTGTCTCCTGGAAATGTTCTGAAAGGCAGGAATATTGTAGATCTGGGGTATCCAACCTTGGCAATGTTAAGACTTGTGGACTTTGACTCTCAGAATTCCAGCATGCTGGCTGGAGATTTATGGGAGTTGGAGTCCACAAGTCTTAACATTGCCAAGGCAGTGATGGGATTCAATTTTTTTTACTACCAGTTCTGTGGGTGTAACTTGGTGGGTGTGGCATGGCTTGGTGGGCATGGCTTGGTGGCATGGCTTGATGGTGATGTCAGGGGAAAGATATTGTAAAATCTCTATTCCCTCCCCACTTCAGGGAAAGGTTCCTGAAAAATCCACATTCCCTCCAGATCAGCTGGGACCCAGGAGGCAGAGAATAGATGGGGGCGGGGCCAGCCAGAGGTGGTATTTACCACTTCTCCGAATTACTCAAAATTTCCACTACTGGTTCTCCAGAACTGGTCAGAACCTGATGAATATCACATCTGTTGGACACCTCTGCTATTGATGATAATGCTATCAATCATCACCCAACCTTCAGCTTTTTCCATATATGAAAAGAAAACTGCAATCTCAAAAGATCCATTACTGTTCCAAACAGTCCTTCAAGCCCCCCTTCACAATTGAAAAGCACTCAATGTCTTCAACATCACGAAGTGCTTCAAGGTTGTGATTCCAAAAGGATAACATTTCCTCCTCAATCTTTATGGGTTAGTATTACACACAGCTGTGATAATAACCAAGCTGACTGAGTCCAGCTTGCATTTCACCTGTAACAAACTTTCTAGAATGGAGCAGGCAAACTTGAGTTTTAAAAGAAAGCACGGGTCCAAAGCATAACCAACAGATTTTGCTTTGCATATGCACAACATTTTGAAGGCTATAGAAGTTAACTTCCATTGTATGAAAATATAGATTAGCTGCAGCATGGAGACAAGCACGGAGACTTTCTTCCTATTTTGAGTAGTACAGAATATTTTAGACATGATTAAGCTAAGAAGCAGAGCCTCCTTATTCTCCTTGAAAGTGAGCTTCATGGTGATGTAAAACCTTTAAAAGGTTTAAACGGAAGAAAAGTTATGAAAGTTGTCACTTTTGATCTTACTTTCCACTCTGTCTCTGCATTTTGAAGAGAAGAACAAAGAAAGTGCTTCTAAACTATTGCCAGTTGTAAGCAGAGCCATCTACTTTTTTCTTTGGTCTTGGAGTTTTAACTCAACCTCTTCCTGCCAAGCACAGCAGGAGCAGGTATTTGGCCAAATTCCCTTCCCTGGGTTACAGCAATACAAATCCACCCATTCTATGGAGCCTCATTGATATGAAACAGCAGCATTTCAGCTGAGCTTGACTTTCTAGCAGAATGTTGTGGCAGAATAGATACAATCCATAAAGGATTGGTCTCAGTTCAAAAGGCAGGGACTGAGAGAGACTAGAAAGCACAGTTTGTATTCTGATGGAGGGATAAACCAAAGGTACAAAAATAGCCGCCGTTACAAAATAAGTGCCTGTTAAAAGGCAATTCCCATCTAGAGGTCATCTTGTTGCTTGGAGTTCCAACTGCTTTGTTGGGTACAGCATGTCCTCACAATCTTTATTCAGTTTAATTAACATGTGAGCAGCATAACAATGGCTCTACTTTCTCTTTATTCCTATTTAGCCCCTCAAGGAACCAACTTGACCACTGATTTTTCGAACTTATCTTACTTCTTATCAGATAGACATTTTTGACCTATAGGGTCCAGTAAAGGGTTGGCTACATTTCTTAATTTATTAAATCATTGCAGGTCAAACAGCAATCTTTATGGAATTTTTGTTACTTTTCAGAAAAATGCTACTTTAGTTCAGGACTTTTTAAAGCCTAACCAAGTTGTCGCCTACTATCACTATTATATAGTCTCATACCTGGTTATTTGCTGAATAGCTCCTATGGATGCCAGCAGTGTCATGGATGACAACAGCTATCCATCTTATCCTGCCTTGGGACCATGGCTGGTGCCAAACTCAAAACCTGGATTGGCAGTTCTCCTCATTCCTTTCCCACCCACATTTTGGTGATGTAGGTCAGCTCTGCCTTCTCATCCATATATCCATCATAATGAGAATGGTTTTATTCCTGACAGCCCTCACACTCAATAGCAGCAGTCACACTTGGGGGTGGGGGGTTTCCAACTATAAGCCCTGTGGTTTTTGGGATGAGGACTGAAAACTGGGTGGAGGATCCAGCAGTGGGATTCACTTACCTTCCCTACTGGTCCGTGTAATGTGAGCTCGCATGCACCGCTTTCTGCGCAGGCACAGTGCTCATGCATTACGTCATGGTGGGTGGGTGGAGTCTTCCACAGCCACCACTACTGGTTTGCTTGAACTGGAGAGAACTAGCTGAATACCACCTCTGATCAGTACGATATATTGATTCATGCTTCTCTGAGTGCATCCTCAGCCTCCTGCCATATCTCCCATGGTCCATCATAAGAATAATTATATGACTCTCAATTGGAACCATCCTCCCATCTTTGCCGTCGCCCCAGACTAAGAATCAAGTATCACATCTTCACCCAATTAACCTGAGTAATTCTTCAGCTGCACAATTCTTCATATATCCAACTTCCATCTATATAACTCACCCCCATTTTATTTTTATTAGAAGTAGGGAGACAAAGCACCAGTGTCAAAGATGCTCTCCCAATATTGTGAAGAGAGTCACTAGGGAGGCAGAAACAGAGGCAAGGGCCATTATTCCAAATCATGATTGCATAATCCATCTAAATTCAAGTCTTAATGCCTATGGCTATAAAACCTGACCAGTGGTGGGTTTCAATTTTTTTAGAATGTATTCTGTAGGTGTGGCCTGTTTTGTGGGAGTGGCTTGGTGGATATGTGACTGGGTGGGAGTGGCTTGGTGGTCATGTGACTGGGTAGGAGTGGCCAAGTCGATGTCACTGAATTCTTTGCCCCAAAAATGACCTACAAAAAGAAGATATAAAAAAGGAAATTTATTATTTTGTGCACTTATTACTTAAATAAGAATAAAATAAGTACACAAAACAATAAAAAAGCTACTTGTAGAGGAAATATGGCTGTCCTTGCAAGTCTTCAACGTTACTGACCACCTTACACACACATTTCCAGCCCCTCTGCCTCTTTCCTCTTCCTGGATTCACTCGAAGTTTTAAAAACTGACAGCCTTTGGAAATTTTGGTACTGCTTCTACTACTGAGTATTTGCATATATGCACTGATCAAGGAGACTAAAGGAATGCAGACAGATGAGTCAATCAGCTCAGGATATTGATGACAAGCTTGAAACTGTTGAAGCTCTAGCACTGAAGGGCAAATGGACTTCCCACCTTCAGAAAAGGCAACTTTGTCCTGGATGCTGAAAACTGAGACCGTGCACACCATTCCCTTGCCAACTCCTTCTGTTTTGCCTTGCTATTTACTTAGCCTTGAACCAATAGGTGTTGCCCTCCAAGTAGGTCTCCATGTTGTTTCAATTCTCTTACTGTCTCTGTTGGACCTGCTCTTCCCATGTGGGCATTGGTTTCCAGTTGGTTTCTGCTATAACATCCAGTGTTGGGATTCAAATAATTTAATAACCAGTTCTCTGCTGTAATGACCAAATGGGTAGGTGTGGGTGGGTGGTCATGTGACTGGGTGGGCATGGCCAACTCAATGTCACTCATGTCAAGGGGTGCTTCTCTTCGCCTGGTCTCTTGTGACTGTGGGGTGCTGCAACAGTCGTAAGTGTGAAAAATGGCTACAAGTCACTTTTTTCAGTGCCATTGTAACTTTGAATGGTCACTAAATTAATTGTTGTAAGTCAAGGATTATCTATACAAAAATACAAAACGCTTCTTTGCTTGCAAAAAACTGCCCTAAATACCAATCATTAGATTAGAAATACCTGCAACCCAGAGTTACAAATCAGGCAGAGTGCCAGAGCACCTTGAGGAATTAAAATATTTTAAATGCAATGATAACTATCAGCAGCCAAATCTTGCTCATAAAGTGAAACCCTTTAGCAGAGAGGTCATTTAAGTTCTCCAGAAAGTGGAGACAGTAGCTGTTGCTTGTTAAACCAATTACCAGAACAGGTAGACACAGGAACAAACCAGATTTTTGAACCTGCTTCTTATCAGGAACAGTGATTAACCATTTTCCTTCCAAACAAAGCTGAATAGAGAAAATTATCCCATCAATAAACGCAGGATTAAATGTCACCAACCACATAATTAAACTTCACAAAAAAACAGTTTTAGACCAAAACTTAGAAATGGTATGTAAACTCACATTTGAATGTCAATCTTTCTAGCTAGCCAAGAAGCCTTGCTGAATGTCCCTCATCTTGGTTCCTCATCATTAAAAGCTTCTTTCCAGCAGCTCTGCTTTGTTATTCAACTATTTCTTCAAAGTGCTTATTGTTGCTTCCCAGCTGGATGCAACTCCAACAGGGGAGTATTTCCTCCCAAAAGCAGTGTAAAAAGCTTAAAACAACCCCCCTTCCCCTTTAAGAAAGTCAAGCCCCAGCAAAGTACCAGCAAAGAAAAAAAAAACTCAGAAGAAGCTCAGGCGACAGTAAGTCTGAGTGTACTTCCAAAAACCTTTAGCTGTTACAATGTAATAAGGGTTAACCGAGAGGCAGTTTCTGTAAGCAAGGCAATAACGATTAACCTAGAAATAACACCAGAATGTTTTCTTCCTGCCTTCCTTACAGGATTAGCCCTGCAAAGTGGAAAAAACAAAAGGAGATTTCTTCCAACAACTGGTTCTCCAAACTGCTTAGAAAATTAACAACCAGTTCTAGCGAATAGGTGCGAACTGGTTGAATCCCACCACTGACTCCATCATCTCCTGCAAACCCCAAACTTTTGGTGTCTTGCACTTGGTAAATGGTCTGGAGTTCATTTGTATTCTCTCCTCAACCTCCTTCTCACTAAATGGCAACTGACCTTTTTCAATTTCTTTCTAACACCCTACAGTGCAACACACTAAACTTCTCTCTCTCTCTCTCTCTCTCTCTCTCTCTCTCTCTCTCTCTCTCTCTCCTTCCTTCCCCCCCTCTTATTCTTAATATATTTTATTTCAATGTGTGTTTGTGTGTGCATGTAATGTAAAGATAATGTCTTTGTGCCACAAAGTAAGAGAATCATAGCAGGTGTGCTTTCTCTAATTCAGGAATAACGAGATTGTTGTAATGTTATAGTGAAAATTTACTGTTTAGCTATTCTGTTTGTCATCATCTCTCCCATATTATTTCCTGCTTTATAAGCAAAATGAACATTTTAGTTACTGAAAATGAAATATATATTAGGAGAGAGAGAATAAACTTTGTGCAGAGTTAGAGATGAAAGACTTCTTTAAATAATAACAACAGAAGCTATTTTAAGAGAAACAAGAGTCTTCCCAAAGGAGAAAGTATTAATTAGCAGTTGATTTTATCCTCTATATAAAACAAGTGAAGTCCGTAGTGTAATAAACAGGCTGCAAGCTTTAAAAAGCTTGAATTCTGAAAAGCACTTCATTAAAAAAAATCCTTTCATTTTAAAGTTTCCTGTTCTGGGAGACCATTGACACAAAAGCTGTCTAAGTCTTTTTCTCCCCTCAATCTTCAGTTTGTCTAAGTGTATAGATCAAGGACTCACAGACACAACTACTGAGTATAACACAGGAAACTAAAACGCTTTAAGGAAGATGCAGAAGATCAGTGGAAACAGGCATGTTCCTGGCTACAAAATGGCAGGCACAACTGGACAATAGAAGCCTTGTCCCTATTTGTGTATGTACTGTGCATGCAAAGTATGTTAAAATGGGACAGTGTGTTGATCATCAGGTTGCACCCACAATTTTGAAACCAGTCACCATTGCTGAAAATGCACCTGAACAAAAAGAGTTGCAACTGAAAAATGATTTCTTTGATTTTACAAGTATTGCTAATGATTTGGGAACAATGTGCTGAAGCTTGTGATCAATGGTTTGATTGACCCAGAGAAGCAGGAAGTTGAACTGCGTGCAGGAGCTGATCATGCCAACGTCTTCCTATTGTTTGATTTGTTTTTCAGTAGCAAAAGACTTAGCATGAAAAAAAAAGGTGATATACAGTACTTGATTTACTTTTATGACTGGATGGAGTCACTTCCTGATTCTGAAGTGTGTTTCTAATTAGGTGCTGACAGTTATCAGGCCTCAGCTCCATGAGCTGGAGATTGTGTACACCAAGGGTGTCCAATCATGGTAACTTTAAGATATGTGGACTTCAATTCCCAGAATGGCTGGCTGGGGAATTCTGGGAGTTGAAGTCCAGAAGTCTTAACGTTGCCAAGGTTGGACAGTCCTGGTGTACACCATCATAGATGGAAGTCTTGTGATATAATCTGCAAAGTATGTAGAGGCTGAACAGAGGTGTCCAGAACGCTAATGAGGCAGCTTGTGGTCTCCTAAGAGGCTAAATGTTGCTCAGTGTCTTGCTAGAGAAAAATGATTAATCTCTCAAACCATGGAGGCCAAGACAGCTTGTCTTTATCCCCAGGGAAGAAATTGTGTGAGTGCGCTTGCATCTGTTTAGCCAGGCTATTTAATTGCACGAACAGCCAGAAATATGTGATTTTGCATGCAGCTTGATTCAATAATGTTGATGTTTAAGAGTCTTAAATGTAGACACTGTCATCTCCTGGATATTGTTCTGTCTTATCGTGGGCTTTCCTGCATAGCAGCATTTAGAGGTTTGTGTGAATCTGCACATAAATAAATCAGAAACAAAACTGGTTTAAGAAATCCTTTCTAAATTTCATTCCTTTCCTCTATGAGGCTCCCAGGGATGACCAGGTATATTTTGGTGAAGATAGTCCCTGATTTGTGGATTCTTTTGTTTCTTTTTGTCTGGCATCCATGCCACAAAACCAAGCACCAATTGTTTTTAATTTGACAGGTGTGTCTTTTGAGAACTAATGAAAAAAAAATGAGAGCAGTTTTCGAGTTCTTCACTAAACAGAATCTAAATGTTTTTCATATGCAATGGGAACAATGTTCTCTGTCCTAAATAGCAAAAGCACTTACGCTTATATACATGGCTTCACAGTGCTTTACAGCCCTCTCTGAGCAATTTACAGAGCCAGCATATTTCCCCCTAACACTCGGGGTCCTCATTTTACCTCAGAAGGCATCAGAAGGATGGAAGGCTAAGACAACTTCCAGGATCGAACTGCTGGCTGTAGGCAGAGTCAGCTTGCAATACTGCACTCTAACCACCACAATTCCTGAGCACACGGAATATTTTAAGGGGAATTTCTCTGTAAAGGCATTTATTCCATCCCATTATATCAATCATTTTAAGTCTTTATGGTATTTTAAATGGGCATGTTCCTCTCCATTCATTTTTACTTCCTTCAGAAGCTCCCTTGCCGTATTTCTAAATCCCAGGGCAGTATTTCCTTTTAAATTTGAAGCAAATTTAAAATTGAAGCAAAAAAATATTTTGGAGAGCATGCTTCCATTCAGCCACCATGTGCAGCCACCACTTTTACTGGGGCCATATGACTCCCTCTACAACCACACACACCCATGGAAAGCTAACTTCCATTAATGCAGTTGTTATATGAAGTTGCTTTTGGATTTAAGTAGCATGCAGCCCTATTAAATACACAAAACAGATGTATTAATGCTCTTAGAGTGTCGGTGAGATGAATCCTGCTCACGTATGTGTATAGTTTAGCCTGAACGTGTATTGCTAGTACTGCTGTTCCCCCAACTATAAAATGCTCACTCAGAAATAAGTCCTACTGAAACCATGAAGCTTTCAAGTTTCTTCTTCTGGATTGAGCTGTAAAGCACTTTCACTTACCACTCCACCAACCAATAAACTTGAATTGCTTACAATGTATTGTATATGACAAAAATATCCCCCAGGCCCCATTTCATTTTTACAGCTATATCCTTTTGCTTCGTCTGTGGAGAATAAGCTTTGCAGCTCCCAAATAAACCATGTCAGGTGTTTTTAGGCTTATCTGTCAAAATCCTTGTCTAACTTTTGTGCTGCTTTTGTTTTCCTTTTTATTTTCTCAGTACATTTTTATCACAAACGTCTATCCTATTCTTAGTGGTGAGACAGTTTGACACATGTCTTAATCTGGCTATTCTTGACAATCCCAAATATGTTACAGAAGGCCATGGCAAACCACGTCCATGAAGCTGCCAAGAAAACCACATGGACGTGTCTGCAAAACCACCAGGAGCTGAGCTCAACTTGAAGAAAAAAAATAACAATTTCCTTTGTAAAAAAAAATGCTTTACTGCTTCTGAGCATTCCACATCTGAGGTAGAATTGCATTTAGAATTAAACGTTTCTTTTGATTTTGATCAAAGACCTGGGACTTTACTAAAGATGTTTTTCAGATTCTCCCAATGGAATATTGGTTTGATAAATGCAATCTAGAATAAATAAAACATTTCACATCAGTTATTCTTAAAGCCATCACTGCTATAAGTCATTATAAGCAATTTCTCTATGAGCTAGGAACTACATACACGTAGTCCTCAGCTTACAACAGTTCATTTAGTGACCATTCAAAATTACAACGGCACCGAAAGAAATAATTTATGACCATTTTTCACACTTATGACCAATGCAGCATCCCCAGGGTCACATGATCAAAATTTAGATGCTTGACAACTGGTTCATATTTATGAGTCCTGGGGTCATTGGTCCTGGGGTCATGTAATCAGCTTTTTCAACCTTCTAATAAGCAAAGTCAATGGGGAAGTCAGATTCACTTAACAATTGTGTTACTAATGTAACAATTGCAATGATTCACTGAACAACACGGGCAAGAAATGGTGCAAAAATCACAAATGTCTCACTTAGCAACGTAAATTTTGGGCTCAATTGTGGTTGTAAGTTGAGGGCTACCTGTATTTTGTCCCTGGTCTTAAATGTCTGAGTTCTACAAGCAGTGATCAGGGCATTCAAAGTGAACATCTGAAAGGGGTCGGCCCATAGCAATACATCTTCCAGGAGACTGTGATGTTACCCCAGACTTCTGAAACAAGGATTTATGCAAAGAGCTATGTGACCTGCTCAGTTGTTGATGCTGATGTAACTGAAAGCCTATGTAGGTTTGAGGTAAAGCTTCAATACCAGTGGTGAAATCTACTTACCTTCACTACCGGTTTGCAAATCTGAGTGCTCGCAGAGCGTCAAAAATGGACATGATGACGTCAGGGCAGGTGGGAGAAGCCTGTTACCAAATGTGCCTGCAAAGGTAAGTAGTAAGTAGCAGGGGGGGCGGCATCTGCTGAGCCATGCGATTTAGATTAGCTAGAAACCAGGAAATTGTGCATTACAGGTGATTGTCAGAAATACTCGTTTGGCTGAACAGGTAGCATTTAACTCCTGTTCAATACCTCATAATGAGGTAAAGCCTCAATGTGAATTTTTACCTCAATTCACTTTCTGCAATTGCTATTTGTTTTATTTATTTGTCATACTTGCATGACGTCCATCTCGCCAAATGCAACTCTGGGAGGCTTACAGATATTGAACAAAATACAGTATAAAATATTCAAACATTCCAAAACAGATCTTAAATTTAAAAAGTCAATTAAAACAAAACTAAGCAGGATGGAGAGGGAGGAAGCAAAGTGTGCATAGGAAGAGGAGGGGGATTCTCTACTCCATGAGCCAAGGTGGCGCGGTGGTTAAATGCAGCACTGCAGGCTGACTGCTAGATCAGCAGTTCAGCGGTTCAAATCTCACCGGCTCAGGGTTGACTCAGCCTTCCATCCTTCCGAGGTGGGTAAAATGAGGACCCGGATTGTTGTTGGGGGCAATATGCTGACTCTGTAAACCGCTTAGAGAGGGCTGAAAGCCCTATGAAGCGGTATATAAGTCTACTGTTATTGCTATTATTGCTAATGTGGCACACACCCTCATTGGGGACCCACGCTAGTTGGCAAAGCTGTGTCTTCAAGGGCTTTCAGAGGGCCAAAAGGGTGGGAGTGGATGTGACCTGGGGGAGGGACAAGATGTTCCAGAGGGCTGGAGCCATGGCAGAAAAGGCTCTTCTGGATTCCTTGGCTCACAGAGTCTGCAGCAAGCCTCTTCTGCTAGCACAGGTGAGGTGGGTTAATCCCATTGGGGTGAGTCAGTTTCTCAGATAGCCTGGACCCATCTCATGAAATGCTTCTGAAGGGGCATTCATGTCAGCTGAATAGATATCTGAATAACTTTGTTTAAATTTACTCAGGATTTACATTAGATTACTGCAGGATAGAATGGAATCTGCTATTATCCATTAAATTATAAACTAACTTTGGGGACCAGCAAAGTGACTTTAACAGATGATTGTTCCTTCTTAAAATCACTGGCCTGAATGTGACAGAAACAAAGACTACTATAATTCTATTAATGTGAATTTAATAATAAGGTATCTTTCAGGCAATGCTTAGGTGGAACAACTCCAATTATTTCCTATAATTTAAGGTAGTAACATCTTGTGATACTTGTGGCCAATGAGAGTTCTTGTTGCATGAAAAGGACAAGAAAATGGTCTGGGAATATAGGCAATCCTCAACTTATGACCACATTTAAACCCAAAATTTTAGTTGTTAAGCAAGACAGTTGTTAAGTGAGTTGCTCCATTTTTTTATCTTTTTTGCCACAGTTGTTAAATGAATCACTGCAATTCCTAAGTTAGTAACTCAGCTGTAAAGTGAAGCTGGCTTCCCTATTGACTTTTCTTGTCAGACGGTCACAAAAGATGATCACATGATTCCAAGACAATGCTAGAGAAAAATCTATGAGACAGTTGTCCAAATTTTGATCACATGACCATGGGGCTGCTGCAATGGTCCTAAGTGTGAAAGGTCACTTTTTTTTCAGTGCAGTTGTAACTTCAAACAGTCCCTAAATCAAAGGTTGCAAGGCAAGGAGTACCTATTATGGGTAGTCAAGGAACTGGTTTACGTTATGTTATATGTTATAAAGGTTTAAGGCTATTGGATGATTTTGTAATAATTAATGAAATGCCATCAGGTGGTTGTGTTTTTAACTATGGATAATTTTAGGCAAAAGGACACTAAAACAATTTCAGTCAAATGAGAACTATGCTATGTTGATAGTAAGACCCATTAAGAATCTTTGACATTTGATATGAATATAAGTAATGACTGTGGAAGAGATGCACGAAAGCTAATTGTAACCAATTGACACACTTTCTACAAGATGTAAGGTAAGATGATGATTTTTTTTGGGGGGGGGGTGTTGTTTGTTTAATAAAAATAAAAATTTCTTGCAAAAAGAAAAAAAGAAACTGGCTTATCAACTGTCGATTGCTTACATCCACCCAAGCCCATTTCAAAGATACAATGGTAGTTCTGCATGTCCAATCAGCGTGCCTAAAACATAAATGTATGGCAGCATATTGACATAAGAATGGTTGTAAGGGCTGCTGACATAGGTCACCCCCAGACCTTGTAACCATTCTGATGTCAATGCAGTGTAGCCCCTTGTTTAATAAGCAACATCTACAGAGTCCACAAAGGTCCATGGTTATCTTAAAAAAAAAAAAAAAACAGTTGTTCATTTGTGAGGTGAAAGGGCGCCCTGCATTTTTACAGTAATAATAAGTGTCGAATTGGGACTTCCAAAAAAGTAGATTTAAAATTCTATAATTACTAAACTCAGAGGCCATTTATTATTTCCCAGCTCTATTACTTTGCCTCGACGAGGACAAAGTGCCACATTACCATGTTCCCAGGGGTGCAAGGGGCTACTGCTAATTCACATTTTATCACATAAATGTGGGGTGCTATGGATCTTTGCAAAGCTTCTCTTGCCATTTGCCCCTTCGAGCATTTGGGGATGATAAATTGCCTCTATAATGCCAACTTTAAAGTTTTAAGTCAAGCATAAGCACATTTAAAGTGGAACATAACAAAATAAAGATATCATCCCACAAAGGTATACATCAGGGAGTATAAATTAATAAGCCTGCAAATGGAAGAGTTGGTGAGAAAGGAACTGCTAAAGGATCTTGACATGTTTTGTTATCCTAGGCCAAAGCCAGGCTCACAGAACATCTGAAAGTTGTGTTTCTCATACATTTTAAGGGAACTAGGTTGACAAAGGCGGGTGACATTACAATATTCTGTGTCAGGCATGAAGAATCAGGACCACTGTTCTGTAACTAGAACTAAGTTCTAGTTAAGCTGATTTATTGGTCATATCTATACAGTCAACTAACGTTCAACAGTTAATTGACTCTAGATAGGTAAAGGTTCCCCTCACACATACTGTATGTGCTAGTTGCTCCCAATCTATCATTCATACAACTGAGAGCCTGGCTCTATGAATAGGTTAATGTTTTAAAGTTGTTAAAAAGTAATAATTGTGTTATCTGAGGAATCACCCTGTCTCACCTTCAACTGCCCATTCAATCAAGTTTAAAAGATAAAGGTTCTCCTCGCACATATGTGCTAGTCGTTCCCAACTCTAGGGGGCAGTGCTCATCTCCATTTCAAAGCTGAAGAGCCAGTACTGTCCAAAGATATCTCTGTGGTCATGTGGCTGGCGTGGCTAAATGCCAAAGTCTCACAGAGCACTGTTATCTTTCCACCAAGCTGGGACAACTAACTGGAGCTCACTTCACTAGGGATTTGAATCGCCAAACTGCCAATCTTTCTGACCAACAAGCTCAGCATCTTAGCCACTGAGCCACTGTGTCCCTTAAATTGACTCTAGGTATGTGTTAATAGAATTCAAGAGGGGATGGGCTTAGACCGCTTGTGGGAATGCAGTGATTCCAGGTTGATTCCTCCCTTGACTCTGCCCTTAGGCTCTGCTGCTTCGTCTCCCACAGGCTGTTCCGTACTATTTTCAAAAACTTGAATTTTGACAAACAGACCATACATTTAAAAAGAAAAAAAACTTAGTATCTATAATAGAACAATTGAAACAACTCAATCATTATTAAGTGCTTTGATAAGCAGCCATTAGGAAAACAGAAAAAAAGGCCACCTTCACATATAAATTCATTGGAAATACATACATATATAACATAGTGGGCACCCTTGACTTCCTTTGCCCCAGCAGTAAAAGCTGGCAGAGAGATTGCCATAGGAAATGAAGAGCATAACCTTATTCACTGACTTCTCTTTTGGGAGATGAGTGGTTTATAAATACACTTATTATTAGTATTAATAAGAGTAGAACCATGGCTAATTATGCTCATTAATCATTCATGCCCTAGTCAAATCTAGGCTAAGTTATTGTAACTTAACAGTGAGTTAAGTTACAGTAATTTATTGCATTTTACAGGAGACTTCATTTGAACATGGATTTTTATTTTTGCTGAGCCCCATTGTGGTAGTCAACAAATTAAACCAGACTATTAGAATTCATGATCATTTATCCTGGTGGCCATTTAAAAAAAAAAAACCCTAAAAAGGAATGACCAAATTAAGTTTCCATGGGAGGGAAATCTGTAGTAAGGCAATGGCAATGAAAAATGACCACTTCTGATGTCTTTCAGCTGGCATTTTTATACAGGCAAAATCTAAAGGGAATTTTAAAGGGTAAGATGCTGAGATTGTTGATCAGAAAGGTTGTCAGTTCAGCAGTTTGAATCCCTAGCGCTGCATAACAGCGTGAGCTCCCGTTACTTGTCCCAGCTTCTGCCAACCTAACAGTTCGAAAGCAGGTAAAAACGCAAGTAGAAAAATAGGGACCACCTTTGGTGAGAAGGTAACAGCATTCCATGCGCTTTTGGCATTTAGTCATGCCAGCCACATGACCACAGAGAGATCTTTGCACAGTGCTGGCTCTTCAGCTTTGAAACAGAGATGAGCACTGCCCCCTAGAGTTGGGAACGACTAGCACATATGTGCGAGGAGAACCTTTATCTTTTAAACTTGATTCAACTTGATTGAATGGGCAGATGAATGTGAGACAGGGTGATTCCTCAGATAACACAATTATTACTTTTTAACTACTTTAAAACATTAACCTATTCATAGAGCCAGGCTCTCAGTTGTATGAATGATAGGTTAAATCATGGCTGGTGGGTTTGTATTTGTATTTTTTGTTAATATTACATATTTTGTTGTTTTTATTTGTTTTATTGTAAGCCACTTAAATTCATGTAAAACTGAGATGAGTGGTTATATGAATCGAGTAAATAAATAAAATAAATATTGGGGCTACATAAATAACTACTATTAAACAAAATATCACATATTCACCTGCATAAACCTTGGTGTATGCTCATTGTTAACTAGAAAAAAAATTAAAGACATGCTTGTGGTTGGATATTTTCCTTAGGGATTATTCTAAAAGCAAAGTTTTCTTCACCACAGAAAGTAGCAACCCTAGTGGTAAAGAATACAGACTTTCCTGGACTAGAAAGAAGAACAAATGTTGTGTTGGCTTGGGAAACTGTGGTTGTAATAATTGATGGGGCTCCTTCTGCATCTCTGAGAGTAATATATAAATCCTCAGCTCTTAAGAAAACGTGAGATAGTGGACTGAATCATCTATCTGGCTGCAAAATATGGTTCTGCAGTTGGAAGGCATAATACTACTACAAAAATTCCATTTAAATGCAATTGCTCATCTTCTACATTACATTACAGGTAGTCCTCAACTTACAACAATACACTTGGAGATCGTTCAAACTTACAACGGCTCTGAAAAAAAGTGACTCACAACCAGTCATTTATGACCATCGCAGCATTCTTGTGCTCATGTGATTATAATTTGGGCACTTGGCAACTGATATGTTGCAGCATCCCGGGGTCATGTGATCACCTTTCCCCGCTGGCTTCTAACAAGCAAAATCAATGTGGGAAGCCAGATCCCTTTAAGAACCGCATGATTGATTCAAATAGCAATTATGGCAAAAAATACTAAAGTAAGTATCCCTCCCCTAACACCTTTCCTGATTTGAAATTCTGGTCCCATTTTTGTGTTCATAAGTTGAGGACTTCCTGTACATTGTTGGGATTAATTAATTATTATTTTTGGATATAAAGACATTTTGTATATCTTTCAAAACCTTAGTCTCAACTTCAGTCAGCTTCTAAAACCCTTGAGCACAGAGAAGTTGAAACCAGTGTGAAGCCAAGGGATTAGTTGCAATTCAGAGCCATTTGAATTGATTTCACATGTGCCAACATGAAATGTAAACAGTGTGTTTCCTTGTTTCTGGATATGGTACATTTTTCTCTATCTGCTTGAATGTTTTCTTTCTATATTTGGTTCATTTATTTATTACAACTTTAGCCCAACTTTATCGTTTATGATCATGGAGGCTTACATTGGGATATGCCCTAGTTTTATCCTATGGGGAATGGCCCACGTTTATTGATTGATTAATTGATTGACTGATTAATTGATTTCCCGCCTTTATTATTTTTACAATTAACTCAAGCCAGCAAACATATTCAACGCATCTTCTATTTTCTCCACAACAACAACTCTGTGCAGTGAATTGGTTGGAGAGAGAGTGACTGGCCCAAAGTCACCCAGCCAGCTTCATGGCTAAGGCTGGATTTGAACTCACAGTTTTCCCGCTTTCTAGCCTGGCGCCTTATGTTTCAAATCACCCAGTGAGCTTCATGTTCACCAGGCCAAATCCAACAACTTAATTACTGTGGCTGTGAAGAATAGAATACAGCTCTGAAGAAAAGAAAAAACACTTAAGAAGTAGCATGATTAAACCTCCACATTCATTTAGAAGCAGACAGAATTGTGTATATGAAAAAGAAAAAGGGCAGAGAGTTGTCGATTCCATTTATATTTACAAGAGCTCCAGATGATCATGAATGACTCTGTATGACTGAGTGAATTATATTTAACAACTAATTATTCTTATTTAACAAAGCCTACGGCTCAGTGCCTTTAACTGAGCCCATGGCTTAGTTCCATTAACTTCATTTGCTTGATTATTACACAAAGGACATTTTCTTGATTTCCAAACTAAAGCTTTGGAGAATGTGTCTCATTTTGGCAGTGCCCTTTACTGTTAAATCCCTTTGTAAATCTGTTTTAAAATTTGTTGCCTTCCCTTTGTACCTAACAAAAGTATTTTCTGTAGAGTCCTTGGTCTTCTCTGAGCTTGGTTCAGATTGCAGACATTTTATTATCCAACAAGGTAAATCATCAGTACTGTTCTCCCATACATAAACCTAAGAGTATTGTTGATTTTTTTTTGTGGGCATTCTTTTTTAATTTCTGCAAATGTACAAGCTGTGAACTAGACTAGACTAGACTAGACTAGACTAGACTAGACTAGACTAGAATAGAATAGAATAGAATAGAATAGAATAGAATAACAGAGTTGGAAGGGACCTTGGTGGTTCTTCTAGTCTGACCTCCTGCTCAGGCAGGAAACCCAGACAAATGGTTGTCCAATCTCTTCTTAAAAACTTCCAATGTTGGAGTATTCACAACTTCTAGAGGCAATTTGTTCCACTGATTAACTAAACAATTTAACTAAATATGGTTATACAACAGTGCTACACTGCATTAACATGATTCAGCTTGAACTTCTCAATATCATTCTAGATTCCTTGCACTACCAATTGCTAGAATCAAAAGCATTAACTCAATAATTTGTTAATGGACTCCTGATTTAAAACTCATATTTTAATTAGAGCAAATTCCAAAAGTTTCATTTTAAGAGATTTTTCTCCCTGAAACAGAACACCTACACCAGCATCTTTAATTGCACACTGTTGCACCTTGATGATGTTCTGCTTTTATGTTTTGTTTGATTGTTATGTCTTGTATACCACCCACAGTCTGAGATTGAGGCAGGTTGCAATTTTTTTCCAAGTGGGTACGTCATACTCTTAGTTTAGAAAACAATATGCATACATAGTGACTTCTCAGCTACTATCTATGCACTGTCGTCTGCTCCAGAATGTATTGGAATTGGGCACCCAATCGATTTAGATTAATAATAATAATAAACTTCCAATGGCATTGACAAAATTACCATGAGTCAATTTCAAAATGAAGCTTTATTTGGAACAGCTTACATCCCTGGACAACACCTTTAACACCATCAAACAGCATCTGCCTATCCAAGGTCCTTGGGAAGGACTTGATAGTTAGATAAAAATGCCAAATCTAGTTTAAACATCTGGCTGACTATGCTACCAACCGTAATAATAATTGACTCTTACAGTCAGTACAGATTTAATTCAATTCTGGAGGGCTTTGGGCTACCAGATTGGGAGCTTTATTATCAAGCTTCTGTATTAACATGGCCGAGAGAATGGATAACTCTCAGACCCAGAAGATTACTATTTTTAGAAGGTCATGATCCCCAATTAGGATGGCATGTTTTTTTATGATGTGATAAAAATAAAACTCATAGGTATTTTCAAAGATTTTGTATAAGAAATGCTCTACTTTTAGTATGGGAAAAGGTGAAAGCAAAAATCTACATGAAAGTATCATTTTGGTCATCAAAACCAACAATGGAACCATTTACCCATCCAAATGTAGTAAATCTTGAAAAAATCTTAACATACAAATATATTTTGAATGTGGAAGGAGAACTTAAAACCAAATAAGAGTTACAGAATCAAGGTGTGGACCTATCATGGTGGTCGCATACGCAAATACAAATGAGATATGAGAAAGGTATCAAGACATGGCTTCTACAAAGGGAAAATGATGTTTGATCAAATAATGTTAGGGGTGGATGAAAAGCAAATAAAGAAAATGTACAATTTCTTGTTAAACTTAAAAATGGAAGATGAACAGGTAAAAAGAGACAATGATAATTTGGGCAAAAAATTTTTTGGATAGATTATAGAACTAGATAAATGACAAAAACCTTGGGAAAGAAACTGCAAGTTGACAATGACAACTGCTTGTAAGGAAAACCTATATAAAATGTTTTATAGATGGCACTTACCACAAGCAAGATTAGCAAAGATGTTTAAAAACATGTCCGCCAGATGTTGGAAATGTAACCAGACACGGGGCACATATTATCACATGTGGTGGACATGTGCAAAAGCAAATAAATGCTGGACAAAAATACATACATGGTTAGAAAAAATGTTAAAGCAGCACATAGATTATAAGAAATATTTTTATTAATCATAGTACCAGAAAAATATGATAAAGGGAATATATATTTAATATTACATGTTTTGACAGCAGCAAGGATCGTATTTGCACAATATTGGAAAAATGAGGAAACACCTACAGAAGAGATATAATTTTAAAAAATGTGACTGTGCAGAAATGAATAGATTGACTTTAAAGATAAAAGAAAAGGAGGATGCAGAGTATTTTTGAACATGGAAATTGTTTTACAAATAGTTGGATAATAGAGGTAGAAATTAGGAGCAGGAAAAGTATTGTTATATAAGCAAAATGATCCAGACAATATGCTGTTCACAAAGCACTTATGCATGCAAAGTGAAAATGTATAAATAAACTGTTTAAAAAAAGTTCAATACTTGAGTGTCAATTTATGACTGCTCACTTAGCAACCATTCGAAGTTACAGCAGACTCCCTGGGGAAACTTATGAGCCATTATTCTTTTAGGTTTAAACAGCCAGCAGCCCCCACAGTCATTTGACTGCATGTCAGGCACTCAGTAACTGGCATTACACCATCCAATTGCATCATCCCATAGTCACCTGACCAGTTTTGCTGAAAACTGGCATTTACTTCCATTTTTTGGCAATACCATCCCATAATAACCACAGCACTCCCTGCATTAATGACTGCTGAAAAAAGGTCATAACATGAGTCAGTCACATGGGAGATCTATTTTATGATCATCATGACTTCCAGCCAAGATGGGCCGGTGCCATTATCATCATAGGTCAAAGATTCGGTAGGTATTCAGTAGGTATTAATTTCTCATTTCTAAAGCACCTAATGATGCTTATTTGAACAGTTCTGATCATAGGTTCCAAAGTTTTGTGTATGTTCGTTGCCTGCTGTCAGCCTGTCTAAACTTATTTTTATGTTTTTCTCCTAGTCTTTGGCACTCTGCTAACCACTAACATGCAGAGGTGGAATATTTTGCTCTGTCACTAGTTCCTTCTAACAGTCATCTGCTTTTATTCTTCTCCAAGCTATTCATTCTACTTCGAGTGGAAATGCATAAGATGTTGCCTAACCCAAAGACTGCAAACTTAGATACTTCTTATGTCTGCCACAGAGTGTTGTTGTTGTTAGTTGTGAAGTCATGTCTGATCCATTGTGACCCCCTGGGCAACGTTCCTCCAGGCCTTCCTGTTCTCTACTATCCTCTGGAGTCCATTTAAGCTCACATCTACTGCCTCGGTGACTCCATCCAGCCACCTCATTCTCTGTCGTCCCTTTCTTCTTTTGGCCTCAATCTTTCCCAGCATTAGGCTCTTCTCCGGTGAGTCCTTCCTTCTCATTAGGTGGCCAAAGTATTTGAGTTTCATCTTCAGGATCTGGCCTTCCAAAGAGGAGTCAGGGTTGATCTCCTCTTGGACTGACCGGTTTGATCGCCTTGCAGTCCAAGGGATTCACAGGAGTCTTCTCCAGCACTATAGTTCAAAGGCCTCAATTCTTTGGCGCTCAGCCTTTCTTATGATCCAACCTTCACAGCCATACATTGCAACTGGGAAAATCATAGCCTTCCCTATACACACTTTTGTTGGCAGGGTGATGTCTCTGCTTTTTTAATATGCTGTCTAGATTTGCCATAGCTTTCCTCCCAAGGAGCACGTGTCTTTTAATTTCTTGGCTACAGTCCGCATAGTAGGTACCATCTTCTCTGAGGTTACTGGTAGCAAATCTAAATCGTCTCCACACAGAACTTCTTGTGGCCTCTCAAGAAAGCATATGGGAAAATGAGCATGAAAGTTAGTGGAAAAACAACATCCTGGCAAATCTTATCATTTAAAAAATCAAGGGACAGATGGAAACCAGCCAGTGGTGTGTTCCGGATCTCATTCCAACCAGTACGGTTAGAATGGGCCCGGAGTCACCCAAGTGGATGCGCGTGATGCATGCATACGTCATACCTGCCTGTAATGCTTCCGCAAGCCTACACGATGCTCCAGCTGCTTGGCGTACCATCGTGCAGGTGCCATATGCGCCATGCACATGCATGGAAGCACAAAAGCTTAAAGGACAGGTAAGGAGCTCGGGTGGACGGTGGGCCCTCCAGAGCACCATACTCGAACGGTCCCTGGTGTTCCGGGCAGGCTCTGGTATGACCGTACCGGGGCGTACCACCTGCAACCCACCAATGAAACCAGCCCTACCAACAAAAGGGAGGATCAGACAGCCTGTTATATAAGATGGCCCAGAAACATAGGCATTAACAAGTTTGACTATTGTTTCTACATTCAAGGCTTGCTTTTAAAACAAACAGTAGTGATAATAATTTCATCCTGGCTTCAATATACTTATCAGAAGCTCTCAGGCTCTTGAGAGCTTCCCTATTTCCAGTTCTGTCTGTTGGATGAAACATGACAAAGTGTATTCTTCTCATTTTACCACACAAATCTATGTTTCGGTGTGATTCTGATATTCAGATTAGTTTTTAACCTATCACCATAATAACAGAAGACAAATCTGTTCCTTGCTCCATTGATCAACTATATTGAACCAGGTTTCCCAAAATGCAAAACAGGTTTTGTCATGAAGGTCAGAATATTGACAATTGATGCAATTGAAACAATTCCTGAGGTGAATCACTGTTGGCCTGTTTTGGTGCTATAAACTGTGATCCCAGCCTTCTCCCTAGTTATTGTTCACAAACAGAAATTTCCAAGTATTTTTAGAAGGGTTCAGGTAAATACCTATACGCCTCCAGTAATGGATATCATTTATATTCACATGTAAGAGGTGGATGTAATAAAACAAAGGAGAAATAGGTGTAAACAGTGCATATACAATTAGGCTGCGACTTATGACTGTAATTGAGTCCAAAATTACACTCCCTATTTCATGCTGGTCATTAAGTGGGTCATGATGTGACTGAAGCAATTTTACTTTTTTTTACAGTGATTGTTAAATGAACACATGGTTGTCAAGCAAACCCATGTCCACAATATAAAAAAAAGCTGGTTTCCTACAAAAAGTGTCAATTGTGGTCACTTGACCACAGAATGCTACAAATGGCCAAAAATGTGGGATGTTTGAGAACTGGCCAAAATATGATCACATGACCAAGAAGGACCATCAGTAGTTCAAATCTGGGTCATGAATACTCTTTTTTTGGGGGGCGGGGGACCACGATGACTTCAAAGTGTCACTAAGTGATCTGTCATAAATCACGGACTAGCAATGAAAAAGAGCATACTGCAGGAAGTATGGAAGGTAGTGTGTGGCATTCTGTATTTAGTCAATTTATTGCGATCCATGGTTTTCCACAATCCACATCACCAGCAGAAGTGAGACTGCAAATAATGCTGAATCTCTGCTTAAAACTTTTCAGGTGGACCTCAGCGATTATTACAGAATTTAAAATGCATTTAGGGTTAAAAATCATCATGTTCTTAGGCTTCTTCCATGTGTGGACCCATTTATGATTATATAGGTAATCCTCAACTTACAACAGTTCAAATAGTGACTGTTCAAAGTTACAATGGCATTGAAAAAAAGGGACTTATGATAATTTTTCACACTTATAACCATTGCAGGATTCCCATGGTCAAGTGATTAATATTCAGATGTTTGACAACTGACTCATATTTATGATGGTTGCAGTGTCCCAGGGTCAGATCATCACTTTTTGCAATCTTCTGGAAAGAAAAAGCCTTCACTTAACAACTGCAGTGATTCACTTAAGAACTGTGGGAAGAAAGGTCCTAAAATGGGGCACAATCTCACTTAACAAATGTTTCACTTAGCAACATAAATTTTGAGCTCCATTGTAGTCATAAATCAAGGACTACCTGTATGTTGGTTAAATCTAGGGACCTAAATACTGTAAAGAAAGATTGCCTGACGGAAAGGGTTCAAAATCAGTGTTCTCCTTTGCTAAATACACAATCAAACTGATTTTGTAAGATACCCTTTTTCAATAATTGCTAAAAATGTTGAGGTATCTCTGATAATTGACTGTATGCTAAACTATTTGGAACTGATCTTCAAAGAAAGAAGTGGAGGTAAATTTCTTCCCAAGTATCCTTTTATTTGTTTAAAGAAGTTACATCATGAGTTTTAAGTTACAAGGATGGATTTGTAAGCAGTCTCCTAGTTTGGTTCACCTTGTTCCAATTCCTACATCAAACGTCAATGGGAAAAAATTGTCCTCTGTAAAATAGGAGGACCAATGAATCACATAGTGCCATAATCAAAGTTTTGCAGATTGATCCCTTGGCTTTATTATTTATTTCCTTCATGTATTTAATAATGAATTTACTTTAAATGGTTGGAAAAATTCATTTTCAGCGGCTCTATCTTCAGATTAGGCTGCAAAAAAAGTGTAATCGTTGAACACAATGGAGATAATCAACTATTTGAGCACCTAATCTGGCCATAAAAATGTTTATTACTGCAACAGTGCCAGGAACAGGCAGATCTCAGCTGGATCCACAGACTCCCAGGATGACTTCTGTGTTTGACATTTAGGAGGACCAAATCTATTATTTCCTTCCAAACCGTACAAATCTCATATGGAAATTGTTGCAACTCAATAAACATGGAACCATATGACGCCACTTTCACAAAGTCACTCTCAAGGAAGGACTACACTTTACAAGATTGTGTTGTTTGTTAGATGAGAATAACCTATTTGCTTCTCAATAGTAAACAATAGCCTTTTTGTTGTCACAAATTCATGACGGTAGAAAAGTTATTACTTCACTAGACCATGTTGCATTATGCCCTGTATTGTAGTATGATTTCTTAACTTTTATTTCCTAATACATTTTAATTTCGACCATCTTATGCTATATGCCAAATAGTTTAAAATGTACATTTCCTTAATCTCTCTATTAATTGATTATATCTATCTATCTATCTTTTTTTCCTTTCTTTCTTTTTATCTATCTCTATTTATCTCTATATCTCTATATCTCTATATCTATCTATCTATCTATCTATCTATCTATCCATCCATCCATCCATCCATCCATCCATCTATCATGTATTACATATTTGTGTACAGATGGAAATTGAAATATTGAAAAATGTTCTCATGAATGACTAACTACAAATGCACAGCAGTTTCCTAATGCTAAAAAAATAATAATAATTTCCAAAGAGGCTGAAGAAACAGTGGACAATCTAGTTGGTTACTGCAAGAAGACCACATAGACTGAGTGCAAACAATGGCAAAATAGCAACAATGGTGCATTGGAAGATCTTCAAGAAATATCATTCAAGTCATAGAAAATGAAGAAGCTAAAGTGCTTTGGGACTTTAGAATTCAAACAGACAAGTACTTGCCACACAACACACCAGACTTAACAATTGTCAATAAGAAAGACCAAAAAATATGGATGGTGGATGTTGCATTACCTGGAGACAGAAGAATAGAATAGAAAAAACTGGGGTAAATAACAAAATACAAAAAGCTGGAAATAGAGTAAAAAAATTATAGCAAAAGAAAGTAAAGATAGTGCCAATAGTATTAAGTGCCTTGGGTGCAATCCCAAAACAACAGGGGCAGCACTTGAATACCATCAGCATTGACAAAATCACCATCAGTCAATTGCAATTGGCAGCTTTATGTGGAAGAGCTTACATCCTGTGGCAGCACCTTTAACACCATCACCCAACATCTGCCTATCCAAGGTCCTTGGGAAAGATTTGATAAGGTGGATAAAAATGCTAACTTCAGTCTAAACATCTCACTGTATAGTGAATCATAAACATCAAGCCACTAATTACTTTGAACTATCCTCAATTTGATCTGGACTCATTATACCAGTGATGGCTAATCTATGGCACTCATGTCAAAGATGACTTGCCACAACATTTTGAGTGACACACCAGCATCCACCAACACCTGACAACAACTATTCTCAAAAGCATGTTCCCATTCTTGCATGATTTTCAGACCTTCAGGGGCCATGCAAGAATGGAATGGGCTCTCAAGTGTCGTCTGGACCCTCCAGAAGTCAGGCAAGAGGGCTGCGCTCTTGAGCCACCAGAGCTTCCAAAAACATGTGGGAAAAGGGTGTGCTTTAGGTTTTGAAGGATGCGGAGGTAGCAGAAGAACATTCTCCAAAACTGCTTCACGAATGAAGTCCTTGTGTGACCAGGAGCAGCTTTGCAAGAACCTGGCAACATAAGAGAACATGGCCTGAAGGTAAGAGGTAAGTAGTATATCCTAGAATATACTAGGCATGGATCAATTTCACCATTCCTCAAGGCTCACACCCCTTAGGAAATGACACTAGATGGCCCTTTTGCGTGACACTGGAGGCCTGGGCCTCTACTTCAGGTCCATCCTCTTTGCTGCACTGAATGCTATTGGTCAGGATGATCTAGTGATGGTGGTGGGGAGGGATAAATAATTGTTTCTATTTTGTTCGGGGGGGAGGGCAACATGCCAGGAGAGTCCAGTTAGCATTTTCTGAATTTTTGACACACTGAGCCCAAAAGGTTTGCTACCACTGCATTAGATCAATCAAATATTGGCACTAGACAAATATTATGCTAGAATATAGTCAAACACTGCCACAAGTAACACAATTCAGGAAGAGAAAGAGGCATTGAATTTTCAAACGCTACAACCTAATTGAATTTGTGATTAAATATAACATGACAGTCTAGTGTACATCAACAGATCAAGGTATAAGTTCTATATCCCACTTCCAACAGAATTATTAGATCCGTCTTACCAATTGGATATCTTTTCAGTGCATCAGACATTAAGCTTCATAACTCCTGGCTGTCTGGCATCATCATTAGGGATCATGGGGATTGCAAGTCTTGTCTACCTAAATAATGTCTAATGCCCACCTCTGTGTTAGATGCCATTAGCCACAGACAGGGATAATGTTATCTGAAGCATTTGTATTCCTAATGTGAACATTATTTACCTGCTGAATTAGGAAAAGAAGCAGAGGTAGTTCAGAACCGGTAGATTTTGGACATTAAAAAGCAATTAATTTAGGCATGAAAACCAGCTAGGTGACTTTGGGCCTGTCACTTTCTCAATGCAATTCATCTCACAGGGTTACTGTAGTGAGGAAAATAGGGGGAGAAAGGGGTATCAGGTGTGGTTGCCACCTTGAGTTATTTATAAGAATAATAAAGGCTAGGTTTAAACAATCTTAAAAAGAGAAAAGAGAACCAATGTGGCAAAGCAATAAGTGACTTCATTTGGATGTGAGTTTCTAAGGATGCTTCATATTTTTACTGACTCAACTAATAAAACAGACTCTTTATTCATCAGTTCCAGTAAACTTAGGTCCTTATTCCTAAGGAACTCTTCTTTTTAGGAAAGCATGAAATGTGAAGGAATATCCTGTGGAACTGAAGTAGCAAGAATTTCACACAGGAGCCCATCATAATCTTCTCCATAAGAAGTTAGCTATGCTGCTGTCTTTGCATTATTGACACTTAAAACAAAAACACCCTCTTTAATTTACCTGTCTCACATTTGGCTAGCCCAGCCAGGTTCGAACACAGGAACAGAGAAAGTAGCCTGCAATTTTATGCAAAGGTTCTTTCCTATAACTTTCACCCGATGACTTTAAGCATATGTTCTTGCTGAAAATAGTCATTAACCTTTCACATGATGTATAACTAGCTTTATCACTACGAAAAAAGAAAATCCCACGTTGCGTTCTGAGCAGACAACCCATTGGGAAACACACAAATGGTAAACTATACCAAAGGACACAAAAAGGCCCATAAAACATCAGTAGGGTTATAAAGGTCTATAGATTTTAATTGCTGTGTGCCATTGGGCCCTTACAAAGCAATCAAGCAGGCAATCTCCAAAGACAGGCCTGCCATAATACATTTAACAATAGAGTTCTCACCCCATCAGCAGAGTAGGGTTTACGAAGGTCCCAATAGCAATTAATGACCTTGTACACCAAGAGAAAAAGGCAAAATTACTTAAATTGGCTGTCCTTTTTTTTTCTTTTGTTCTCTCTCTGTTTTGCTTTGGATGCAGGAAGGAAAGGAAGGAACACGGAAGTTTTGATGGGGAAAAATAGAATATTTGCAGGATTTTGTCCCTCCTGTGCCAGCAAGAACAGGATAGGCTGTGCTTGGTTATCCCCAAGAGGGTTTTACCTGCATCTGTGAGAGATGGAGAGGAGGTTTGAGCTCTTGTAGAGCAAAAATTGCAATATTTCAAGTTGAGAATGTCATCTGATATGATTGCTAGTCTGAACAGCCTGTTATGATGTTGCAGTTGATTTGAAGCAGCAAATATAATCAGCAGCAGAAGTACAGTCAAGTGGACAATCTTGCTAATTATGTTGAATCACAGAAAGAAAGTTCTTTCTGGTTGACCTGCGTTTTCCTTCTGATTGCACTGACATGTCAAATTGTGCTGATCCTCACACGGGGACCCAAACGGAGCTCACAGAGCTCTAGAAATAAGGTTGGAGGAAAGCCCATAAAACTGTAATGAGCATCAAGAGGTATCTCCTGCGTTCTGAAGATGAGCAGGAGATGTAATTAAGGCAGGACAATAACTGAAGTTAGGAAATTTCAAATGAAATCTTATAGCCATCACATGATCTTGGGATGGTTGCCCTTTATAATGTTTAAAGCTTAGAACACTCCAAATGACCAATTAATCTTGCATGTCTTCATCCTGCAGGGATATTTATCTTCGTCTCTTTAAAAATATCATTAAGGCAGCAATTTTTAAACTGTGTTCCAGCAAAGTCTAGAGCGTTGATGCCAAATCCATGGCACATGTGCCGGAGGTGGCATGCAGACCTGTCTCTCAGGGCATGCAAGCTGTCCCTTCTTGTTCTTCCAGTTCTGCCGTGCTGGCCAGCTGGTCTTCACGTGTCTGGGAGTGCCGGAAACCAGAAGAGCAGCCGCCCGGTGGACAAGGACGTGCTGGGAAGATGATCTTCCAGTTTCTGGTGCCCTGGTCTTCTGGTTTCTGGCACACATACATGCATGAATACCAGCTGGCCGGTGCGCATGTGCATGCCAGAAACTGGAAGATGATCTTCCCGGCATGGACATGCGAAACCGGCATGGACAAGCTGCTCTTCTATTTCTGGCATGCACGCGCACCCTCCCATTTCGGCACTCCATGCAGAAAAGTTTCGCCAACACTGGTCTACTGTGCTCTGGATAGAAATTGTGATAAAATCACTACCACCACTATTGTCATCTCCTCCATGGATTCCCCACTTGTGGTGGGGGTGCGGAAGGACCTGTGATGCTCTGATGAGGATGAGAGCTCTGCTGGTGGGAAGTTATTCTCCCAGAAGTGTCGCCTAAGTCAGACAGGTCTTAGCAGAAGAGCCATGCTAAATGTATCCATCAATCCATTTAATATGGTGAGAAAACAGAAAAAGAATCATATCCTGTATCAGACATTGCCTGGGTCATTGAAGACCAACATTGCTGTTAAACATCCTAGGTTGACAAATGAGCAGCAGGACACAGGAGCTGTGGCAGGATCTGGACAGCCAGGGCTTAGTCCCATAGCATTACTGGAAGAACAACAACCACAGACAAGAAAAAAGTATACTGTGGTTGAAAATCACAATATTATGTTCTTCTATTTTAAATCTAAACCAACAAATTGGGGATACTTAAAAGGAATGTTTTGATGCTGGAAATAATTTATCTTCCATTAAATACAAATATTACTGAACGATTGGCAGACCAAAAAAGATTCATTACTGGAAATAACACATTTAGGGATGCAGAAATGGAAGAGATTTATGTAGAAACAATAGCTCCTAAATCTGGCGCCTATAATGAAGGATGTGAATAAGATGCTTGCAAGGATTAAAATGATGTCTATCAAACAAAGCAATCAGGGGGCAAAAAATCCAAGATTATTTAGAAGAAAATAACATTTATCCAGTAGAACTGGAAGGAACTAAAAAGAAAAACAGACATAAAAAAGATCAAATAATGATCAAATGACTGATAAAATAATTTTTGAGAACTACAAAAGACAAAAAAAACCCTATTTCACGTGTGGTTCTGATTGATTATAAAAAGACATTTGATTGATTGCCACACAGTTGGGACAGCAAATGTTTGGAAACAACTGGTGCTGGTAAAAATATTAGAATGTTATAGAAAAAATAATTAAGGACTTGAAGACAGAAATTAGTGATTGGAAATGAAAAATATGGGCTTGTCAACATTAGAAGAGAGATCTTCCAGGATGATGCATTATTACCCATTACTTGTCATTGCTATGATTCCACATTAAGTGATTTGGAAAAAAACAGCAAAAAATGCTAACATTTGCTTTATATAGATAACCTGAAGCTTCATGGAATATCAGAAATCAAAATCCAATCATTGAAAAATGTAATATGAAAACATAGTAATGGAATTTGTCCTAAAGCAATATACTAAAGTAGCAATAAATCAGAGTAAAATTATGAACTATAATGGAATTGAAAAGCCAAATGGCCAACCGCCAAGAAACATAAGGATGACTCCTGCAGGATCTGGGAATTTTGCAGTTGCATAACATCAAGGATAGCCTATTACTAAAGAATGCATCCAAAGAGTGAGAAAAGTATTAAAATCAAAACTGACGGTGGAGAAATCATCAAAGTCATCATTGGGCCATAATTGTGATATGGTACTCTCCTGGAATTATGAACAGGACACAAGTTGAACTGGATAGTTTTGATCAAAAACAAAACATCCCTACAGTGATTATAACTGTCCCACAAAAATGGAGGCAGAGGTATAGTCAAACAAAGTGTTGAAGAAGAAAAGCATGCATTGGCTGAATGTTTGAAAGTGCAGATTATACAAAGAGGCAGAAGAAATAGTAGATCATATTAAGTACTTCAAAGTACTTAAAGCCAGAATCTCAGTCATTAAGAGCAAAGAGGTCATCAAGTGAAACACCCATGGGACAACTTCACGCAATGACCTCAATTCTTGTGCAAGAAGATTGTGCAAACTGATTATAAACAATGACACAACATAGGAACCAAAATGTTTCCATATAACATCTAAAAATTGTTATTACCAGTAATGAAAATTGGTGAGAACATATATTTGAAAAGTAGTTGAAAATGGGCAGATTAAAGTACTGTGGGATTTCTGAATATAAACTGATAAAGTCTGAATGTAAACAGATTTGACCTGAATATACAATATGCCCATATTATGTAATGTCACACATTACAATCTTCTAGAACTCAGTGTGAAAGAAGGCCTACACCATGTCTATGGAGATTTTCAGTCATCCAGGTCATGGTTGTCCCAAAGGTGCTTTTTCAAGAGGCAACTGGACTTTTTGGCGCTTTTCTTCAAAAATATTATGCTTCTTGGATGAGAGCTAAAGAAGCTCCTTAGATGAGAAGCGAAATGTCTTCAAAGAAAAACTAGAAAGTCCAATTGCCTCTTGAAAAGGCCTATACCAGCTTTACATTGTTGTACATACAATAATAAAAAGAATGGGAGAAGATCAAAAAATATCAAGGTCTGAAAATCAAAACTGAAAAATTATGGTGTAAACCAACCATAGTGGTCTCAGTGGTTATCAGAACATTGAGTGTCATACTAAAAAATTCCTTGGGGACTCACTTAGAAAACATACGGAGCAGTGGAGGGATATGACTAGTACACTCTGGTATGGGCGTACCAGTGCCTGCTGGGAACACCAGGTACTGTTCCGGTACGGTGCTCTGGAGGGCCCACCCTCCTGCCTTCCTTATCCATATTTGATCCGATCAGGGCTTATGGACATGTGCACTGAGCATACAGCACCTGCGCGATGCTCCGCTGAGCAGCTGGAGCATCACGGGTGGTAAGTACACATATGTGCACTGCCTGCGCGCTTGCATATAGTGGATGCCTGGCCCTGTTACACTGTACCTGTTGCAACGGGATCCAGAACCCACCACTGATACGTATTGACAAAATTTATATCTGTCAATTACAGAAGACCATACTGGTTGGATCCAGGATTTCCCCTACCACCTGAGGCATTCCTCACTCTATTTAACAATCCATGTACTTGTTAATGACTGCAGCTGGGATAGCCGGAATTGAGGTCATTGCGTAAAGTTGTCCCATGGGTGTTTCACTTAATGACTTCTTTGCTTTATGACTGAAATTCTGGCTTTAAGTATTTTGAAATTATAAATTATAGTTTACAAAAATATAAATTATATTTTATTCATAAAGATCCCAGATTGTGTCCTTGAGTCTCTATTAGATTCTCTCACTTAAACTGACCTACTTCAGAGTTATTGTGAGAGTTATACTATTGTGAGAACAGAGTAGGAATTCAGAGGTATTCTAAATATAATAATGCAATAATGGCAATAATGAGTATCAAGTGAAATATAGTTCTGTACTGATTCACAGGTCTGCGACAAAAAAGCTGTTTGATTATTTTCATCTAATTTCCATGTATTTTGGTGTGCTGAAAACAAATAAAATATTGAAAAAACTCCTAGACATCATGATTTGCCACAATATGCAAAATTGTCTTCAAATATATCATTTTTTTTGTATTTTTTTTATATTATGGGTTTTTAACCAAATTTAAAGTCCAAATTACTATTAATTAATTCACATAGGTGCATTTAAGATATAAAATGCCAAAAAACCTTAAATTGTTTGTCCGAGTTATGTAAAAAAAATATAGCACTGTAAATCTGATGGTCAGCAATATATACATAAGCTAAGCAAGTTTTAAGTTTGTGCTTCTAATGGTAGAAAGGGTTAATCTTTCCTGAAGAATCCAGTGGGAGGGAGACACAGGGCAGATAGCAGCATCTCCAGTCAGTGCAGGAGGCGTGGCCAGCACTGTGACATCTCGTGTACAGACACAGAGCTGCTCTCTCCTGCATGCCGCACTTGTGCACGAGTCATCATCAGGTTCTTGGTTCTAGGCTGCTCACACTTTTTCATCGCAATTCATGTTAGCTTATCATTCTTCAACCGTTATGTTATGGTTCCGCGAAAGTGTATTAATTTGCCAGACAGTTTCTGTTTCATCTGTGGGGAATATACAGTGTTGAAGCAACAGCAGAATATTACAGACTTTGTGAAAAAAGTATACTTTGCATACTTTGAACTAAAAATTGGAGATCAAGATAACGTTTAGGCACCTTATAAAGTGTGCAAATTGTGTGTTGAGGACCTCTGAAACTGGTTCAAGGGTAAGAAAAAAATCTTTCCGTTATGGGATTCCTATGGTATGGCAAGAGCAAAAGAACCATAGTGATGACTGTTACTTTTGTTCATGCGATGTGAAAGGGTTTAATTCCAAATGGAAGCATTCCATTTCATACCCCAATCTTCACTCAGCAAGATTCGCCCCATCCCTCAAGGCAGAGATATACCAGCACCCAAACCCCCTGCTACCTTGGAAGAGATACCTAGCTCCGATGAAGGTGAAGTCATACCTGAACCAGATGACAAATCAAGTTCTTTGAAGATGATACAAGACCAAAATTGTTTTCTCAGGAGGAGATGAATGATTTGGTAAGAAACTTGAATCTTCCCAAAGATGCCGCTGAGTTACTCGGATCAAGGCTGAAAAGCAGGAATTTATCATTGCCAGGGGTGTCATCTTCATGGTTCAGACATTGTGAAAAGGAATTCGTTCCTTACTTCGCCCAGGAAGACAAGTTGGTTTATTGCATCGATGTCGAAGGTTTGATGGGTCAATTTAAAATCCAATATGATTCAGAGCAATGGCTTTTTTTATAGATTCTTCAAAAAGAAGTCTCAGAGCAGCTTTACTCCACAATGGTTTTTATGCTTCCATACCTGTAGGTCATTCCGTACACTTGAAGGAAACCTACGAGAACTTGGAATTGGTTCTTCGTAAACTTAAATATGAAGACCATGGTTGGCAAGTGTGAGAGACTTGAAGGTCTTGTGCATGCTGTTCAGGCAACAAGCTGGGTATACCAAATACCCTTGTTTTCTGTGTCTATGGGACAGTCGAGACAGACAAAATCACTGGACCAAGAAGAGTTGGCAGCCAAGGATGCTAACAGTTGGTGAAAAAACTTTGGTACCTCTAAGAAACTTTGGTACCTTCCCATAAAGTTCTTCTACCAGCTCTCCACATAAAATTGGGATTGATGAAGCAATTTGTAAAATCACTTCCAAGAGATGGAGAATGCTTCAAATACTTGGTCACCAAGTTTCCATGCCTGTCGGAAGCAAAATTGAAAGAAAGTGTGTTCGTCGGACCAGACATTAGAAGGCTTATAGTTGATCAAGAGTTTGTCAATACCATGACAGATCCTCAAAAAGAAGGGTGGATTGCATTTAAAGAAGTCGTACAGAAATTTTTAGGCAATAACAAAGATCCTCACTACAAAAAGATCGTCGGAAGAATGCTGAAAGCATTTCAAGCTTTAGGTTGCCTGATGAATTTGAAAGTGCATTTCCTCCAGTCCCACCTTGACTACTTTCCTAAAAATTTGGGAGCTGTGAGTGAGGAACAAGGTGAACGATTCCACCAAGACATTAAAGAGGTTGAAAGGAGATACCAGGGAAAATGGAGCATTACAACGATGGCAGACTACTGTTAGATGCTTCAGAGAGACATTCCAGATGCTACTCACAAGCGTAAATGCACCAATAGGAGCCTCACAAGGAAGAAGAATCGAGTTTAGTGTGTGTAGGTGAGCTCATTTCAGTTCAAAAAAGGATTTTCATGAAAATATTGTAATAAAACTTTAATTTTATAAGTCTATTTCCATTTATTTTGAGGTATTGCCTTATTTAACATAGTTACCTAAATTGTCAGGAAATGTGATGTTCTATGACAAAATGGAGGTCATTTTTGGATTCAGCGCACCAAAAAACATAAAGATTAAGTAGAATAACCAAAACAGCTCTCGAAAAAAATTTTTTTTGCAGACCTGTGTTATGAATAGATAAATAGATAACATTGCAAAGAAGAGCAACAAAGGTGATTAGGGGACTGGAGACTAAAACATATGAAGAACGGTTGCAGGACTGGGTATGTCTAGTTTAATGGAAACAAGGATTAGGGAAGACATGATAGCAGTGTTCCAATATTTCAGGGGTTGCCACAAAGAAGAGCGAGTCAAACTATTCTCCAAGGCATCTGAGGATAGAACAAGAAGCAAAGGGTGGAAACTAATCAAGGACAGAAGTAACTTAGAACTGAGGAGAAATTTCCTGTCAGTTAGAACAATTAATCAATGGAACAGCTTGCCTCCAGAAGTTGTGAATGCTCCAACACTGAAAGTCTTTAAGAAGAGGTTGGATACCCATTTGTCTGAAACGGTATAGGGTTTCCTGCCTAGGCAGGGGTTTGGACTAGAAGACCTCCAAGGTCCCTTCCAACTCTGCTATTGTATTGTATTGTATTTATTGCTTTAACATTTGGTAAAAGTTTAATTTATATGTGTTTGTGTGTGCGTTTGTTCACTATTTAATACATAATAAAACTACACATATGATTTCCCCCCCATTTTATATTGTTTTGCTTAGTAAGTGATTCAAATCTGATCAGATCTCAGGTCAAAACATTTCCCATTTTATTCAGTGAAATAATTAGAGTACAATTATTTAATTTAGATTTTTCCTTATTGAAATTGATGTGTACAAAGTCCTCTTGGTTGATCTGACACCAGAATTTCTCCTCTGGAAACCAGAAATTATTTACATCCTGAAATTTCCTACGTATTGACTTCTTTCTTCAGGCTGTGATTTCTTTTCTTAACAATATTTGTCCCAGAAGCTTTTAGATTTCAGCTCTAAATCAGGATCCTTTAACTTCCTGCAAGGCACTTATCTCGGATTCCAGTTTTATACCTTAGAAATAAATAATTATTGATAGATTTACTAACTTTCATAATCCCTTTTTTAAACCCCTGGGTAGTGACTAAGAGAAAAAAAATATGAGTTTTTTTTCTTTCAGAAGCATAAACTTATTCAATTTGATTCAATTTTGGTTTGAGTAGTTACAGGAAGCTGGTGCCAGTTATTTTGGAAGTATCTTGTAGCATGCAGATTCAGTACATAAGATTTAACAAAGCTGATAGATGGACTAGGAATGAAAATAATAGCTCTTCCTTTAAACGTATCAAAACCAATATATTCTAAAGACTATTACTTTCTAAATTAGAAGGGCAAAAAAGACTATTTTGAGCAAAATAACAACATAAAAGATAAAGTACAGAAAAAATGTGCAGATTCACAGCTCCATACGTTGCTCCAGAAAATGTAAAAGTTCATATTGTCGGATATTATTAAATCATCCTGAAGACAGAAGATGCAATCCCTCCTAAAAATCTAGGGCAGGAACTATTAGTAAGAATGTCAGCATTGAAAGCCTGTAGTCTCAGGTTTGGCTGTAATACAGGTGGTCACCCATTGCTTCTTGGTCTGCCCTCAGGTGCTTTGGAAAATAGTTTGACTCCCTCTTCTTTGTGGCAACCCTTGAGATATTGGAACACTGCTATCATGTCTCCCCTAGTCCTTCTTTCTTTTAAACTAGACATACCCAGTTCCTGCAACCGTTTTTCATATGTTTTAGTCTCCAGTCCCCTAATCACCTTTGTTGCTCTTCTCTGCACTCTTTCTAGAGTCTCCACATCTTTTTTACATCATGGCAACCAAAACTGAATGCAGTATTCCAAGTGTGCCCTTTCCAAGGCATTATAAAGTGGTATTCACACTTCACGAGATCTTGATTCTATCCCACAATAACATCGTTATTGCCACAATAACATTGTGGAAATCAGAGCATGCTTGATACGTATTTTGTATGTAGCTCACGTTAATTAATTAATTAATTAATCACTTGCATCAATGTAATGGTTTTCTGTTCCTATTGTTTCCTTTACACATTCCTGAATTAGCAGCCAATACCTGGGATGGACTAACACCCTGGTTAATGAATAGATTGAGACATTAATTAAAGCCAACCTCAGACATGAACAGCTATTTGCTGACTGAGAACTAATCTATACAATATGTAAAATCTAATTCCCCAGGGCTTGTTTGTTTGTCTGTTTGTTTGTTTAAACCTGGGAGATAGTGTGAAATAAACAGATGTGGATAGGAAACACTTTGTGTTTCTTTGTAAACAGAAGGAAGTCCTTGCACACCCACACACATGCACAACACACACACAAACACATATTTACATATTTCTATGTCAGTTTTAGGCAATAAACTTTATAAATATTTTCCAAACCAAATAGGATGAACAATCATATGAAATAGTAAATCATAACAAAAAATGTCATCTCTATATGTTTGTGATTAGCTGGCTTCCCATGTTAAGGGACGCTATTTGAAAGAAGCTTGGCACAGCGTTGTCCTTATTATTTCTATTTCAATCAGTCATTCTCTTTGAAGCATCCTAAAAACTCTAGAGATACAAAACAAGGACTTTGTGAAAGTCCAGATCCAAAACAAAACCAATTTAGACTGGTCCTATTTCATTTGCTGGCCCAGATTGTCCATCTAAAGATCCATTCTTCACCTCTGGTTTTTAAATGCATCATTATCATCGTTCTTTTCAATAGTTTTCTTAGAATCTGATGAGAGAGATGTCCAACAGCGATAAAAATAAAATTGGAATTAAGAAGAACACTGAATTTGAAGTAGTGTTATGACCAAATGATAATCACACAATGGCTAAAATCTAGAATTTGATCAAAGTAAGGTTTGAAACATAAGATGAACAGTTTAAAGACTGTATGGTGCAATAGGCTAAAAATTTTAGTTCTAATATAAATATGGACATATGGAGATAAGGAATAAAATCAGAAGTTGCAGGTGCTTTTCAGGCTTTTAGGAAGAGACTGGCAGCTACTTGAATGGTATAGGGCAGTGATGGCTAATCTTTTCATTCCTCTGTGCGAATGCACGCACGCGATCCCCTGCGTGCGCCCCTCCATGCATGAACACATGACCTCCGGCACTCCCCCGCCTCCCCATGCATGCACGTGCAACCCCCTGCATGCACCCTCCTTGCCCCCCTGCACATGCACTTGCGACCTCCCACATGGGCCCCGTCCCTCCACGCATACACGGCAGAGACCCAAAAACCAGCTGGCTGGTGGGAGGCATATGTGTATGCACAGTGGAGCTGAGCTGGGGCGACAGCTCATGTGCCCATAGAGAGGGCTCTGTGTGCCACCTGTGGCATGCATGTCATAGGTTCGCCATCATGGGTATAGGGGGGGTTCTCCTGCTTAAGCAGGGGGTTGGACTAGAAGACCTACAAGGTCCCCTCCAACTCTGTTATTCTGTTAAAATATGGGAACCCAATGTTAAATTTATACCATTTATGAGAACACTTTTACAAAATGATGTACCATTGGTATATGACATCCTACGATGTATGAAACAAACAAAATGTTAAAAAGTTATGATATTTATGTAGTTACTTACCAAGCACATCTAAATTATATTAAAGTAACCAAAATATCTCTGCAATCCCCAAGGCATGTCGCAAGGTTTGAGCATCCCTAATGTTTGGCAACTGAAAGTTGAAAAATTTGACAAGCCCTAATTTTATGACAGTCAAGCTGTAAAACAATATACAAAGGAATATCAAATCAAGTTGATAGTGTGAAAAGACGTTTTTTTAAAAAATTATGCATGGTGACCTTGATGAAAATATCATAAATGATGCAAAATTAATATTACAATGGAACCAGAATTATTTACATTGGGTGTTCCAGTTATTGAACTAGACAAGAAATGTGGAAAATTCTTATTGTGTATGGTAATATTATTGTATGCACAATACTCATCCTCCCATTCTAGAAGCAACAAAATAAGGAGCCTAAATGATGGTTAACTGAGAGTTAAATAGAGCTTTTCTCATGTCATCACTACATAAAGACAGCTTCTGATATGTAATGTCTGCATGCTCCAATTGTAGCTTGTCCTTCTCCCAGTCAGACTGCTGTTTGGTTATTAGCACATATTTAATCAAATAAGAAAGTGCTGCGAATAGTGGTTATTCCACAGCATGAGCTTTCTCTCTAGAAAACTGATATCCAAAGTGACTAGTCCTCACTTCCTCAATTCACACATGCCCCATAGATCTATGAGAAACCCCCACTTTCTTGCTCCATCAACAAGGTGTAGCCCTGAAGCCCCAGTTTACAGTGACAGAACAAGCTTTCAACTCTTGGAAATACTCAAAAGCATCTTATGCTTCAATAGAAAAGAGGCAGAATTTGCAAAGCCATGATTGCCGGGGGTGGGGGAGGGATTGCAGGAGTTTGTAAAGCAAAATGAAGATTTTTGCACCAGAAAAAAGTAGAACATTTGGCAATTTTCCTCAGTCACAATTTTTAAATTAATACCTGAGTGATGAAAGCTTATTCAGCAGAAATCCAGAAGACTGAATGTATTTTGGGTTTTGCCAAAGGGAAAGTGGAAACTTTTTAGGAGAGAGATGGACTTCAGTTTTAAAATTAAACAAAATATTCCTTACCATCTACCAGTATGTGTTTCCTTTTTATCATCATTTTAGCCTTCATCTTCTTTTCATGAATAGAATAAGACCCTCTTATCTTTTTTGTTTATCTCTAGGGTCCAGCATCTGTCTGTCTTAATCCCGCTTACTGTAACACCGTACTGTAACACCGTACAATCATTTGTGTTAGGAGGCAGGACAACACTCCAAACCAAATGCAATTCATCATGTTGACATAACAAATGTGGACATTAATTAAAGATCAGCAGAATCCAGCACAGAAGTTTGCCTCCATCTGCTTGACCTCAGGTAATAACCATATTCCTTTAACCAGAACTGACAGATTTTTTGTATTTCTTGGGACTCACTAAAGTTGCCACCCTTGGTCTAACACTATGTACCACATAAAACAGGCAAACCCTATCCACCTCAACATTTCTTTTCCTTTATCTACTTTTAAACGTTTTCTCTTTTCATGTATAATTCTGTGTGACATATGCTGTGGGCACAGTTCATCTTCAGTACACATTTAAAGATGGAATCCCGTATTCAGAGAAGGAGATCCCCATACATTTATGAAAATAGTTCCTTCTCGTCCCATCATCTCCATCTTCTATTGAGTGAATCATGTTGAGAAAACTTATTGAATCTTATCTAGAGATGATTTTACACTGGTGGCCCATCCATTATATGACAATATCTTCCACAATTCTGATCTTCAGTCGTTTGCTGTTCAATGTTATATGTACTGCTTGTTGTAGCCTGCTGGCAGCCAACAGAGCTGGCAGCACAGTCAGACGGTGAGGAGGTGGTGGAGGAACAGGGGCCAGTCCTGGGGGATGAGGAAAACTCAGATGAGGGCTCTGTGTTGGAGGCAGAGAGGGAATTAGACAGCAGTGAGGCAGAGGAACAGTTGGAGCCTGTTCCCAGTGTGTGCATGCGCAGAGCTGTCAGAAGATAAGAACAACTAGAAAGCAGGGGTGACTTATTGGGTAGAGATGAGCATCAAGACCATGTACTATATCAAGCTACTGAGAAAAATATTTTAGCCATCTAGCAGGCAAAGTCCTGGATAGGACAGCTATCCAGCTAGTGTAGCACATCCTTGTCTCTTGACAGATCAGCAAGGTCAGGTACTGGAAGCATGGCAGAGCCGAGGTGGCGCAGTGGTTAGAGTGCAGTACTGCAGGCCACTTCAGCTGACTGTTATCTGCAGTTCAGCGGTTCTAATCTCACCGGCTCCAGGTTGACTCAGCCTTCCATCCTTCTGAGGTGGGTGAAATGAGGACCCAGACTGTGGGGGCGATATGCTGACTCTGTAAAACCACTTAGAGAGGGCTGAAAGCCCTATGAAGCGGTATATAAGTCTAACTGCTATTGATATAGTTTCATCTGTATCTCCTGAGGAAATGAATTCCGTGGGACTGTTACCGGCCACTTGTTCTTTAGACCCTTGTTCTTCCTGTCACTTGGGAGGTGACAAGGAACTGTAGCCATGTTGTGGTATTGGTTTTTTTTTTGTGAGATGGCTGATTCTATTGCCTTGCACCTCTTATTCAAGAGGTCTTTGCTGGACCAAACTGACCTGGAGAATTTTTGCCCAGCCTCCTTTTTTTTTAATGGGAAGGTTGTTGAAAGCTCTTGGTTTGTATTGCTACAAATGAGATGGATGAAAGGGATGATCTTAATTGTTTTCAGCTGAGATTTAGATCTGGACATTATACTGAGATTGCATTGATCGTGCTTGTTTATGGACTATGGAATGATGTTATGGTATAAATAAATAAAAGTTCTTTTATCCTTAATGATATGTCCACATTCTTGGAAGAAATGGGCAAAGCATTCCAAGCACATGATAAGATAGACTTGCCTTTGACAAGCTTCAGTGAATAAGACCATCAAAACCAAGTGTGAGTAATAGTGGTTCAGAACATACAAAAGCTAGTCAGAAATACCAACAAGATGGCATCTTGTTGTATTTGTGGTGACTTTGAAGAGATCCACCAGCCATCCTCACTTTGTGGTTCTTTGAGTGCTGTAAGGCCTTTCTTTGCCTTATTGTATTCTTGTATTCCTGAACATTTTTTGATTGCTGTCCTATGTTGTGTTATTATGTTATTAATATGCTGTATGCCGCTGTTATAAAACAAACTAACATTATATATGTCAAAGTCCTTCAATTACATTACCATTCCTAGATAAAAGTTTAACACCCAATTAGGTGCCCCATAAATATGAAAAGAACATTTTAATGAATTAATCTCATCTTACGTTCCCAAGAGACTTATTAAATGTTATGAAAAAAAGAAGATAATTTACCTGCAATCCTGAAATTAGAATTATTTCAAAGTATTGATCTTTCATGTGATCAAATTTAAACTTCCACCCACAGCCTTTCATACATATGCAGTACATTTTCAATGCTAAAAAGAAAACAATTAAATCTGAAGCGATTAAATCAAAACTGCTAAGATATTAAGGGAACCAAATATTGATTTCCCAATTGTGGTTATAATGGTTCTCAAAAAACACCACATGAATTGTAAAAATATAAACCAAATAATATAATTGCAAATCATGAAAAGTAAAACCACTTCTTTATACTGAAGTCAAAGTTTGGACAAAGAAAGCTCAATTTACTTAAAATACCTAAGAGAAATTATAGCCATGGATCGAACCTAGATTCCATATTTATCTTAATGAATTTTCTTCTCTATAGTATCATTGAGAACCAGTTTGGTGTAGTGATGAAAGCATCAGACTAGTAACTTGGAGACCATGAGTTCTAATCCTACCTTAGGTAGCAGGGAGACTTTCGGCTAGTTATTTTCTCTTAACTCAAGAAAGAGATAATGGCAAAGGACTTCTAAAACATCTTGCCAAGAAAATTGCAGTAACCCAGGCAGAATCTGAGAAGCAGACATAACTGAACAGAAGAAGAAAAAATATTTGTCTATAGCAGTGGTTCCCAAACTTGGCAACTTTAAGACTTGTGGACTTCAACTCCTAGAATTCTGGGAGTTGAAGTCCACAAGTCTTAAAGTTGCCTAATTTGGGAACCACTGGTCTATAGCCATGACTATTTTTGCTATTTGAGAGCAGAGAGTATAACATTTTTATTAATATTTTTTGTATTAAACTGATCAGAATATTAAATACAAATAAAATTTGAAAATAGTCAGACAATATAGAAAGGAAAATGGGAAGTGAGGAATTGGGATAAAGGTGAAAAAAGACAGAAAAGCTTTGGGTTCTAACTCTTTTCAGCATAGTAAATAAAATAATATTACTCAACTTTTTCCTTTTGCATACTTAATCTCTCTCTCTCTCTCTCTCTCTCTCTCTCTCTCTCTCTCTCCTCTCTCTCTCTCTCTCTCTCTCTCTCTCTCTTATGTCTTATGGTCAATGACTGGGATCTAGTTAAAGAAGGTAGAAATTAAAGTTATCAGTATAATTGGTTACAATACATCTTACAAACCATAAAATAAATTTGGCAGTTAATTAATTTTCTCCAAATTGGCTTAATTATTTCAAATTATTTCAGAACATTTATACATTAAAATAAAACTTTTTTTCAGATACTAAGATGCAGTCGGATCTAAGGATTATATTATATTTGTTCAGTTAAGCCTAGGGGGGTGGAGTCAAGAGAGTTATTAGCTCATAATTGTTACATTCCCACAAGCAGTCTAAGTCCAACCCTTTTTGAATTCCATTGACTCATAGCTAGCACCAATCTAGCGCTTACCATTAGTTGGCTCGATTCTTGTGTATGGGCATGAGGAGTAAATCATCTTAACTGGAACTTAATGTAGAGTCTTGCTTCTTTATGCCTGTTCTATAGAAATATATAATGTAGCTGTTTGGATGGAGTTCCATTGTAATAATAAGAAAGATCTTTTGGAAAGAAGTTAAATATCAAATATGAACTTGTTTGAGAAAAGAAAAACTGGTTTGTTAGAAGAAGAGTCTAAGCAGAACTAAACTACTGGTCTTCATAGGACTTTCATTCAATCCCTCACCCCTTTCAATTTTTCTATTTCTACTTCATCACTGGCATGCCTGAAGAGTTTGAGAATCAATCAGAGATATTTGGGTGCAGAAAAAAACAACAACAAGCAAACCTAGTGAATTATACATAAACAATAAAAGTGGCAAAGCTTTTCTGATCAGAAGGAAATCTGATCAATAGAAGTTGTTCGCTCTTCTTTGGATTGGTAGTTGTTTTGGAATATTATTCTCTCTAATGATCCGAGTGTTTTATTTGACACTTCAGTCTAATAAATCTAAATTATACAAAGAAGAGAATTAATAAATTCTGTAGAAAGAAAGCTCCCTACCATCTTAATTTATTTCTTCCCCCTTTCAAGACTGACTACAAATAATAAACGAAATGTTAATTTATATTACAACACACATACACACACAAATAGATATATTTGTTGCTTTGTTGCTTGTATCCTTATGATTTATATTGATAGTTTCCTAGTATGATTTGATTGCTTCTTTGTACTCTATGACTATCATTAAGCATTGTACCCTGTGATTCCTGATGAATGTATCTTTTCTTTTATGTACACTGAGAGCATATGTACCACAGACAAATTCCTTGTGTTTCCAATCACACTTGGACAATAAAGAATTTTATTCTACTCTAGTCTATAATTTAATTTTATTTAGATGCTCTTTACTAAAGCCCTATGACTGGCAGTCACTATTTGCAGAATAAAATGGGGTATCAGTCTACATTGATGACAATATTACATTTTGAATCTCCAGTATGAATGCAAGGATACAAATACTGAAAGACTTTATCCAAAAAACAGGAAATCTGAGTCTCTTGAGCTACTTTTCAAGGATACAAAAACTGGGCTGAAATGCAGATGATACCAGAAAAGAGCACAGTTGTGATGTTTACATCTCTTTGCTTCCATCTAATTGTCATGTGGCATTTTCCAGCCTCAGGTACATTGGCCTCCCTAAGAAGAAATGGAAATAGCAATAGCAGTAGACTTATATACCGCTTCATAGGCCTTTCAGGCCTCTCTAAGCGGTTTACAAAGAGTCAGCATATTGCCCCCAACAATCTGGGTCCTCATTTTACCCACCTCGGAAGGATGGAAGGCTGAGTCAACCCTGAGCCGGTGAGATTTGAACCGCTGACCTGCTGATCTAGCAGTAGCCTGCAGTGCTGCATTTAACCACTGCACCACCTTGGCTCATGGAGTAGAGAATCCCCCTCCTCTAGCACCAATCATGCTGTCCATTCTGTTTCAGGATGTTGGAATTTGTGATTTAAACAACACATACTTTGTGTTTCTCACCTATTATCTGGAAAGTTTAAGCAAGGCAAAATGCTGTGCCAATTGGGAAACCATAATTCATGTTGCTAACTATTAATCATGCCAGGAAGAAAACTGCCCTTTTAGCCATAACAGGATTAATAGCTATGTTTGTAATATGCTTATTTCAAGGCTTATAAATGCTTACCCAGGCATTATTTTTCCCATTTGTGGAAAATGATGGAGAACACACATGCAAGCAAACACACACACACACACACACACACACGGTATTAAACCTTTCAGATTTCTCTCCTATGTAACTCATTTGCTCAAGTAGCATTTAAATCATTTTAAAAGTGTATTTTTTATTGCTAGATGGATTATCTTAGTTGTCATGTTGTGTAAATAGGAATCAGTGAATAAAGATATCGGACAATATCTGAAAAGTACTTTTGGAATATCTTCAATCAGTCTATACGCTTGCAAGATGAAAAGAGCTAAATAAAAAAGGAGGGAGAATTGGTGAAGCAAGCCATGTTTTGCTGATCTGCAAGGTGGATTCTTACCATATTCACACAATACCCTAACATTGGTTAGCATGAAACCGTTAGTAAATTATTTAGTCTGGGAAACATTTCAGTAGATAATAGGGCTAACCATAGCTGGGAGTGGATTATTAGTCTTCCTCCTCTTTTTTCTGGTATCTTAGCAACCTTTGTGGCTGCTGACTGGTTGGCATTTCCTGATTTTTTTTCTTCTGTTTCTAAAAACATGTAATGTAGGGTATCTCTCTACCCATCCTCCCCATGTCAGGAGAAGGAAGATGCTACTGAGTGCATGGGTCCTGTTTTTCTTGGAAGACTAAAAGAAAATAATATTTGTAGCTCAGGATTGAACAGTGGAGTCCTTGGTGCTCTCTGGGATTGATTGTTTTCTTGTAGGCATTTCATTACCCAACTAGGTAACATCATCAGTGCATTGCAAATATCTGCTAGAAAACAACCAAACTGAGATATCATCAAGATCCCTACAGACTAATAGATGATTAACCATCAGTCTAGATTTGGATAATATTCTGGGGGACAAAAAAGGTAAGACCCCAACAAATATACACATTAACCACTATTACACAAGCAGCTTGGCTTGCATATCCTTGACCTAGCACCAGTGGTGGGTTTCAAAATTTTTAAGAACCTCTTCTGTAGGTGTGGCCCGCTTTGTGGGAGTGGCTTGCCAGCCATGTCACTGGGTGGGTGTGGCCAATTTGTAAAATGTGGTGAAACTCACTTAACAATGCTCTTGCTTAGCAACCAAAATGTTGGCTCAGAAACTCTGGCGTTTGAAGTACGCAAGTCTTAAAGCTGTCAAGTTACAAGACCCTTGCACCCCTAACCCTTTAGAAAAAAAACCCCAGGGCTGTTCAAACTTGACAGCTTTAAGACTTGTGGGCTTCAACTCCCAGAGTTTCTCCTCCAGTCATGTTCGCTCAGGAACTCTGGCATTGAAGTGTGCAAGTCTTAAAGCTGTCAAGTTACAAAACCCTTGCACCTCTAACCCTTTAGAAAAAAAACCCCAGGGGTGTTCAAACTTGACAGATTTAAGACTTGTGGACTTCAACTCCCAGAATTCCTCTTTTCGCTCTTCATCTTGATGATGTGCGGATGGGCGGGGGAAGGGAGCTGGAACCGGTTCTAAACGGCACTGTAGATTTGTGGAACCTCTTCTATAGAAGAGGTTAGAACTGGCAGGAAGCCACCCCTGCCTAGCACCCAACTATTTAACAATTGGGGATTCATTCTGGCAACAGGTTTCTCTGAGATGCAAATTATTGCTGCAGTCATTGTTACTGCCCAACCATTTCAACTGTGGGAGAAAAGAAATTATGTCACTGCCAGATATGAATCACTAACTCTTAGGTGAATACATTATCATTTTAGATACCATCATTTATGCAAATTACTGAGTATATATTATAAGATTAATCACATTAATTGTTTGAATAGGAATATCAATATTTATAACATCTTAACAACTTGCCGAGTGGAAGGAGGAGGAGGAGGAGGAGGAGGAGGAGGAGGAGGAAGAGGAGGAGGAGGAAGAAGAGGAGAAGAAGAAGAAGAAATGGCCCTGTTCTAGAGAGTATGCTCCCTAAACCATAGCAGGGAAAAATACTAGTAATCCTTTCCATGTGACAGCTAGATTTCCTCTTCAAAACTCTACATTTAAGCAACATTCACCACTGGTCAACTGCTTATCTAGCAGGTTCAGCTTACTTGTATGCCCTGGAGTCTAGTTTAAAATTATATCTGGATGATAGGAAATTATATGAGGCTATTGGGATGTCTAGTTTAATGAAAAGAAGGACTGGGGTGATAGGGTAGCAGTGTTCCAATATCCATGAGGCTACCACTAAAAAAAGAGAAGGTCTACTTATTGTCCAAAGCACCAGAAGGAAATGTAAGAATGGATGAAACTAATCAAGCAGAAAAACAGCCTAGAATTAAAGAGAAATTTCCTGAACAATCAACCAGTGGGTGCTCCAACCTTGGGATTTTTCAAAAAGGGATTGGACAACTATTTATCCACAATGGTGTAGGATCTCCTGCCTGAGCAGGGGGTTGGACTAGAAGTCCCTTCCAATTCTGTTATTGTTAAGATGTAAGGATGGCTGTTGATGGTCATTGCAGAATGAGGGTCCTTCAACCAGTGAATAATAGCTTCTTCAAGATCTAGAAGGTGACATCATAAACATATCAACCTATTTTCCCCATTTCCCTCCATTCATCTCTTCTCCATTACTGACCCATTCCTCTGAATATGTGTAAAGAATAGGAGGTTGGTTGTTTCAAAATAACAATCCTGAACTTTTGAAAGCTCTCAATCACCCTGTATTACATCTTCACATCTTCTTGCATTCCTGACATTCTTAGATTCATTTCTACTGTCTCCTTCTTGAGAGAAATAGGATTCCCCATTTCTGTGACAGTTTTTGTTTGGTGGGTAAAAAGTAAAAGTTAAAGGTTCCCCTCATACATATGTACTAGTCTTTCCCAACTCATCTCAATTTCAAAGCCAAAGAGCCAGCACTGTGCGAAGACATCTCCATGGTCATGTGGCTGGCATGACTAAATGCTAAAGACACATGGAATGCTGTTACCTTCCCACCAAAGGTGGTCCCTATTTTTCTACTTGTATTTTTACATGCTTTCAAACTGCTAGGTTGACAGAAGCTGGGACAAGTAACGGGAACTCATTCCATTATGCGGCGCTATGGATTCGAACCACCAAATTGCCGACCTTTCTGATCAACAAGCTCAGTGTCTTAGCCACTGAGCCACTGTGTCCCTTTCTGTTTGGTGGATACTACAAAGCAAATTAAAATCAGGTGTTCACTCCTGCTGGAATCAAAAAAAGAGACATAATTTTTCTTGGTGGGGAATAAGAATGTCAATATCAGTTCAAACACCCCCCCTCCCAATCTCTCACTCTCTCACTTCTGTCTGTCTCTTTCTAAAGATTATGCTTATGCTTAGTAAATGAAGAAAAGAATTAGTGATGCTCTCTTCATTTCCTGTCTTCCCACAGATGGTGATAAATTCAAATTCAGACTCCATTAAACCTGAGTAGAGAAACTCAGCAGGTGGCTACGCTAATGGAAAATCCTGGCTTTGGAATAATGGGAATTACAACCGACAGCTCTTCTACACCACAAAAAAGATGATGTATTCCTATTGACAGGGCTGCTTTTGAGTCCAGAAGGCTGATCTGATCGTTCAAGGCTGGCACGAGGGAGGCGAAAAGGCTCGTGGGCATTTTTTTTTCCTTCGGCCACACCACTATAATTTGTGCCATCAGAACCTTCCATTATATTTCATTGTACAAATCTCATTGAAGATGGAGAGAGTAGGGCTAAAATTCACTCCATTTGGCCTTCAGGCATGGCATATATTTGTTCTCCCCTCCTCTTACCACCACCCTTGGTTTAAAGGACAAATAAAGGTTGACAGACAACAGCATTTCCAGCTAGTGCTGTATATTTTTAATGCTGACATTCCTAGCCCAAATGCCTTTTGTGATTCCAGAAAAACCCATCTGAGAGAGAACTTGTGGTTTTTTTTTCCCCCTAAAAAAATGCATAGATTGCCTTGAGGGATAATGATTGATATTGTGCTATAATTTCTCGGAATATTGCATCTATGCAGTTTTTTTTTTTTAAAAAAAAATAGATCTTTAAAAGGTATAATCCTTATTGCAAAAAAAAAAAAAAAAAAGCTTCGGAATTGCTTTAAACATGCTATCTTCTCAACTTGATTGTTGCATTCCCCTAATTAATAAATAAATTATTATCATTCCTCTTCTGCAGGCTTACTCATCATATGAAGATCTAGCAAAAAAACCCAAACCCTAATTTGGAAATGGTACAGTATTTATATTTACATAAAACATAGTAATATATATTACATACATATATACATACATACATACATACATACATACACACATACATACATACATACACACACACACATACATGCATACATAAGTAATATATATTAAGGGTTGAATGAAATGTTGGATTTATAAAAATGGAAATGTCACTGTCCAGTAAAATATTGAAGCATGATCAAGAATAGGTATTACTTCTAAAGGGATTCTCAAATAAATATGAAAACATGATATGGCCATAACATAGATATTATATATTCAGCTGTGCTTTTTTTGATACAGAATAATGTAAATTTTGCTTCTCTTCAATGTGTTTGAAAACTAAAAAGGTAATTTAAGCTAATGCAATATTGGAATCAAATTCAAAATATATAAATTACATCATCTTTATTTTTAAAAAATGAGGTATGGGTTATTTCCTGTCACTATATGATTTCTATTTTTTTCAGGAAGAAAGAAGTGCTCAAGTACATCACGATTTTAAAAGGTAATATTTAAAATCTTTTATGTGGCGAAGCAGATTAAATTCTCAAATATGAATTGTAGTGTCTAACATTTAGATTACACTTCTAATTTTACCCTATTTCCTGAAGATTGAGCTACTTCTAAACCACTTTAATTTACAATGGTTTTTAACTTCTAAAGAAAGTAGGAATGAAAATGTGATCCAGAGATTGGCAAATACCAGCAGGAGCAAACTCTGTATAGAAAGCGGGAAAATACTTCTAAGCTGTCAGTGTGTAAAAAGGGATTCTGTTCTCTTTTAATGCTTATCTAAAAATGTATCCCTCTCCGGAAGAGCGATCATCACTTGCTCTCTTGATCATTTGTCTTCTTCCTTCTTGATTCCAAATTGTAATTGGAACTTCAATAAATTGTTTGATTCCCGTTCTCTCCCAACACTCCTATAGAGGTAATCCTGAATTTACAATCATTTGTTTAACTGCTCACTGTTACAAAGATGCTGAATAAAGGGACCTGTCCTCACACTTACATCATTTGAAAGTCTCTACAGTCAAAATCATGCACATATCAGCTAACCTGCATTTATGACAATTGCAGCTTGCCAAGGTCACATGATCACCATTTTTTTTTACTTCCCAGGAGGGTTTTGACAAGCAAAGTGGAGGAAGGAAGCCAGATTTGCTTACCAACCTCATGATTTGCTTAATGGCTACACCAAAAAAGAACATAAAAATGGGTGTGTGACTCACTTAATGACTGCATCACTTACTGACAGGAGTACAGGTCCCAATTGCAGTCATACGTTGAGGACTATCTACAGCTAAAACCTGATCTTCAGTGCTTTAGACAGATGGTTACCTACTGCAAGTATCTCAAGCAAGAAGGTTAGGAGGCGATGGAGAGTGAATATTAACAACTCTGTCTATCCAATATATTATAAGAGTTTCTGGGGCACAGAAAGAGCCCAGCACTGTCCATAGGCATAAAGCTCTTCCATATTGCTGTCACTCTATAGTTTATTTAAAGGAAAGGTGGTTACCTTAAAAAATAATAATCAAATTTATTCCAGAAAAAGCAGGCTTCCTGGTTTATTTATTTTTCCCAGTATTTATAATCAACTCCAGTCCCGAGGGACTCTGGGTGGTATACAATGAAAAGGAAACCAGAAAGCAAAAGGAAAGAAAGGGGAAAAATACATGGGAATAAAATCCAAACTCTTATGTGTCAGGAAAAATAGCCATCTTAGATGATTTAAAAATATTAAGTGGGATAAAGTTTGCATTTCTGCAATATATTTTGCCCCCTCAATATGTTTTCTCGTGCTCCCATGATGCTTTACGGTTTTCTTTTAAACAAAGGATGGAGATTGGAACATTAAATGCACACCACAATGCATTCTGTTACCATGTTTCCCCGAAAATAAGACAGAATCTTATTTTCTTTTGACCCCCGAAATTAGTATTTGGCCTTATTTTCAGGGAGCTCTTATTATTTTTGAGGTGCAGGAGGTGGCGAGAGTGGTCACTGCTGTTGTGTTGCAATATTTTGGGGGAGGGATTATTTGGGAGGCAGCTTATTTTAGCGCATGTGCTCAAAAGCCTGATTGGGTTTATTATCCAGGGAGGTCTTATTTTCAGGGAAACAGAGTAGTTGTCTAAAAATATCCTTGACATGAGATCATGAGAAATACATTTATAATTCAGGTGTATATGCCAATGAAACATACCACGAACTATATTATTCTTGAAAGAGACGTCATTTTAAAGAGAAGAGGCTTGACCATACAGGGAACAGTCAAATTCTGACATGGAAGTCTTTTCTTTTGATTTTTTTTAATTAAACAAGATTTTACAAAGATTTTTTTTAATGACAGAAAGATAGAACAAATAGAAAAAAAGAGATTATAAAAAGGTAAAAGAAAAAGTGAAGCACAACAAAGCCAGATATCTAAAAAAAACTATTTCCAATTTTCTTTGAAGCAGTTACAAATGTAGCAATTATTACCTCTATCTTCCCATATTCCATATTAGAGAGTCCTTTGCATAAACAAACTTTTTCCTCAATAAATTCCCAAATCAGCAGATCATTTTTTATCTCTTTTCATCAAAATGTCAATAAAGAGTTTCCAGTTTTTATAAAAATTGCGGTGTTGTTGCCACACTGGAGGGCCGCTCATGTCTCTTCGCCTAATCAAAAGGAAAACACCAGGCAGAATTCCTCGGGATGAGTGGGGCCTTGAATGTACTTCGAGGGTCTCTTTTATTAGAAAAGTTAGTTACAGCTTCATCAAAAGGAGCGTATCAAAAGGCATATATAATCACACATGATACAAATAAACTAATGAAAAGGTCACAGCATTCTACAAACAAACCAATAGAAAATTACAGCATAGCATAGGGTGGGGAGAGGGAGGAGAAGGGGCAGATGTGGGTGTAGCTTGCCTTTATAGTTCATGTTACATGAGCTTGCATAGTGAGTCCTGACCATTAGGTTGGAAAGATGTTTCTGGTACGATGTTTCTCCATCTCTGTGTGTGTGTGTGTTCCAGGCAGCCGACCAGGCAGCTGAAACTGCCCTGCACACACACACCCAGTGATTGATTCCAACATAAAATAGTTGTATTCCCTCTTAAATCAAGAAATTCAATATGTCTATTTCTGCAAACTCAGCCATTTCTCCAATATTGGTATTTCTCTGGTCTTCCATCTTTAAGCATATAAAGAGCTGATGTAGTTCTCAAATCCAAAAAAAGGGAAAAAATAGATCCAGGAAACTACAGATCCATCAGCCTGACTCAATACCAGGGAAGATTCTGGAAAAGATAATCAAGAAATGAATCAGTGAACACCTGCAAACAAAGTAATAACCAAAAGCCAACATGGGTTTGTCAAAAACAGATCATGCCTGTCTAATCTTATTGCATTCTTTGACAAAGTGACAAAAGTAGTAGACCACGGGAATACTGTCAATATAATTTACTTGGACTTCAGTAAGGCATTTGACAAAGTAAACCATAACCTACTATTTGATAAAATAGAAAAATGTGGGTTAGACAGCATCACCACCACATGGATTTGTAACTGGATGCACACAACATGTAGTCCTCAATAGAATTGCATCTACATGGAGGGAGGTATGCAGTGGGGTACCCCAGAGTTCTGTTTTAGGCCCAGTACTCTTTGAAATCTTCATCAATGATTTGGACAAGGGGATAGATGGGGAACTCATCAAATTTGCAGATGACACCAAGCTGGCAAGAATAGCCAACACTCCAGAAAGTAGGCTTAAGATACAGAAGGATCTTGACAGACTTGAACATTGGGCGCTATCAAACAAAATGAAATTCAATGGTGAAACAACTAAGTTTCTACATTTAGGCAAGAAAAATGAAATGCACAGGTACAGTATATGCGGTACCTTGCTCAATAGTGGTGACTGTGAGAGGGCTCTTGTAGTCCTAGTGGATAAATATAGCCAGCAGTGTGCTGCAACTGCCAATAAAGCCAACACAGTTCTAGACTGCATAAACAGAGGGATAGAATCAAGATCATGTGAAGTGTTAATACCACTTGATAATGCCTTGATAAGAATACTGCATCCAATTCTGGTCGCCACGATGTAAAAAAGATGTGCAGACTCTAGAAAGGGTGCAGAGAAGAGCAACAAAGATAATTAGGGGACTCAAGGATAAAACATATAAAGAACAGTTGCTAGAACTGGATATGTCCAGTTTTATGAAAAGAAGGATTACGGGTGACATGATAGCAGTGCCCCGATATTGGAATTGCCACAAAGAAAATGGAGTCAAACTATTCTCCAAGGACCTGAGGGCAGAACAAGAAGCAATGAGTGTAAACTAATCAAGGAGAGAAGCAACTTAGAACTAAGGAGAAATTTCTTGACAGAACAAGTAATCAGTGGAACAACCTGCCTCCAGAAGTTGTGAATGCTCCAACACTGGAAGATTTTAAGAAGAGATTAGATAACAATTTATCTGAAGTGGTGTATGGTTTTCTTCCTAAGCAGTGGACTAGAAGACATCCAAGGTCCTTTCCAACTCTGTTATTCTATAATAGTTTCAGTGCAGTTATCATATTTAAAACATTAGACCATTAGCCTTTTCTAGATGATTTTTATACATCCTAATAACAAAAGTTCAAATTTCATCTGATTGTTAATTGTTAAATATTTGCATCCAGCATCTTTTCACTTTTTAAAAAGTCCACCATACATAATTAAACATCCCTTCATGTTTTTCACATGTCCAAAAGTGATTAGAAATATGTTTATACCTCTTAGACAATTTTTCTGGTGTCATATCCCAATGATACAGTATACCATTTAAAAAAAAATTATTATAAATTGTAAATTGTGAATATATAGATCTTCTAACCATATTCTTTCCCAATGAGCCATGTGAATATTATAACACAGTGATGACTAATCTTTTTGGTGCCAAGTTCCCAAAGCGTGCTCATGCGTGTGCGAATGTGTGTGTGAATGCGTGTATAAATGCGTTGCAAATGCATGCGTGAATGCGCATGTGAATGTGTGTGTGAATATGTGTGCAACCCCTAAATACAATGTGAGGACGCCTGTGCATGTGACCTGCCCCCCCCTCACCCATTTTTGGGTTCCAGGTTGGTGCAGGAGGCCTTCCAGGCCCAAAACGAGGCACAGGCACACACACACAAACACACACACACACACAAACAATGCGAGGGCCCCACACATGCACATGCACAGCAGAGACCCGAAGACCAGCTGGCTGGTAGAAGGCGCATGCACATGTGCAGTGGAGCTGGGCTCGGGTGATGGCTGACGTGCCCGCAGAGGGGGCTCTGTGTGGCACCTGTGGAAGGCGTGTCATAGGATCGCCATCCCAGATATAACCAAACTTATTGGCCCATTTTACCATATATTCTTTAATTTGTTTTTCTTCCTTTTCAAAACTCAATAAATGTTTATCCATTTTAGCAGTCACATGCTCATCCTTTGTATATATATATATATTCATGTTAAAATTCTGTTTTATCGTATTCTATTCCTGATACTCTTTTTTTAAAAAAATCTGTATTAAACCTTTTCCTTAATTGTGAAGTTCTGCCGTGGAAGTCTTGATCAAAATAGAGCCGCTCATCTTCCTACATTAGGGATATATCCTATTAGGATGGCTGACTATATCATGGCTTAGACAAAGTGTTGTCTGATCAACAGACTTAATGCATAAATGTCTGCAGGGAACAGGCAGCAGCAAAATGTGGACAGATGTTTGGCTCTCTCTGGAGCTCATCAGTGGAGTTCAGCTGCTTTATCTGTCAGATGGGTGATCCCCAAGACTGGATTCACAAGAGCTCAATACATTCTGACATGGGGGAGGGTGATCCCATAAGCCACGGAGGAAATGATTTGCTATTCATAATCCTTTCAGGAAAAGTTGCCCTTCCTTGCTGCACATTCAAGAGCCATTCATGGCTCTTAGGTGGCCCGAGATGTTTGTGTTTGTATGTTTGTGAGAGAGGCAGACAGATATGAAAAAGGCAGTATGAAAAAATGGTATTTCTGACTTTCTGGGACATGAAATCAGTTGGCAGTGCTGTATTTACTCCAAGGGATGATGGATCTCAATTAAAAACAACACCCACCCCAAAAGGCAGACAAAATAGGATATGCACATGCATACACATATGTACACTATTGATGGAGGAAAATATAGTACAATGCAAAGCTTTTCTGAAGCTTTTCTTGTCAGCTCCACCAAGTTCTCATCCACCCCTAATCAATAGATGAACCTGAGGCAGTGATATATTGTATATGCTTACACACACACACATATGCAAAAGTTATACATCTGCAAAAGGCAGGTTCCAAAAAGACCAGGAACCTCTGCATATTAGAACCATTCACTCTCCCACACAAGCCACACATTTGTCTACATTCATTTCTCATTTATTTTGGCAGAAACTGCAAAGAAAAGAGATTAAAAGTGGAGGGAATAGAAGGGTTAAAAGGAAATTAAGGTTAGCGGGGGGGGGGAGGAGAGAAGAGGAGGCCATTAAAACGTCATAAAGGTTGCATTCAGCAGAAAAGCAGACCTCTCAGGTTCAAAGTTATCTATGCTGGTCATTCATTTCAACATATATTTTTTTATCTTTTTGGTAGAACTAACAAATTGGCCAGCTAACTATTTTTGAAAATACCCATATTTTAGCAGTACTTCAGAGGCTCTGTCTGTTTATATTGGTTGGATATTAACCTGACTATTTGCAAATACTTTGGGTTATTCTTTTAGCATGTGCAGATTAGGGGGAGGGACTATGAGCTTTGCATTACAACTAACTAACCCTAACGCTGGCATTTTCTACAAGTGCAGGGACTACTCTTTTTTTTCAGATCAAATGATTGTTGATCCATTGGTTGTGACAGGAATTGATCGACTAGCTTGTTGTCCAAGGCTGACATCATGGGCTGAGAGAGAGTGACTGGCTCAAACTCACCCAGCCAGCTTTCATGCCTAAGGCAGGACTAGAAATCACAGTCCTCTGGTTTCTAGTCTGGTGCCTTAACCACTAGACCAAATATTTATCTATCTCTCTATATCTGTCTGTCTGTCTGTCTGTCTGCCTGTCTGTCTATCACTATCTATCTACCTCTACCTCTATCTATGTGTTTATCTATCTCTATCATCTGTCTGTCAGTCAGTCAGTCAGTCAGTCTGTCTGTCTGTCTGTCTGTCTATCTGTCTGTCTGTCTGTCTGTCTACCTACCTACCTACCTATCTCTATCTATCTGTCTATCTATGTGCTTATCTATCTCTATCATCTGGCTGGCCGTCCATCCATCCATCCATCCATCCATCCATCCATCCATCCATCCATCCATCCATCCATCCATCTATCTATCTATCTATCTATCTATCTATCTATCTATCTATCTATCTATCTATCTATCTATCTATCATATAGTCTGTCTCTCTTTTCATATCACAATTAGGTCCTGCTTTTTGGATATTAACACCTGATTCTCCCAGCTCATTATACCCATCTGAGTGTGACTCCAATGTCAACTAGCAAACTCTTGTTATTGCACTGAACCTTTTTTCTCCAGAAACCCACAATTTCACACCAATTCTGTTCTGAAGGGTTAGGAGACCATCCAGAGGAGAATCTAAAGATGCAAGGGATGGGCTTCAGAAGGCAGAAGAATTGTTCCAATTCCCTTTATAAATAAAAACTAATGAACCAACAATACAAACCTGACAAAAGTACAGTTTACTCCAGATATGGGACTGACACAGAACCTATTTCCATACAAACAATTTATAAATTCCCTAAATTCTGTTGCAGTGATATCATGTCTGTACTTATTTCATTTCAGTACTGATATCACCATGCTGGTGGCTAGATTACCATATACTTCTCTAGTCAGAAAATGGGCAGCCTTCTGGTCTTTCCTTGGATAGAAATTCAGTCTTCAATTAGAGCCAAGTGGTGTCAGTACAAACTGAGAGCCCACCACATTGGAGTTAGATTTCATTTTAAGTTTGCTAATTTGTTTGTTTGTTTCTTTGTTTCTTTCCCAGTTTTATTATTTTTATAAATAACTCAGGGCAGCAAACATATCCAATACACCTTTCTCCTCCTGTTTTCTCCACAACAACTCCATGAGGTGAACTGACAGAGACTGACTGGCCTAACAGCACCTAGCTGGCTTTCACATCTAAGACAGGACTAGAATTTACAGTCTCTTGGCTTCTAGCCAAATGCCTTACCACTAAACCAAACTGGCTCTGTGAAGAGTTTGGGGTCACCATCTTTGCCGGGTTTTAAGAAAAGGCTAGATAGTCAGTTGTGGAAGATGGATGAATAAGGCTTCCTTTTACACTGAATGATCCTGGTGGTTCCTTCCAACTCTGTGGAAGCCCTGGATAAAAACAATGGAGGCCCACATTGAACCTATTGTGTGATACTGGGTTGCTATAATCATAAATAGGAGTGGGAAAAGGTCAGACACATTGTTTTATGTGTTGTAGGTAACACAATATATAAGCAAGGTCAACGGATAAATGAAGATTCAATCATCCAGGCCAAAAGTATCTGAATGGTTATGTCATGGCAACTGGACTAAAGTTTATTAAAACTGAAACATTTCATTACTCATCCAAATAACTTCTTCAGAACGACTCTCTGACTCTCTGCCTACCCAATTTTTCATTGAGAGTGAAGAAGTTACTTGGATGAGTAACAAACCAAACCAAAACATTCATTTAAATATTGAGTTGCAGTACAGGCAGTCCTTGACTTATGACCACAATTGAGCCCAAAATTGTTGTTGCTAACCAAAACATTTGTTCGGAGAATTTTGTCTTATTTTACAACCTTTCTTGCCATAGCTGTTAAGTGAATCACTGAAGTTATTCAGTTAGTAATACAGCTTGTAAAGTGAATCTAGCATTCCCATGGACTGTGCTTGACATAAATACCATCATGAATACATGCCGGTTGCCAAGCAATTCGAATCTTGATCCCATGACCATGGGGATGCTACAACTATGAAAAACAGCCATAAGTCACCTTTTTTCAGTGTTGTTATAACTTTGAATAGCCCCTATCAGTGGTGGGTTCCGGATCTCGTTCCAACCGGTAGGGTTGAAACGGGCACGGCATCGCCAACATGGACGTGCGCAGCGTGCACCTGCATCATACCTGCCTGCAACGCCTCTGCAAGCCTCCGTGACATTCCAGCTCCTCAGCGGAGCATCAGGCAGCCACTGTATGCACCATGCACGTGTGGGGAAGCTTCCAAAGGCTAAAAGGACAGGTAAGGAGCTCAGACGGGCGGGTGGGCCCTCTGGAGCACTGTACCAGAACGGTACCCGGTCCTCCAGGCAGGCTCCGGTAGGCCTGTACTGGGTGTACCACCTGCAGCCCACCACTGCCCCTAAATGAACTGTTGTAATTTGAGGACTATCTCTTGGGTTTCAAATGCAGACCTACTGTGGAGTTTATTTTCATCACTGGCCATTAGTGAAACAAACCCTCAGTCAATTAAAGAAAATGTCAGATTGTGCAAGAGGAAAAAATCCATTCTTTTACCAGCTTCTGTACATTGAAAGGCTTCTTCTAGTTTTCTTCCCTCCTTGTTGTGCTTAACTCTTGAATACACACAACATGTCTGTAAAATGATCAGACTGCAGTCACAACTTTATTTAATCCACTTGCATTCATTTGTTTAGGCAGACCTATCTTTTAATAAGGATATATATACACACACACACACACACACACACACATGCATATATACACACACATACATACATACACACACATACATATACACACACATATATACACACACACATATGCGCTTAAAAGGAAACTGAGAGCAACCTGAACATTTCCCCTAATGCATCCCTGAAAGCAATTAGAGGAACTCTCTTTAACGGCACCATTTCATTTAGCTGTCCCTGCAGCGGTTTTAACATTTTTTTTAAAAGAAAAAGGGAGGTGACCTGAAAGAGGCCCTTTAAAAAAAAATGTGTGTGTGTTTTTTTAAAAAAAGATATAATATATGTCCTTTTTTATGTGACTGCTGTTGTATGCTTTTGAGCTGGCTAACAACTATGGATAAGCAAACGAAAGAGAGGGCAACCTTTCTCATATCCTGTGAAGAGGTGAGTACCTGAAGTGTTTCTATGAAAGGAAACCTTAGAATTTTCTGAAAGGGTTTCTTATAGAGAACGAGAGGCTGAGACCTTCATCGAACCTGAAGGCACATTATTCTTAATAATGCATAGCTGTACCCCTCCTTCCTTCCTTTCTGATTTTATTTTATTAGGTTTTTTTTTTTTTTGGCATGGAAGTTGCTGGACGATGTTTTACAGAGTGGAAAGAGGAGGGGGGAGGAAATCCCGCTTCCTGTATCTTTCACAGCTCTTTAATTTGTGCCCTATCACTTTTATCTCCTCTTGCTTTAACACCAGATTTGGTTTAATTAAATTTATGTCAAATGAATACATGAAACAAGAAAGAAATCAGAAAGCCTGCAGTTGCCCATTAGTGAGTCACTGACTGCACATTGAAAAGGCTTTTTGAAGCTTGGCTCTCGGCCAGAACAAGCTTCTAGGGATTCTCACAGACACCCAGGATGCTTTGAAGGAAGAGACTTGGGGTTGACCTGAACCTGCTCAACGGAATCAGTCCCAATCCTCAGAGGCTGGATCTCAAGTCTTCTATCTTTAACAGTTTGCCTGTCAAGGGCAAGCAGCAGGGATGGGAGAAAGCACAAGCAAGGTTCATAATTAATTAGATCAGATCCTTTAATTTCGTTTGTTTTACTGATAAAAGCCACGCTGTCTGTAGCTATTTCATTACGATTAGGAAATACAACAATATGTCATAATTACACCTCCAGCTTTTCTTTTCTTTTTTTCTAAACCCGCAGCACTTGATCTCACTAGGAGGCTAAAACCTAGGCCTTGGAAGTCTATAAATATCTGAGCAGGTTGTCAGCACCGTGCGTATTTGATGGTTTGTGCGGTCTTTGGTGAGCCCAGGTTTCAGCAGTAACTTGAAAACAAAAGAGGTTGCAGATCCAGCAGTGTCCAACCTTGGCAACTTTAAGATCTGTGGACTTCAATTCCCAGAATTCCCCAGACAGCACATGCTGGCTGGGGAATTCTGGGAATTGAAGTTAACAAGTCTTAAAGTTGCCAAGGTTTGGATATCCCTAGTTTAAACATTTTACCATCCCACTCTGTACCTGATGAAACCAAAGGGCTATGAAACCAAAGGGCTATGTCAGGGGTCAGCAACTTGGGGCTCTGGAGCTGCATGTGGCTCTTTTATCGCTCTGCTGTGGCTCCCTGTCACCAGTTGGTGCCACAATTTTGAGAGGAGCTACTGGTTGGGAGAGGGGAAAGCACAGCATGCCCGGAGGAGACTCTATGGCAAGGAGTGAGTTTTCTTGTCAGATCCACAATTGATAGGGCTTTCAGTTAGGACAGGTAAAGGAAAAAGGATGCTGCACTAGGAGGAGATTCTATGGTGGGGGAACTGAACTTCTGGTTGGCTCCAGAACTGAATAGGGGGCTTCCGGTTAGGACCTTTGTGGCTCTTTGAGTGTTTAAGGTTGTCGACCTATGTCAAAACTGTTCTACCTTCCTTTACCTGCAACTTCTTAGAGTCTCTCTGATGTATGTAACTCCTTCCTAACTACTGAATTATGGTACGCCTCATTTGATGAAGCTGAAATATAATCCTATTAGGATTTTCACTCACTTCCAAAGCCAGAGCACTTAGGTACTGTATCTGTGAAAACATGCCAAGAAGCTATTTAGCTGACATTGTCTTCTTCTGCCACTTGTGTGTGATGGGTTTTCATTCTGCAGAACATCTGGGGGGCGGAGTGGATAAGTGTGTCATGCTGCTGTGTGGAAACATAATCAGACATAATCAGATAATTTGGATATGGACACCTATGGAAATGCTGAAGTCTCACATTTTATATGATTAGCCAATGAGATCCCAAATAGGAACTTGGAAAATTCCAATGAATTAACAGAGTCCAGAAAGAGGGAACCCCCCCCCCCATGTGCGCCACACTTCTTGCTTCCAAGCTGAGCTTCGTATTTCCTTCAGGGGACCGGTGGAGGCTGTTTTCACCCTTCCCAGGCTCCAGGAAAGCCTCTGCCCGGGGAGGGCAAAAAGTGGGGCCAACAAGCTTACTGGAAGTTCATTTCTGAACTTCCGGTTGGCCTGTTGGGCCAGTTTTTTGCCCTCCCCAGGCAGAGGCTTTCCTGAAGCCTGGGGTGGGTAAAAATAGCCTCCCCCAGCTGTCTGAAAGACCAAAAATCAGCTGGCTGGTGCACCCATGCATGCTGGAGCTGATGGCTCATGTGCTGGCAGATATGGCTCCGTGTGCCATCTGTGGCATGTGTACCATAGGTTTGCCATTACTGTAGTAGTCCAACCAAGCAATAACTAAGGCATAAGTGATTCTGAGAAAAGCCTCCCAATCCCAGAAAAGAGGAGGACCTTCCCTCCATCTATACTCTTCTCAAGAAGCCATCTCTGGACCTAGCACTGCTGGATAATTTTTGATTGGTCTCTAACCTCCTCCATTTGAGCAAGGTTGTGAAAAATGTGGTTTGACTGCTGGTTCAGAGGATCTTGGATAAAGGGGATTATTTAGATACTACCAAATATACTACCATCTGCTTCAGGAAAGGCACAAAGCCCAACAGATAGTTAAGAATGAGGAAGAACAACTGGAGCCAACCTGCCTTCCAAAGAAATTCTGTATATATCTGTGTATAAATGGGTCAGATCTTCTCTATAGATCTTCTCCATAGAAGAAGAAGAGCTGAGAAAATATCTGCAAACCCGTCACATAAACTGGATATAAACTGTTTCAATTACCTCCCTCCCCGGACAGGGCTATAGGGCATTACTGACCAAAAGAACTAGGCAGTTCCTTCCCTCATAGCATCATTCTCCCTAATTCTCACAGTGCTCTCTAATGTCTATGTAGTGTGGCTGTAATATGAATATTAATCCTTATTATGTTATTTTCTTGCCCCTCTACTGGGGCAGTAAATAATTATTATTATGATTATCATTATTCTGTTGCTTTGCATGTACACTGTGTACATTGTGTCTCTAAAGACCCTTGACTAAATAAAGTATTCATTTCAATTCAATTCAAGACAGGAAGGATCATCCTCTGAAAGATCAATGTACAACTTTCACATAGCCGCAAGTCACTTCCTGTATGGTGTTAACTGAAACAGACAGATCTAGCATACAGCCTCAAGAACTCTGTCCATTTGCTCAAGGCTCAGTGGGACCTGCCCAACCAGAGCCCACCTCAGAACAGATTGAGTTGCCTAGAGTATATCTCACAATGGCCCTACAGATGTTCTCCATACTTCTTTTTCTGGAAAAGAAATCATTTACCTTAAAAAAAGTCCATCTGTAAACAATCTGCACATGTGATCAAAGCAGAAAAATAGCTAGCGGTATGCTGCCATTCTTATCATCACAATGTACGTTTTAATATAGGCTCATTCACTTCTTCTGTCATACACTATCTTCATTTTTCTCCAGTGTCACTCCAAACATCCTCTCTGACTCTTCATCGCCTAGAGTTCTTCAGATAACTCAGAGAGCCCTCCAGGATCAGCATATAGAGAGATGCCCATTCAGGTGTAGCCTTATCCAAAGGTTGTCATCTCTCATTCCAGGCAGCAATTAAGACCTTAATCTAACCGATCATCAAAGCTTCAGGAATACCTCAGGTATCTTCTGGAAACCAAGTGATTCCATCTGAGTCCTGAACAAATGTGACTATCCTCCCTATGTAGACAATGGCAATGAAATCTAGATTGTGTGTTGGCCATAAAAAGAGACAGAGGTTAATACCTCCTACTGCTATCATCACTAGTGCTCAGGACTTACCCAAAGAATTTCAATATTCCCAACAATCTCCAGAGAATCTTCATATTTACTGTAATGAACAAAACTTGCCTAAACTGCCTACTTCTGTTCCCATTAAAAGTGACCTCCTTTCCCCAGTCCATTATAGAAAATAATGTTAAAATACTGAAGTCTTAAATTGCCATCCTAAATAGTAGAACTTTATCCCACTTATCTGAAAGATGTTTTAGTTGTCGGACTGCCACCAGTAAGATTGGTTCTTAACTATTCTTAGCCATAGAGGTTCACTTAGTAATTTTAAGGTAGTCACTCTCTAAATCATACCAGTGGCGAAAGTCATTATTTTTTACTATCAGTTCTGTGGGTGTGGCTTGGTGGCCATGGCAGTGGAAGGATATTGCAAAATCTCCATTCTCAACCCACTCTGGGGCCAGCTAGAGGTCATATTTGCCGGTTCTCTGAATGACTAAAAATTCCTGCTACTGGTTCTCCCGAACCTGTCAGAACCTGCTGAATTTCACCCCTGAATCAGACTCACCACTATTGCTATTGTATGGAATAATAGGAGGACATAAGACTACGAATAACTCTTTGGACTGCTGAATGTAAAGGGGGAATATAAATCTAACAAACAAACAACCATCCAAAGCGGTTCCCTGAATGCTGCAAGATCTAGTTGCAAATTACAATTCATAATCTTCTCCTACTGGTGTTGTCCTGTCGCAGACTATTACAAATGAAAAATGTCAGGTCTCAGTTCTTCGTAACAACTTTAAGTCTCAGCCTAGTATAAGAGTGTAAAAGCTCAGAAATAATAATAATATTTTTTTTAAAAAAATGACTTCAGAAAGTGAATTTTCACCCAGCCGAATCCAAGTTCCAAGAATCAGAGCTCAATGTTGCTTTGTACCAGTCTGGAGGTCAGCCAAAGACTCAACCGAAAGATACTCAAGAAATCCCATCTAGGCTAGACAGTTGTTTGCCAACAAAACTCTGACCCTCAAGCCTTTCTTTCATAATGTTGACTCAGACCTGCCCATTATTCTGAGTCACGTCTCTTTCTTTTAAGGAACATCCTTGAATGTTTTTGTTCTATTTCCTTGATACAAAAGCTGGGGATATTTTGCATCTCAGAGCTGCAACTCAACAGCTATGCTTTTGCAACTGGTGGCTGAAACCTGACTGCTGCAGACCTCCAGGCTCACCCTCCAACAGGTCCTGCTTTCCTTGGGTCTCATCAGGTCCTGGGGAGCCTTTGGGCTCCTGCATGGCATGGCCAGAACCTGCCATGGATATTTTCCCCCAATTCTGAGTGCAACTCATCAGACCATGGCTTCTTCTGGCTCTCAAATGGTTGATTGCTATAGTTTAAAATAGTTTTAGCAGTCCTCCTGAAAACACTCCCATTCTTGAGCAAGTTTTGATGCTTTTAGTTATTCTTTTTACCTTTACTTTAAGATTTGGGGCATGCCTGCGATGCACATACGTGGGCGGAAAAGAGAGAAAATATTCACCGCTCTTCCTGCAAGCAGCTTTCCCCACCAACATATTAAATTAGGACCTCAGATTATCAATATTTTGGCAGCTTTGCTTTAAATAAGGCTGTTTTAACTTTTCTTTGTAGTAAAGCTCTAGAGGGGCTTTATGCTGCTCTGAAAGAACCACACGATTCAACTGTATCATTGAATAATTTAACCCGCTATTTTAAACAGCTTTTGTTTTGACAGTCAGAATTTTTTTTGAAGAAATGATAGCCAATGCCATTAAGTATGCAAATGAATTCTATACTGATAAGGGCATTTATTCAGATAATTGTACCAACCATAACCCATGCCATAGGCTTGTGTTAAGAGCAAGATTGAGTACAGAGCCTGCTTTAGAAGGGAGGCGACTTTCTCCAGAACCTTTCTGAGTATTATTATTTGCACTGCCTCCGATTCATAGTAGTCTCTCGCTTTGGACATTATCCATGAAGCAAAATAAGAAAATGAACAAATGACTTTAACTTCTTTCAGTCTAATTCTTGGCAAATTTCGATGAAATGTGCAGGGATGGGAACCCCTACTGAGAGAATGGGCTGCCAAATTCCTGACATGAGAGCACTGTGCAGGACTGAATTTTATGTCTTTTTTTGGGAAAAGAAATGACTTTGCCCTCCCCAATGGTCCCCCCCCCTTGCAAGTAGCAAGCGCATATCAAACAATATTAGCCACTAGATGAATAGCCTAAAAGAGCTCTTGAAGAGACGAGGAGCCCCGTGAAATATTGAAATTTAATAGAATCAGTGTCATTTAGTGATTGAGAAGGAAGAATTAGAATTAAGGGGGTCTGGGTTTAAGTCCACTCCATGTTATGGAAGTTTTCTGAAAGATTTGAAGAAAGCTCATTATTCTTTAGTTTAGTCTTCCCCAAAGGTCCAATGGCCTGCAAAATTTTTGAAGACGAATTTGTCAGATATGCCTAATTCAACATCCAAGAAAGGAACCCCCCCCCCAAGTCCAATTAGTTCGTGAAAAGGTACTTTTACTGAATAGGAAATGAAAACAATGAAAGTAAAGCAAGATCTAAAGCAAAAAGGCACAAACCTGTACATATCAAATGTTTACCCAAATCCCTCCCCCCAGTTACCCCGGCCCAATGTCCAATCTCCAACCCCCAAGAGTGTCATGTGGGGTGCATCTTCAGGTGGCCTCATTCAGCTGGTACGCACTGTACTACACAGAGATGGTTGGCCTTGACCAAACCCAAACACGAGCCTGCATCATATGCGGAAGATGGTGAGAACAAAACTCTTTCGAGATGCCTCCACCAGCACAATTCCACTCCCAAATATCATAAGCCCCCTCCCCCCTTACTATGGCAGCTGATAACAAGCAAGTGATATAGAGGCTGACAGAAGTATTGTAGAGCAAGGGATTCTAAAATAGAGGTTCTTAAATTTTTTGGTATCACACTTCCCTTTAGTGTAATCTTAATGTATACACCTAAGCTCAAAAAATCAAAACACCAAAATGAACACAAATGAACTACTGTATCAATACAATGAATTATTTTTTTTTGGGGGGGGGGTAAATGGTTCTTCACACCTCCCTTGGATTTAAGGGAGGTATACCTTACAGTTGGGGAGATTCTTTTCTAGAGGAAAAATGAAAAAAAAATATTATTTCAATTTGTCTAGCATTTCGTTCATTCCCTCTTGTACATAGCTGCCCATCTCCATACAAGATTCTGGGTGGCTTTCAATCAAAATAAATAAAAGTCAGGAAGTTGAGTTATGGCAGCTGGACTTCTTTCATTTTTTGGTTTGAAATATTTTGCTGCTTATCCACATAATAAAGTGAAGAAACAATATCCCAGCAAGTCTACCTGGATGACTGAAGATCTTCATTGACAAAATAAATAAAGCTTGCAAGTTCTTTCCATTATATTTGTGTGAACCAGTTTGGTGCAGTAGTTAAGGCATCATCTTAGAAAGTAGGAGACTGTGAGTTTTAATCCCACCTTAGCCAGGAAAGCCAGCTGAGTGACCTTGGGCCAATCACAATTTTTGAACCCACAGGGCTATTGTTGGGAAAACAGGAGGAAAAAGCTATGTTGGATATGCTCGTTGACTTGAGTTCCTTGTAAAAATAATAAAGGCAGAAAACAAACAAACTAATAAAGAACTGTGTGAAAGTGACGAATGTGTGTATGTTACTGAATAAAGTGTGGCTATTGGGATGACCAGTACAATATCTAGTCTTGTGTTTCAAATGTTTTATTCATTTTCATTTTTCAATTTTGTACATTCACTTATATACTGAATATTTGCAATAATAATAATATAATAAAAAAAAAACCCAACCTAAACACAACTCATCATAAACCCAACCTGTCGCTTTCATACACCCCTTCTTCTCCCCCTCCAACTTTCCTTTCTCCCTCCAACAATCACCCCTCCTACTTCCCTTTCCCCTCCTATCTTCCTTTCTCGCCTTCCTCACCCTCCTTCCCCTCTCATCCTCCTTACATTCCCCTCTTCCTCCCTCCTTACTTCTCCCTCTTCTTTTCCTCTACTTCTCACTTTGGTGCATTTCTCTATTCATTAATCTATTCAATTACTAAAAATTGCACTAAAAAGAAAAGAGAAGGAAAAAAAAGAAAAAGAAAAAGAAAAAAAAGAGAAAAATAAAAAGAAAAGATAAGGAACAACAGTATACAAGTGTATTCTTCTTATTCTATATATTGAGACTATATCTCCACCCACCCACCCACCCCCAATGAACCCCCCTCCCTAATCCCCTCCGACTTCCCAGGTCCCACACCCGGCACAGTTCAGTACCATTCACCTTCTAGAATATCTTATTAACAATAATAATGAAAATAAAATAAAAAGAACACTCCGAAAAAGAAAAAAAAAACGAAAAAAAAATAAAAAAAATAAAATCTTTTGCATTATGCTCAGCCTCCCATCATTCTTAAAATTTAAACAGTATAGATCATTCCATTTATATTTTATCTTCGTCCCTTGCTTCTTTGATATTTACCCCCATCTTCCTGTAGACTCTCCAGATAGCCTTTCTTAACCTTATATTCAAATAATAGTTTATACAAAAATCAATTTACCTTCAAATACAGAGCAGTCTAATCATACTTTCGCTACTCATCTTCCTACCCCTCGTTTCTCATCTCCATTCCTCCCAAGCCCAAATTCCATAAGATTAGGATCTCGCTCTTCACTTTAAAATCCTGAGCTTTTTATGTTATACTTCAAGCATGTAAATCCGTAAAATGTGTGCCCAAAATCCATACCACTTCATTCAGTCCCAGGATCCCTTCATCGATGTCCCGCTCCACCTTCCCTTCTGCCCCACTCCTCCCAACTCCATTCATCCCAAACCGCAATTCAAATAAATCTTGGTCCCCGCTTTCCTCACACCAGAAAACAATTCATGCGCAGTTTGGATTAAAATTCAAATAAGTCTTATAAAGATCCCATACAATATCTGTCCAAAATAAGCAATGCTTCTTTCCATTCCTCATCGGTACACAGCTTTACCATTTCGTACCAAACAGGAATCCTAAAATTTTAATCAGTCCAAGAGCTTAAAAAGTATTTTAAAGACATCGCTGGATCTTTATTCTTTACTCTTCTGCCCTTCCGGAAAGAGAAGGCAACCCTCTGCCTTATAACCACGTGTCCCGCTGCTTTGAAAACTAAATCCTCAGTTTCCGCTCTTCTGCCTCTCCGGTAGGGGGAGAACAACTCCCTCCATCTTGTAACCAAGTGAATTGCTGCTTGTCTTTCCTTCACCTTGTCTTTCTGCATTTCCGAGTGAGTCAAGAAGCCCTGCCTTCAGAGTTTTATAATAAAAGTCCCGAGCTTCCGAAACAGAATTGAGACGAAATCTTCCATTCTCGAGTGTAACTGTGATTCCAACTGGAGCTTCCCATTTATACTGTATTTGACGATTTTTAAGCTCTTGGGTTAAAAAAGTATAGTCTCTCCTTGCTTGCAGCATCTGGAGTGGTATTTCTTTAAAGACAAACAAATCTTGCCCATCGATTCGGAGCCTGTTGTTGTAAAACTTATGGATGATCGCATTTCTGGATTCTCTTGTGAAAAAGTATATAATTATGTCTCTTGGAAGCTGTCGCTGTTCTGCTACACACGAATTCTGGCGATAGATTTTTCGAATATTCCAATCAAAATTGAATCCCGGACTTCCCACCGCTTGACTGAAAGCCTCTACAAACGTCTGTTTCAAGTTCTCTCCTTTCTTTTCGGGCAGTCCTCTGACTCTTATTGCAAACGCCTTTCTGTTATAATTTATCATTATAAGTTGTGTTTGAGTATCTCTAATCTCTTGTTGTAATGCTTGGATGTTGGAAGTCAAATTAGAATTAGCCTCCTCCAAAGTTTCCAGTTTAGTCTCCATTTCTTCGATATAATCTGTCAAAGTAGACATAGCTTCAAACATATCCACCTTTATTAGGGCAATCTTAGTCTGTATTTTGTCGCATAAATCCAGCACAAATTCTTTGATTTCTTGTTTTAAATCATTGAGTATTTGAAAAAGAAGCTCCTGTGTTAAGGAATCTCCAGTAGGGGGTGTAGGAGGCGAGGGCAGCGATTTAAGCACATGCGGGGGGGAGCGTTTTGCCTGCTTAGACCTGGGAGGCATTATAGATAAAAGCTGAGAATAAACAGATAAACAGTGTCTTCACCTGCTCAGTTCTCAATAAGTTATTTGTAGATTTTGCTTGTTAATGAGTAGCAGTCTCCTGGGAGATAAAGCCGGTTAATTACGTCATCAATCACCAACATAGTAAAAACGCCATTTTGCAGCACGATTGAACAAAGAAGTTTCAAAGGAAGACGAGGCTGGTGTTTAGATAGTTATAAAAAAGGAACATCACAGGAGTAAAACCCGCTCGTGTTGGTCTTAAGTTGCTTTAAGCAGTTTATCATTGTCCTGAGGGGGGGGGGGATCGCCTGTCTAGGGCTGCAAAAAAATAGCAGCTGAGAAGAACTGGCTGGAGATAAGAGCTCAGTTACGCTGGATCTTTTCTCCGTTCGCAGCCCAAAGAAAAAAGAAAAGGGGCTGTGAACTACGAATAAATCCTAGCACCTGAGCTTCTGCCTGCCCCTTTCTGCCAAAAAGGGGTGATATCTATTGATCTTAATTAGATATACAGACCAGAACTCTGAGAGGAGCTCCGTTGAGCTCCTCCGGCGACAGCTCCGCCCCCAGGAAGCCTACAATATCTAGTCTTAATTGGGGATTTAGCCACACCAAATTTATCCTAAACTTTCCTAAAATCCAAGGGACTTTTGACTCAAAGTAAGCTCTCAGTTCTCACTTGATTCCAAAACTAGAGAATTGCCAATATAATATAATCACTTCCCCTCCACTCCAGAGGTGGTGTTCAGCCAGTTCTGAGAACCAGTAGCGGAAATTTTGAGTAGTTCAGAGAACCAGCCAATAGGCTGGCCCGTCCCCTGCTGCCTCCCAGCTGATCTTCTATTGCCTGGAACAGGATAATAGAGCTGGAAAGCAGGTTGTGAGGTGGGGAGGGAATGTGGATTTTGCAGTATCCTTCCCCTGCCATGCCACAAAGCCATGCCCACAAAGCCACGCTCACAGAACCGGTAGTAAAAAAAATTGAATCCCACCACTGCTCCACTCCCTTTTACATACTCACTATCAATCCTGAAGTGAACCTGGCTGAAGCCATCTTGGAGTCTTCAGAGTTGCCACAAAACAATGGGAGGGGGGAAATAGTTAGATGGTGTTTTGTAGCCAAAACAATAAAGTTTTCCTGTGGGAACCAAGGGCATTCGCACAGGTGTCTGGCCAGAGGAGGAGCAAGTAACCAGGCAACAGGCAAGCACCTGGATTGGAGAGTGTGACCAGTGACTTGGGGGGAAGGGGAAAATGCTTACTTTTAATTAGATGAAAGCCACAGGAAACTTTAGATTTGGCTTTCACCAGTTGTGCCGATATGACGTATCCAATAAACTGTTCTTTGAGAAATCTGCCTGCCTTGGAGTTCTGTTTCTATGGGTGCATTACTTAGTAAACTGACACACACACTTGTATGCCAAGCTATATGATGATTTGGGAACAGTTTCCTTCTGTCCCTTCACTTTTTCTCCATAGTGGAGGGAGGCAGAACAAGATGGAAAATTGCATCTGGAAAAACCAGAGATGATTCTAGTGAAGAGCTTCTGTCTATGGAATAAATTTACCTGTGAGTCATCCGGTGATCACTTCCCTTCAGAGCAGAGAAATTGATTAATGATGGCCCCTTTGAGAAACAGGTTGAAGAGAACTGTAATTCCCTTTTATATCTACAACCAACATGTAAGCTTTGTCTAGTCTGAATGGGTTTTCCTAGAGTGAACTGTGCTTCTGTTCACTGGCAGAACTTTGAACATTTCAATGCTATAATCTGCACCTGCATGATTTCTGTCTAATGAACCTATTCTGCACCAAGTTATGTTGAGTACATTTGTCCTTTAGGCCAGGCCCAACAATAGCTGTTTTTGCTCTCTACAGCTCTCCACTGCCTAGAATGGCTCCTGACTGGATATACCAGTGGTTAATATATATATTTTTCTGTTTTTTAAAAAAAACTTTTGGAGCTTGCATTTTTGTCATTTTAATATGAAGGATTGTGTTATTCTTTGGTCATTAGATGGTAAATAAATGAGAGATTAAAAATAGCCAACATCTTTTAAAACTACTTTAGAATCACAGAATATAAAATGGCAGTCTAGTTCAGGGGTGTCAAACCGGTGGCCCACAGGCCGGATGTGTCACGTGCTGGCCATGGCCACCCCTAGTTTAGTGAACGGAAAGGTTACAATACATCCAGAAGTGAAATTCAGCAGGTTCTGACAGGTTCTGGAAAATCAGTAGCAGAAATTTTGAGTGGTTCAGAGAACCGGCAAATACCACCTCTGGCTGGCCCCAGGAGTGGGGCGCTCTACATGGGGCTGCCCTTGAAGAGCATATGAAGACTTCAGTTAGTCCAGAATGCAGCCGTGCGAGCAATTGTGGGTGCACCTAGGTACAGCCACGTTACACCTATCCTCCGCGAGCTGCACTGGCTGCCCATTGGTCTCCGGACATGCTTCAAGGTGCTAGTCGTTACTTTTAAAGCCCTGCATGGCATTGGACCTGGTTACTTGAGAGACCACCTCCTGCCAATTACCTCCCAAAGACCGATTCGATCGCACAGACTAGGCCTTCTCCGGATTCCATCTGCCAGCCAATGCGGGCTGGCAACCCCCCGGGGGAGGGCCTTCTCTGTTGCAGCTTCGGCCCTCTGGAACGACCTCCCCGTTGAGATCCGGACTCTTACTACCCTCTCGGCCTTCCGTAAAGCTACTAAGTCCTGGCTGTTCCGGCAGGCCTGGGGCTGTTGAAGTATCCAGCCCCACTTTAATTGTGAATGTTGTTGTATTTTAAATTTTGTATTGTCTTATTTATCCTCTTCCCTTTTTATTGTAAACCGCCCGGAGTCCTTCGGGAGTGGGCGGCATACAAAACCAATAACCTAACTAAACTAAACTAAACTAATGGAGATTTTGCAATATCCTTCCCCTGCCATGCCCACCAAATCACGCCCACAGAACCGGTAGTAAAAAAAATTTGAATTTCACCACTAGATACATCCCGTGATGACAATGTGTCGTCAGGAGTTTGACACCCCTGGTTTGGTTGATCAGGTTTCTTGTAAGGCAGAGGAGTATGCATTTGGCATCAAGTTAAAAAAAGTGCCCCGGACTGGTTTAGAAATAAAAAAGATTGCTGTAAATTAGCCACAGCCTAAATAATTGCTACTATATCCATTTTAGTTATGATAGAGAGCAATTTCCTTTTGGAGAAACTGGCCTTGACCACTTGATGTCTAGTAACACCAACATCTTATTCCTGGAAATTGCACTTGTGACACTGCATTTAAATTTTTATTTTAGCAACATGAAGCAAACAAATTGGTAAGGGGCTTCTGATGGCACCATTATTATTATTATTTATTTGCCATGCTAATTTTTCTTGGAATATCTTGTGCCTTTTAGCCAGCTGTTTCCTTAACTAAAGGCTCCCATTGACAGCTTCTGCTAAAAACAATCCCAATTTGGGATGAAATCCTGTTTATTTTTGTCAGAGAAGAAAATATCTTCAGAAATATTAGGACAGACCACACAACCCCATTTAGCAATATGTGACTGGATTTTGTTTATTCAAATTAAGCGTAGCCTAACAAAACCTATGCCAAATGGTGGTAACAGCCCAGACTTTAAATAACTTAACTTTAAGATACAAGTCAAGAATGAATTGAGTAATAAATAATCATCCAGAAGACACAGTCCTGGAAACTGATGGTACATTAGATAGTTTCTTTCTCATTTCCAGTGAATATAAAGGCTGTTATACGCAAGGAACAAATCCTCTCCTGTACAAACACACACAAATATGAGTGTCACAAAATCAATGATCTACTGATACAGAAGTAATTCCGTCTTTTAAAATTAATATTGTACTTAGTTAAGTTTGATGCATTCCACAATCATTTTAAGAGGTATAATCTGAGTTAGTAGACTTTGAATTTACATGCTGTTCTCATGTATAGTTTAGCAACAGTAAATCAATTGCACCTGCTATCAAAGTGACTTTCAATTACTGTAGACAATTTTCTATATCAGTTAAATAAATCTTTCTCCACAACTGTGTAGCTCTCTGAGCATGCTTTAATTCACATTTTTAGGATAGATAGATTAGACAGAGATAGAGACAGAGAAAGAGAGAGACAAAGACAGAGACAGAGACAAAGAACAGACTTTTCCATATTTTCAAGTTCGAATCTGTAGCAACAGAAATGTATTGTATGACAGGGTTTTTTCAAACTGTGTTCTGTGTAACCCAGTGAAAAACAAAGGGCAAAAACAGAGTCAAATCCATCCAATTTTCCATCATTAGAGCTTTGCCTCTTTATAAGGGTTTCTGGAAATCAACCCTCCCCCAATAACAATTTCCATGACTTGTGAACATTTGAACCTGCTGCCAGAAGATGACATTTGGGAAGGGTAGAGACAATTTAAGAAAGGTGGTCTTGCTAATACCTGCGTTGTAACCCAGTAATGTTCAACATTGACAACTTTATAACCTGGGGACATCAACTCCCAATTCTGGGATTTGAAGTTCACAAATCATAATGTTGCCAAGGGAATTGACATCCACAAGTCTTAATGTCACCAAGGTCAAACACCTTTGCTCTAACCAATAAGGATTATAGGCAGCCCCTTGAATTACAGCCCAAAGCCAACTGTCCACCATTGCAGCCTGCACTGCTTACAACTTTTTTTGCAAAGTAACTTGCTGAAAGCAAATAGGTTAGTTTAGTATTATTTCACATCAAAATGTGACATATTTGAGACAGAGAGAAAATCTAGACCTAGCTCATTGCATCATTATTGAAGCTATGGTTTACGTTAGTTTTTTTGTCCACTGGCCGTTAAAAAAAACAACCAACAGCATTTTTGAAACAGGGTTGGTTCATCATGTGCGCGTCTTCATATTTCAGCCCTCCCTCGCAGAGATTCCCTTAGTACCATATGCTTCTCTTTTCCTTCACGGCGTGATGTGATCTCTTCTGACTGTTACATGCATGTGAAAGGACAGTGGGCTTTGGGGGGCGAAGGGAAGCCATGCTTAAGAAAGTACACGTCGGTTGGTTGGCAGCTCTTTGGAGCTGATTGGATTTGACAAGTGTTATAGCTCCTCATGTAATGGATGTTTATGCTTTGGCAGAGGGGAGGTGGAAAAAATGTAATTCCCAATGAAAGAGCTATTATTTAATTACTAGCTAATAATAAACACTCTCTCCTGGAATCTTACGCTGGGCCTGATTTCCTTCTTTAAGCATGAATTGAGCTTTTTCAGTCTCAATCGGCTAATAGGACCTATTTGTGCAACCTTTATGTTCAAATAAGATGACCCATGTGTCTGTCTATTTTCTCTTAAAGTTTACACTATCCAGAAAGCTAATTCTAATCTCTTTTCCCCTTGTTGCACAGGTGTATCCTGCGCAAGCATCTTCGCTTTTCTTTTTAATTTAGTATTGTCTTCTAGCCCAAATTCTTTGCTCATATGTACTTTTCCTAATTAACCCCAATATTGTCAATTTAGTTTGAGGGACTTTGGGATACCGATTCCCTTGTGCTGGTTAATGACTGCAATAAAATTATTTCAATTATCTATTTTTTTTTCTTTTCCAAACAGTGACAGATGTTTACATACGTACCCCAGATTTCCTCACTCTTCCTTAATTTAAAAATAAAATATTTACATTCAATCCTGCTTAAAGGATTAGGACTCTTAATAAGTAGTCGGCAGCAATAATTCCACAGACGGTGGCAACTTTCTTTTCATCCAGGCTAAGGGGTGAGGTTGACAGCATGGCATTGGGTGTGGGTGCGGATCTATTTTTTTCCTTGTCATTTTCTCCTTCCATACATTTGCAATTTGAAAAGCTATATTTTCCGTACTTCATTATTTTTGCTCTTGTTTAGCTTACCTTTAGCATTCACAACATAGTCTGTGATACAATAGTTATTGTTATCATTACTGCCATTGCAAGAAACCAAGAGCTTAACCTTTGGCTTAATCTCAAATATTTCAGTAATACACTTATCATTTGTGTAGGAGGAGAAAAAGGGGAAAAAATAAATCCATGCCCCAGAGGGACAGCTGTAGCTTAAAAATGTAAAATATTAAGTAAGTACTCCTGCATAATGCAGTAATATAAACAGATTCTGCTGTAGCAGATGTACATTGAGGGTGCTGAATAATTTCAGATACGGAATGGAACCTTTTAAACTAGCTCTTTTAATAATTCTTCCTTTAAACTGCATTTGAGTAGATAACTTGAATGAATTTCTACTCCTAGGGAGGCAGATATTTCCATCCTCTTGGTTGTTGTTTTTTTTTCCTGGCAAGATGTTTGTCCCGCAGATAATGAATATAGTTTTAATTGTTAACCAGATTAGAAGCCATATCTTCGAAATGGAATTTTAATCAACCGTAAAGTAACTAGCCTGGCTAGTCTGTTGTGTTCAGTTGAGAAAACTGGAAAAAGTTGCTAGATAAGCAAATGATAAGATCATATTTTCTTTTGCCTTGAAGTGGTGAAGTTTTGATGTACCCAGATTGATAGCTTTGCTCTTACATATTGAAACCCAGCTGCTGCACTACGTTGCCACTGCCCAGGAGCCCAAACTGTTCATAAAATTCAAAAGCTAACAACTGCCAACTAGTCAGCACATTTGGCCTGTTTATGAGTAAAATTAAAATATATAAAGATCCAAAATGCACATATATACAAGCACCTACTCATTTTAAAAAAAAACCTTGCTTTTAGCTCTTTGGAACTCCAACTGATTCTAGACATTTGCCTTATGATTAGTGATTTTAAAAAATCCTAGAATTAAGAGCCATACCTTTTTTTATAAGAAGTTGCTGGTTCACAAACCAACGTAAGTTTTTCAATAACTGCCTAGCTATCTTTTCCTAGCTAGATGAGGGTTTTTAAAATTATTATTGGTCCTACAGTCAGCCAGATGTTTAGACTGGATTTAACATATTTAACCACCTATCCAGCCCTTCCCAAAGACCTGGGATAGGCAGATATTGTTGTTTGATGGTATTGAAGGTATCATCGTAGGATGTAAGCTGTTATAAATAAAGCTACCTATTGCAATTGACTGGTGGCGATTTTTCAATGCCATTGGAGTTCAACTTGAGATGTTTTGGAAATGTACCACAGATGCCTATTACTATTGGTACTACCTATGCTTTCTTTTGCTGTAGACATATTAGTTTTATTTGCAGTTCTTGGTATTTTGTGATTTTCTCCAATTCTCTCTCTTCTATTCTGCTGTCTCCAGGTATTGCCAGGTCCACTATTTAGTTTTCTTTTTGTCTTTCTTATTGATGAATGGTTAATTCTGAGGTATTGTGTGGTGGGTGCTTGTCTGTTTGAATTCTAAAGTCCCAGAGCACTTTAGTTCTTCATTCTTCATGTTCTTCTTTGTACGCAAGTACTGATGCCAATAGCCACTGGGACTAGCACAGCTAGTTTATGCTATAATCTTTCCCTTCCAATTTTAAGATCTTGTGATTTTATGATTTTGTGCAAATCTGGTGTATTATGGGATAAGACTTTATCGGTTTATATTCAGAAGTCTCACAATATTTTAACCTGCTCATATTCAACTACTTTTCAAACTATACATCCCCACCAATTTTTCCTTACTGGCTTATGATAATTTTTATGGATGTTCTAGTGAACCATTTTAGTGACTGTTATGATCTTCTGGCACAAGCTGAGTGTATGATATACTGTTTCTTCTGCCTTTTTGCACCATCTGTCCTTTAAATCATTAGATGATATTTCAATTCTGATAACATTGATTCAATTCAAGTCTTGGTTGCATTAATTTGAATAGATCAGTCTTCAGTTTCTTTTTTAAGTATTCTAGTTGTAAGCCATTGCCACATTTTATTTTATCCACTTTCCTCTTGATTTTTTAAATAGAATTTCACCACATAATGCTTTTCCTTACCTGGATTTTGTTTCCATTTTCATTATATTGTTTTAACATTCATGTTTTGTTTCTTGCACGTTCAGTAAGTTCCAATTTTTAACTTGCAACAATGCTTGGCTCTCTTTTATGCAGTCAACCAATACACAACTTTCTTCTTCAGAAGTTTGGATCTTGGATGTTTTAGATGTTTCCAAAACTGCAATGTTTCCTTGTTGTTTGGTATTCCATTTTCAGAATTCATGTTATCACCTATACTTTGATAGAATCTATTCTAATTTTATGAGATAGCTGATTTTGCTTAAATTGGATGATTCATGCTTAATAGCATTCAATTTCCCCCAAATTGCTATTTGCTGATTTCTGATTTATTACTTTATTAAATGTATATAACGTCCATCTCACTGTCAAGCATATCTGGGCAGCCCACAACATCATAAAATCACAATATAAACCATGAACAAACATCAAAAACATTCAAGAATAAAAATTAAAGCATTAACATTATGAAAAAAAGAGATGAAAAGAGATCAATACGTAAACAGGAAAGAAGTGGAATCTTCTCTTAATCTATTAATCATCTCCAGAATGGGACGACCTCGTTGGAACCTTCAAGTCAAGTTTCCAAGTCCTTTTGGAAGGTCAATAGAGTAGGGGCAGATTTCATCATGAGGGGCACAATGTTCCAAAGAGTGGAAGTCATGGCAGAGAATGCTCTTCTCCTGGAACCCACCACCAAAAATTCCTTAGCTGATGGGATCGGGTGCACATCCTCGGGTGCACATCCTTTCTGGTAGAATGAGTGGGGCAGGTCAGTTCGATTACCATTTGACATTTTCCCTGGTAATTTGGAGCCATGTCACAAAGGAGTAACCAACACCTTGAATTCCACCTGGAAACAAACTGGCAACCAGTGCGGTTTACACAATACTGGTGTTATGTGGGCCACTCTAAGGGCTCCTAGGACTATCCACATTGCTGCATTCTATGCCAGCTTTAACTCCCAAATACACTTCAAGGGTAGCCCCATGTAGATTGCTTTGCAGTAGGCCAAACATGAGAGACCGGTGCATGAGTTACCAAGTGCAGGGCTTAACAATCCAGGAAAGTGCTCAAGTTGTCCAAAGGGCGTCCTAGCCACAATTTTATTGTCCTGTTTATTAAAATTTAATCCTATTTAAAGTAAAGTTATGGAGATGGAAACATTATTTTTCATTCAATTTTGTGAATGTCCTCTAGGATATAAGCAGGGGAAACCCAGGGTCTGATGTTCCCTAAGGCTCAGAAGTGAACTAGGTGAATTTGGACTAGTTACTCTCTTTCAGCTTTGGACAGGAAAGTTGAAAAAACATGTATTTATCAACCTGCATTGAGTCAACATGACAGCTTCAATGAAGAGCTATCCTGTACACACACACACACACACACACACACTCAGTCCAACTGACTTTGGATGATTCAATCTGAATCGGTTGAAATGTCTGAATCAAATTGGATGCATTTCCTGAACTGAATCAACTATCCAACTTAGAGCAATTCAAAAGATGGAGTCAAACTGGCAATGCAAATTGGAACAGACTCACGGGCCTAAAACACAGGCAAAGGATTAAAGAAAAATAATAAGTATTGTATTACAAAATATAGAAGCATAGTAGGGTATCTACAGCTATGGTCATTGGCTCCACAAAGGCAAAGACATCAAGACTCCACATCTTTTCACCTGCCTGGGTGACTGTGTCATTTTGAAGCCAATGATCACAATTGCAAATGCCCCTGAAAAAGTTGGACTATATACAAACAAGCAGCTGAGTTGACTAACTGTTCATGAAGAAGGAAAAAGGGGAGAATCAGGTAGGTGTTAACTTCGAACACAAGAGGTTGGAAATCACTAGAGAAATTGGAGTGCGATATAGACTAGCCTTCACATGGTGCACCCCGGACAATATAACTTTGTCATGGCTAAATAGTCTGCCTATTCTGAAGAATCACCCAGCAAGAAGAAGAAGTACGAGTATCGAAAATAACAACAACAGTTAATGCTGTATTCTGTTATGCTATACAAAGTAAATGAAATACCAGAGATATTAACAACCCTAATAAAAGGGGGCAAGGTTGAGATTGTCAAAGAAGGCTATAGATTAGAAGAGTGTAACAAAGAGAGCTGACAGAGTGTGGATCATACCTGGCAATTCTCTATCCATGTGTCTTCCATAATGTGTAAATATGTCTGATATAACACAAGAATCCAAGTCATTCCGGAAAGAACAAAATGCCTTGCACAACTGCTAAAAGAGAGGGGGAGGGAAGGGAAAGGGAAAGAGAGAGTGGGGAGGGATGGAGGGAGAGAGAGGAAGGAGAGAGGGGGGAGAGAGGGAGGGTGGGAGCATGGAGGACTTTCAGAGCACTTTCCAGAAGCACCGCCACTTTGACCCTGTGAGTGTTTGCAGCACTTATAAGAGGCCTCCATACAGTAGTAGATCATAGAGTGCAGGTCAGAGTGTTTATTATCACTCTCAGGACTTGAGCAATCCTATTAAATTTTAGCAACTACTAGCAGCAATGGGGAAAAGGAGGGTGGATGACCCGAAGAGAAGATTACTAGTTCTCTACTGCTGCTAGAAATGGGGAAACAGTAATCCTGATTGGTAAGAGGTTAAAGTGACATCCATTCCTCAGACTAAACTTCTCGGAGAAAATATCTTCAGATCAAAAGGAGGAAGAATGTTCTTTTGTCATGCAGAACTGGATAGTAATGATAAAAGGCAGGCATTTTTAGACTTCTGAATGGGCACGGCTCCATCTTTCTTGTTCTTGGTGTTGTAATACACTAAATTGATTTTTATCTCTCTATGATTTCTTAAATCTCTAGAGTTAATTGCCTGTTTTATCTGTCAAATTTCTGAAGAAGTATGATTTCATTAGAAACTTAAATTGTGTATTTAATGTTCATTTTTTTTACCTACCATGTTTCCCTGAAAATAAGACAGGGTCTTATTTTCTTTTGATCCCTGAAATAAGCACTTGGCCTTATTTTTGGGGAGGTCTTATTATTTTTGAGGTACAGGAGGTGGCAAAAATGGTCACCTCATGGCTGCTGCTGTGTTGCAATATTTGGGGGGAGGGCTTATTTTCATAGGAGGGTTTATTTTAGTGCATGCACTCAAAAGCCCAATTGGGATTATTATGCAGGGAGATCTTATTTTTTTTTGGGGGGGGGGGGACAGAGTAATGAAACCTTTGAATTTTGAAGTTCTTCATCATCCAACTTTTCTAAAATATATTAATCACCCTTTAGCAGCAACTTTCAAGATAATATGCAATAAAATAGAACAGCATAGAATATCATTTAATTTGTGTACTGCCCCATAATGCTTTACAGCACTCTGAGTGGTTTATAATGTCAGGCTAATACCACCAACAATCTGGCTCCTCATTTTACTAACCTTGGAAGAATGGAAGGCTGAGTCAACCATGAGCCCTGACAGGATTGAACTTCAGGCTGTGGGCAGAATTTGCCTGCAATACTGCATTCTCACCACTGCACCACCAATGTTCATATAAGCATGTAAAAAACCAATAAGTTAGAACTATCGGTTGATCGTTTACAGAGCTAAAAGTGGTAAGCAAATCACCTTGAAGAACTACAATTAAAAAGTATCTGAGAAACCAAATAAGTCTTTAGAAACAGAATATATCCCAAATCTCATACCTCCATTAATCTCATTTTAAAAACATTTAATTTAAATATAGTTTTAAAGTATATTTTTCTACATGACACATTTTGAAATGTATTATGATGCCCATGAAAAGGAATATGCATACTTGCATTGTAGGGAAACATGAAAACCATTGGTTTAGTGTTTTCCAGCCTTATCATCCATCTAATGCTACAAAAATAAGGCAAGTCACTATAAATGAAATAATTGGAGTCTGTAGAAATAGCCATTGCTTAATTTTTTAGTGAGGCAGAGAGAATATAGCACTGATTTTTTTTAAAGAAATAAGTAAAGTAGCAGTCTGAAGGCAGGGATCAATACAATGAGACATTTATCTGTGTGCTTTGCGTACTTTGACCAGTAGAACAAAAACAGTGTCTTAACTCCTTCCTTGAAAATTTCAAGTGATCAGTAATGACAAAAATAAATCAATAAGCATTGATCATTTGAGAAGCTCTGGATTAAGGGATTTTAAGTACATCTGTGCATCCCTGCGTATCTTGAAAAAGGGTGTTGCTAAAATCTGTTTTCTTCCTAAATGTATTGCAGTAGGTTCCCTGTTCATAAAGGTGCTTGATGATGTAGTTAACATTCCCAGTTATGTTTAAGTCTGTGTTTGTGTGCACACACTCCAAAAAACCCTGAATATCAAATTATATGACAAGTCCAGCTGCAATCTAATGTTTGTTTCCCTAATAATGAAGGAAACAAAAGCCAACATCTCAGCTATAAATGCATACCAGTCCATGCAGAAAGAAGAGAAAAAACAAGACAGACAGACATGGCATTAGTAGGCAGTTTCTTGTTGGTAGACAACAGACGGGAGTGTGGGGAGAAGGGGTTACACTTGACAACCTGATACCCTGTGTGTGGCTTCCAGATTGCAGATTTTGCAACTACGTCTTAATTAATGAAAGAAGTGGGGGAGGAGTTGTCCTCACAGCATGTTGGGGAAGGAAGCTTTATTCTAGCTTGATCCTTGCTACAATCCCCAAGACAATTGTTTTTTTTTTAAAAAAAAACCTTGCAGGACAACACCGCATGAACAGTGATGAATGATATTGTGCAACATTATACCGTTTTGACCAAATGAAATCCTATCAGCCAGTTCTAAAATAGCTGGGCTACGCAGGATAAGAAAAAATGGTTTAAATTTGTATTTTTCTAATGAACTTGTTTTATCGATGGATAACACCAGCACTCTCAAACTTTCCTATGGCTGAACCTCTTTTAACATGACCAGCATTAGCAGCCTTAAGGTGTGGAGAGTACAGATGGGAAGATTGAGACAGTAATTTGGCCCCATAACAAAAATCAAAAGGAGGGAAACTTATTGTGGCTATTTGCCTATTGCCATCTTTTAAAAGCTTTGATATTCTGGCACGTACATAAAATAAGAGTTCATTCCAAGTACTAACTTGAATTTCCCCCCAGGCTTCTCAAGGTTTGTAACATATGTCAAGTAGGCTGAACGAGGGCTTGTTTGTTTGTGTGGATAATGGAATGGGGGGAGATTTGTTAGAGCAGTTTCAAGCTCATTCCCTTACCTCTTCTCTCTGCACCATTTTTTTTGCAGAAAGGTGATCTCTCAATGTCCAAAGACTTTAATTTAAGGCACACGGCAGCACAGACTGAATGGTTCGAAATCCAGGACAATTTCTGAGGTTTCTCAAACACTTTCCTTAATCGTGAAGCAGGGGGTCTTTTCTTCATTTGTGGGTCCACCAACACTCCAAACAAATCTGAAGCCATTACGACACATGGCAGTTGGTCGATAGTGTGGAAAAAACCTCATTTACTGACTGGCCAGACAGTTTTAAAACCTCCAGATTTTTCTAAGTCTAGGTTATTAACTGTCTGACTGTAATCACATCTTCACCATAGGGAGCTTCAAAAGCTTTTCATTTGCATTGAATCAGTTGCCTTCCTCCCTGCCTCTTCCCCCCTGGAAATAAGCTTAAATAATTCAACAAACTACACACATGGCTAGTGATTATTGAACCATTCTGAAACACTTGAGGCAAATGGACCATTATGCAGTGGGAATTAAAACTTTCCTTTCCCTTGTCATTAGAGCGATATGTACATCACAAATTCTCACTATAGAGATTCACAGACCTACACCAGGGAGAATATTGGGTGTGCTTAAATATAGGCAGGTGTGTGAATGTAATGTGTACACCCTACTGTATAGTGCCACCATCAGTAAATTACTGAAATGTCGCACGATTCTATCGATGGTGATGCCATTGAGTGGATTTAATCTGTGGATGTGCAGATAATTAACATCTGTTTCATCCTGTGAAATAAATCAACTTTGTAGTCTTTGTAGTACGGTCTTTTCTGCAATCTGTTTTACACTAGTATGGTTCTGAATAACTACTGACTTTTTCATACCCTCAGAGGACAAACAGCTACATCATTTTTTTACTTGGGGCCAACTAGATATTTTTTGCATGACTAAGAACAACTTCCAGAATGTTGAATCTGACGTAGAGGGCACCATACGCTTCCACAATGCCTCTGTCTAGAAGTTGTGGATGCTCCATCACTGGAGGTTTTAAAAAAGAAATTGGACAACTATTTGTTTGAAATGGTTTAGTGTCTCCTGTTTGAGCAGGGAGTTGGACTAGAAGACCTCCAAAGTCCCCTCCAACTCTGTTATTCTGTTAATGTCCCTCTCACGGGCAATATTTTTCTTTTCTTTTTTTTTCTTTTGGCATCCAGACTAACAATAACCCAGTGCTCCAAAAGTCCATGTTAAATTTCAATTTGCTGTACAAATCGGTATTTTCTGATTGGACAATAATTGCTATGCTAAAATAATCAACATTTGTATATTGGTAGTATGTCGGTAGTGAGCATAAAGAACATTCTTGTTTCAAACCATGCTTATAACATCTGAAAGAAAGGCGTTTTGGTATCATTTTAGGATATATTTTTTTCTAGAAAATGTTTTCAGGACATACCCTACCACAGAATTCACAGGATGGGCAAAGTATCTGAGTGTCTTTCTAAGCCCTAAGAAGGAAGAGGGCCTGATTCTTTATATGCAGGTAGCTTGTGAGAGTTTTGATTGACATTCCATTCCCAAACTATGAATATGCATTATAAAATGGCTGCTTTGTGCCCAAAGGATGCAATTGCTTTTGACAATAGCAATCCGCTATTGTTGACATGGTCTGAAAGGTATTTTTCAAAAGGCAACTGGACTTTGTTGGGTTTTTTTTCCTTGAAGACATTTCAGTCCTCATCCAAGAAGCTTCTTCAGTTCTGATTGAATGGTAGAGAATGGAAGGTTTTCAATTCCTTGCAGACAGCTGGTCATTAGCACTCTTGGGGTCACCTGAATAGTGCAAATAGGAACTCCTTTCAGCAGTTCCAAGATGGTTCCACATCTATTTGCACAATTCATGCAACCCTGAGGACACAGATAAATCTCCAAGTTGCCTCAATGACTGTGTGCGTGCGTGCATGCATGCGCACGCTAATGGCCAGATGACTGCAAGAAATGTAAATCCTTTCATTCTCCACCATTCAGTCAAAACTAAAAAAAGTCTTGCAGGAGAAGTGAAATATCTTCAAGGGGAAAAAAACCCAAGAAAATCCAGTTGCCTTTTGAAAAAGCACCTTTGGGACAACAATAACCTGGATGACTGAAAATGGCCATAGACAATTGACATGTGGTATATGTGACTCTTGATCTGCTCTTAGAAAGTTCTCTTCTTGGGCGCCAATAGTCGGTGAGGCCTATTCATCAGAATGGGTCAACTCTGAAGGATTTCTGGCCCTATGGCTCCATTTCCTTACTGTCACTACCAATGTTAGATTAGGGAGCAGTGATAGGCAAAACAAGAAATAACACACTTCATGCTTGGCTCTTGGTTTCTCTTTGTCAATAATGTCAAAGGAATAAGGCAGGTAAATGAAGCTAGTACAGAAGTAATTGAGCCCATTCACAGAAAAGGTCTTCACTGAAAGCATCTTCCTCCCATCACCTCAAGCAAAAATGGCAGCGGACATTGTGACCCAAGGTAGTACAGAATAAGTATGGTGTGTGAAGGCAGAGTAGCATTATTTCCTCTCTACTGACTCTCTCCTTAATGAAAGGAAAGGTTGCTACTTATTCCGCAGCTGTAATCATCCTCCTCATCATCCATTTATCTACCTGGGATATAAAATCTGCCAAAAATGACACAAGCAAAACTTTTAACTTGCTGAGATGTGCTATTTGACTATAAATGACCACCCAAAACCATTTTTCTATCTTAAAAAGGGATGGAAGGAGGGAGGGAGGGAAGAATGAAAAAAGGAAAGAAGGAAGATTTCTGATGTTTCCTGCCAGCTTTTTACAATGGGGAAGCCAGCAGGAAGTCAGAAATCGCTCCATCTCCCCTTGACTTTTTACCCACCTCATTCTGGTTCTCTCTCCAGACAAGGAAATATCTCTGAATTGTTGACCCACTAGGACATAAGTTGTATAGTCTTAACTTTTAATCACTACTCTCAAAACTCTAAAGGTTCCCTTTTTTGAGGTTTTTTTTTTTTACAAAGTTTGATTTGTTCTCAGCTTACACAAATATAATTGATATATGGTTTTTTTTAAAGTTTAAAAAATGTTTTATAATAAAGTGGTCAGTTTTTAGAATGGTGTTCCACCTGTGTATTGTAGCATGTTTATATCTACTGTATATGTTGTTTAGGATTAAATGAACCTTCTTTTCTTTTAATGTTCATTCAAGCAGCCATATGAGCTGCACAAGCTTTTTAATATTAATCCATTCTCAACCCTCACCAATTTTATTGTGAAGTAGAATTACACCTTGGGCTCCAGTGATTGAGATTGTTTTGAACACTAAGCATGAGTGGGAACTGCTAAGTTCAACTTATTCTGTAATGAAGTTTATATTGCACAACTCCATAATTTTTGCTATACTCAGCAGTTTCATCCAACTATTGTAATAGGCACTAATATAAAAGGTTGAAATTTGTGTCTGATGCATTGTATACAAAAAATAAAGTTATAGGGTACATTTTTGAGCTATTCGCAAACACAGTCAATTAATTACCCAATTAAAATGTACTTCATAACTTGACACAATACTAAATTTAAATGCCATAATCACCTCAGCTTCACCATTCAGAACGCTGTAATTTGGGGAAAATGTCATCAAAGAAAAATGCTGGAAATTCAACAGTCCAATTTAGTTGTTTTTCAGTTGAAACATGATACTCCTAAACATTATACTGTGCATATAGCAATATCTACACACAAATACCAATAAATGAAACTGAATGTGTTTGTCATGACATTTTTGTTATGTCATAGGTTTGCCAGTTGAAGTTGTTTTCGCATTCTTAACTGTTTAAGAGTGGATATGCCTTTGGTTTAGGTATTTAGATGATATATAGTATGTAATTTTGGGTTTTCCTATAAGATAATGGTACAAAGTTTGGTGTAATGGTACATTATTGTCTTGATTTGAATGAAGGTTTGAAGGGTGAAGGGTGAATGCATTTTCAAATGGAATTAAATAGGCAGGCATTGCTTAACACTGAGGAGGAGCAGGCTGTTCCCAGCAACAGTTCTCCAGATACTGCATAAGACCCATCCTTGAGAAGATCAAAGCATCATTTCTGGATGTTAAGAATGGAAGATCCTTGCTCTTTGAATACGTCCATTAAACAACTCCTCTTTAATCACTGGCTCACTTACACTTAAACAGTACAGAAATGGTTTATTATTATTATCTGGTTAATATTTATTAACCAGATTGAAAAACAATACTTTCTCTCTGGACCTCAAGAAAGATAGAAGACAATTCTTCCTCACTACCTTAAAAAGTGTACACAGAGGGTCTGCCATTGAGGTCATCTGTATTGCCTGTTTTTCTTTAACCATCATTTCAAGGGATTCTGTCAAAATGTATTTCTTTTCTATAACTTTTGTTGAACCACATCATATTTTTCTTTGAGTATATTGCCCTTTGTGTTGGTTTGTGATAAGTTTCCATTAATTTCACAATACCTGAAATCCTTTTTGCAGGTTAACCAGGTGAAGGCTAATGTAAGAACTAGGAATAGATGCAGTGCAGCATTGATTATTTCAAATATTACGTACATCTTTTCTAAATTTGGTTCTTTGACCTCCAGATATAAAAAAAAATCTGAAGAAAAATAATCATCTGTTCTCACATAGGGTCATCCATATAACTATTGACTGATCCTTCATTTTTTTCTATAAATATTATTAATTTTTTTACAAAAAACATAAAACCAACAGAAACTAATATAGAGTAAAAGAAGCCAAGAAATAAAGAAGAAGAAAAAGTATGGAAAGAGAAAAGAAAAAGAAATAGGAAGAAGCTTCTGATATCCTCTGCAGCAAATATAAGTACATAATTATCTCTTACTCTATGATTATAAAAAAGAAAAGCTCACTTTTTTTTCTATTAGCCATGCCTTTTTTCCCTAATCATCAAAGCAACAAATTAGAGGCGCATCATTTTTTCTTTCAGATCTTCTCTGAATTAGATTCAAAATGGAGAAAGTAGGATACAAAGTTGGGGATAGACATTGAAAACCTCAATTCCATCTCCATAGCTCTCTTTATAAGGATTGTTCAGCATGCATCTTCTAGGCCAGCAGTCTTCAACAGTCCCCCCACAGACCGGCAGTGGCAGCAATAGTTTCACACATGCAACATAAATCCTATACATGCCCAAATAAAGTTTCACAGCGCGCCCACCCACCACCTGCTCAGTTCCAGTTCCCAACAGGCTGTGGACTGGTACTGGTTCATGCTCCAGTGTTGGGGATGCCTGTTCTAAGCTGCATGTTTCCCTAAAATATGGAACAGTAATCAACATTGTTATAATCCCATCCAAATAATACAAGGAAAATAAGAGTCTTGTATCGTTAATACCTAGTTGGGAAGTAAAGGGGGTATTCCCCTTTTTTAATGTATGGGAGCAGAGGAGGTAGGATGGCTGTTATTATCTGTGAATCTCTAGCAGCCTATAGGGACGCTGCAGGAGACATCACAGAAATGAGACCCTTTTTGTGAGATTGGGCTGTAGGAATCAGTGGGGAGTGTGGTGGATTTGCCTTCTGGCATTGTAGCAGTATCTCTCTCCATGGTCCTGAACTCTTGTGTCTAGGTTGGCAATGAAGTTATTCTGGTTTGTGATTCTGGAAGATTTCCGTAGCCTTGCAATTCATGACTGCCATGGACTTGGTTCAAATTATTCACATTCAGACCTTGGATCTGGTGTTCAGTGCTCCCATTATTTGTATTACTAGTGCTGGGATCTGAATCTAGGGAATGTTAATATCATGGATGGTTCTCTTTCTCTTGACCTTATAGTTCTCTGTAGCCACCCTCACTGCAAAGAGGTGGGTCCATTAGATCAGCCCAATCAGGGTTATCTGCCTGAAGGTAACTCTCCTTCCCACAAGAGCAAATAAGGTGGCCATGTTCCATGTCCAATGTTGTCTTCTTGTGGATCTTCAGAAGCCTGGCCTCTATTGAAGCCCCTGCCTTATGGAATTATAGAATCCAACATGTCCCCACTTCTTTAACCTTCAAAAGAGCACATAAGACCTGCCTTTGTTCCCAAGTGTTGGGAATAGGATGATATCAGGGTGGAATGAGAATATAGTGAAGTGGCATCAAGGAAGTGAGAGAGTGGCACTAGATTTTTCTGTTTTGATTGAACTGGTTTTTGTATTTTTATTTATCTTAATTTATTATGGTATTTTATGTTATATTTTAGATTGTGAGCTGTCCAGTATTTAACATATGAGGGATGGAGGAGCTACACAAATATTTAAATGAATAAGTTTAATTAATTGGACTTTAAATTAAATTGATATTTAGGTATTAACTTGATTTTGGCCACTTTGGGAAAATAAATAAAAATTCTCATAATTGACTCCACTGCCACAATTGTGAATATTCACCAAAGCTGACTAGTGTTCTATCTGGCTGGTTAAGGAGGAAACACCAAAAGTAGCTTCTTTCCAGGTCCTATTCTTCATTTGTCTCATTGCATTTGTTTTATGGCAAAAAATAATAATATGCCAACACTATGACAAGGTGCTCTGAAGCCGAGTGCTAAAGTGACTTGTTAAGTGGAGTGAGATAAAAGACCCAAGGAACCAGAAGACAAGGATGGCTACCGATTTCTACCAATGGAAAATCAGTCTACCTCCAAGCCCCATGTACTTAGCTCCCATCAGTCAGGCACAAATAACCAGGTGTATTCATTGTGTTCACTTTTATACAAGAATCTAGTAACTAGTCAACTAACAGTCAAAACTAAATGGGTGCTACATGAGGGTAAACAGGATTCACGGGATGGCAGACTTGAGATTCTTGTAACAACACAATAACTCAAACTGATAACATGTTTAACTTCACCTTCCAGATCAGCCTTCTTTTCTCCTACATCTCTATGGGAATGTGAGGCAGTTGAATCAGAAAAAAAACTTAGCTCAGCTACTTATCATGAATGCTAATGTGGGAACCACTATGGAAAATGTGCAGCCCAGGGGTGGGTTCCCGCCAGTTCTAACCTCTTCTATAGAAGAGGTTCCACAAAACTACAGTGCTGTTTAGAACTGATTCCAGCTCTCTCCCCGCACCCGTCTGCACATCCTCAAAATGAAGAGCGAGAAGAGGAATTCTGGGAGTTGAAGTCCACAGTCTTGTGGACTTAAAGCTGTCAAGTTTGAAGACCCCTGGGTTTTTTTTATAAAGGGTTAGGGGTGCAAGGGTCTTGTAACCTGACAGCTTTAAGACTTGCATGCTTCAAATGCCAGAGTTTCTGAGCCAACATTCTGGTTGCTAAGCAAGAGCGTTATTAAGCGAGTTTCACCACATTTTATAAGTTGGTCATGCCCACCCAGTCACATGACTGCCAAGCCACTCCCACCCAGTCACATGGCCAGCAAGCCATTTCCACAAAGCAGGCCACACCCACAGAAGAGGTTCTTAAAAATTTTGATACCCACCACTGGTGCAGCCCATGCATTTCTGCAAGCAAGTTTCTGAAATTTGTTGTAAAACATTCGAATAATTTGAATATCAAAAGCAGCAAGGAGTCACATTTCTGATTGGGATGATTCTTTTTTCTACATGAAGAAAAGCTCTTCCCAGAGGATTATTCCCAGTCCAACTTCATTGTTTGGTAATTAATCCAGTTTTCCTTAAAACATTTAAAAATAGTTAATTCAAAATAAGGCATTGGAAGAGATTTCACCTCTTTTTCTACAACTGCAGATAATGAAGTATACAATTTAGCATTACCTGATACTGGAACTAATTTCCCAAGTTATTTTTTTCCATGGTTTATATTTTAAATTTCATTCTGAATTTTTGTTTCACACAGAACCACAAAAGGAAGATTTAATCAGATTAAATGTAAGGCCCAGCTGATTAATTACTAGGTTATTGCAGTAGCATTGGACCAATTTTAATTCTTAGTTCCACCACCCACCATCATCTGTCAGATTAAGCTCCATTAGAAAACCATTAATTTTAGTGATAACATGGCTCCCTGCTCAGGTGAGGTATTAAAAAGAAGGAAGGAAGGAGATAACTCAATATTAACTTTTCATTTTTAGACACTCTGGAAACAAAATTTAATAAAAGTTAATCACTCTCTGGACATTGCAGTCCAAAATTGCAATCCAAAAAACAAAGCAAACAATTCATAAGCCTTGCTTAATAGCAGCATTTTATAAATTGATGCTTTCTAAAAAAAAAAATTATCCGAGTAATAGTAAACTAGAATTTGCTATGTATTCACTGGGGCAATTCAACCAAGAAAAAGAGAAGGAGATAATTATAGTTTTTATCCTGAAAGCATCAGTACACTGTCTGTGCCTCGGCACAGCAGTATCCAGGAACAGGATGTTAGCTTGCAAGGTAATCTCGAGCGATCCTAAATATCATAAATGTGCTTGAGTAAAACTGAGTTTTAGTAGTTGTGTTTGTGGCGCGTTAGCAAAACTATACTAAAATTACTGATAATCTTTCTGTTAGCAGGAGTGCTACATGTTGCTTGGGTATGATTAAAGATGGTAATCTTCTATATCTTACTATAAACATTATAGTTTTGACTGTTCAATGCCATGATGATCACTCATGGTGGACTCTTCAGTGATCCCCATGCCATAGGAAGATTGAAATGCAGCAGAAAGAAATACTAAAGGAAATTCATTACTGAATGAAAGGAAAGGAAGAAAGAGAGATGGTTGTCTATATAGTAAGAGAAAAGGAAATATAATGGATCCGAATAAAGATGGCCTAACATCAATAGCAAGAACACTTAGATTTATATACTGCTCCATGGTGCTTAAAATACTTTCTAAGCGATTTACAAAGTCATCATTTTGCCCCGAACAATCTGGCTCCTCATCTTAGCAACCTCAGAAGGATAGAAGGCTGAGTCTACTTTGAGGCGATCAGAATTGAACTTCTGGCAATCATCAGAATTTGCCTGCAATACTGCATTATAACCACTGCGCCACCATGGCTCTATGGAATGCAGTTGAGTAATGCATACAGGTGGAAGTAAAAAAGGCAAGTGTGGACAGCCTGCCTCCCACAAAATACAGGTAGCCATCAACTTACAACCACAATTGAGCACAAAATTTCAGTTGCTAAGTGAGACAGATGTTAAGTGAATTTTGCCCCATTTTACGATCTTTTTTACCATAGATGTTAAGTGAATCATTGCATTTGTTAAGTTAGTTTCACGGTTGTTAAGTGAGTCTGCCTTCCCCATTGACTTGTCTTGTCAGAGGTTCACATGACCCTGGGAACTGCAACTGTCATAAATATGAACCAGTTGCCAAGCACCTGAATTGTGATCACGTGTCTATGGGGATGCCATCATAAGTGCGAAAAATGGTCACAGTGTCACTTTTTTCTGTGTTGTTGTAACTTCAAATGGTCACTGTTGTGGCCCAGCAGGAGCCATTGGAGCTGCCAATGGACTCCGATAACGAGGATCCCTATGAGTTTGCTATGGAATATGTGGAGGACCCTGGGCAGGGTTCAGACTCGGAGCAGGGACCAGAGAGATTGGTTGGCCATCAGGAGGCGCCTGAGGCATGGAGCAGTGGGGAGGATCAAAGGGAGTTTGTCCCTGATGCCAGGCAATGGAGGGCAGAGAAATGGAGGCAGCAGTTACGGAGACTGACTCACAAGAGATAATCAAGCCCAGGTAGTTTGGCTTGGCCCCTCCCAAGAGAGTATATAAGAGGAGAGTTTTGAAGGAGTCCTTTTGCAGAACACAACTGTTCGTAATAATGTGGTGAACTCCTTATCTGGTCTGCCTTGTGTTCCCGTGTCTATTGAAGTCTGGGTTGCCGCCAACTTTTTGCCAGTGAGTCGTGTCTGGACTTTCAGCCAACAGGATTATAATTGCTGTGAATAAAGAGTGGCAAACAGCTAAGCCTGTGTTTGCATTCATTACCAGATGGAGGGGGACCAGAACAGGTCACTAAATGAACTGTTGTAAACCAAGGACTCCTTGTTCAGATAACCCCTTACTCTGCTAGTTTTCACAAACCGGCAAGACCTGGCTCTTCCCGGCCTTACCAGCAGGACATTGATTTGATAGTCCCAAAGGTGCTTTTTATCAACAGGTGAGGGGGTGGGTGAACCCCTGCAGGGAAGAGCTGAGGAGTTTGTTCAGTTTCTGTTGGATAAAATCACTCAGTTTCGGACAGACTTTGACTCCACTTGGCAATACCAGCTGAGATGCCAAGGGTAGGTCTAAGTTGGACTTCCTGGGATGATTTCGAATTTGTCACCCCTGAGGAAGTGGACAAGGCCATGGGAGCGATGAGCACCTTCACCTGCTTACTGGACCCGTGCCCCTCCTGGCTGGTCTCGACCAGCAGGGAGGTGACACGAGGCTGGCTCCAGGTGATTACCAACGCATCTTTGCAGGAGGGGTCTTTCCTGCAACCACTAAAGGAAGCAGTGGTGAGACCCCTCCTCAAGAAGCCTTCCCTGGATTCAGCCATCCTGAAAAAACTACTGTCGTGTCTCCAACCTTCCTTTTCTGGGGGAGGTTGTTGAGAAGGTTGTGGCGCTTCAACTCCGATGGACCTTGAATGAAGCGGATTATCTGGATTCCTTTCAGTCTGGTTTCAGGCCTGGGTACAGCACTGAAACCCCTTTGGTCGAACTGATCGATGATCTCTGGTGGGCCAGGGATAGAGGGCATTCCTCTATTCTGGTGCTTCTTGACCTCTCAGCGGCTTTCGATACCATCGACCATGGTATCCTTCTGCGACGTCTGGAGGAGGTGGGAGTGAGAGGCACTGTTCTACAGTGGTTCTCTTCTTAACTCTCTGGTAGGTCGCAGTCGGTGTTGGTCGGGGGACAGAGGTTGACCTCCAGACCCCTCAAATGTAGGATGCTGCAGGGTTCAGTCCTGTCCCCCCTCCTGTTCATCATCTACATGAAGCCGCTGGATGAGATCATACGACGGCATGGGATAAAGTACCATCAATATGCAGATGATACTCAATTGTATCTGCCCCGTGCCAGCTCAGTGTAGCGGCGGACGTGATGTGCCGATGCCTGGAAGCTGTCAGGATCTGGATGGGGATGAACAAATTGGTACTCAATCCCAACAAGACCAAGTGGCTTTGGATGTTGCCCCTGAAGGACAGTTCAGACAGTCCATCCTTGATCCTGGGGAATGAAAATTTACACCCCTCAGAGAGGGCTCACAATTTGGGGGTCCTCCTGGATTCGCAGCTGACACTTGAACACCATCTGTTGGCTGTGACCAGGGGGGACTTTGCCCAGGTTCGCCTGGTACACCAATTGCGGCCCTACTTGGACAGGGGGGCACTTCAGACAGTCACCCTTGAAAAGCATTCGGAGACTATAGCTAGTCCAGAATGCCACCACGCAAGCGATATTGGGTGTACTGAGATACACCCATATTACACCTGTCCTCTGCGAGCTGCACTGGCTGCCAATTGGTCCCCGGACGCAATTCAAGGTGTTGGTTATTACCTTTAAAGCCCTACATGGCTTAGGACCAGCCTATCTGTGAGACCGCCCACTGCCATACACCTCCCAACGGCTGATAAGATCCCACAGGGTGGGCCTCCTTCAGATTCCATCAGCCGGACAATGTCGGCTGGCGGCCCCCAGAGGAGAGCCTTCTTTGTGGCTGCTCCGACTCTGTGGAATCAGCTACCCCCAGAGGTCCGGACCTTACCCACTCTCATGGTCTTCAGGAAAGCCGTTAAAACCTGACTGTTCCGGCAGGCCTTGGGCTGTTGACCTTAGTGTTAAGGTCCAGCCCTGATTAGAACGTATGTGTGTTGTGAATTTTAAACTATTTTTTTACTTATTTTGCTTTTCTTTTTTCTTCTTTTGTTGTAAGCCGCCTGGAGTCCTCCGGGATTGGGTGGCCTATAAATTTAATAAATGAAATGAAATGAAATGAAATGAAGAGTCAACTGGACTTTCTCATTTTTCTTTGAAGATGCATCACTTCTCATCCGAGAAGAAGCTTCTCGGATGAGAAGTGAAATGTCTTCAAAGAAAAACAAGGAAATCCAGTTGCCTCTTGAAAAAAAGCATCTTTGGGACAACCATGGCCTGGATGACTGAGAATCTCCATAGATATTGGTTTGGAACCTCTGGCCTGGGAGTATGCCTATAGTTTGAATTGAGCCTCAGTGCATGGACATGGTTTATTTATGGAGTAGCTATGCCACTTCTTTAATACTGTTCTGACCTAGGCTTCCCAAAAACAGGAAGCTGACTCCTTATCTTGATAAAACTCCTTTTATTTGGTTTAAAGTGAATTCCTCTTCAGCAAAGTCCCAGGCAACAGTCTTTCAAGAGATTTCACAACTACTTTAACGCAAAGTATAGCAATCCAGAAAGGTACAAGACAAGGTTGTCCCCTATCCCCGCTGCTGTTTATATTAACCTTAGAAGTTTTAATCAGGAATATACGTAAAGAGGAACAGATAAAGGGACTAGAAATTAAAAAGGAACAATTTAAGTTACAGGCTTTTGCGGACGATCTAGTGTTTGTGTTAGAGGATCCTATAAAGTCTGGTATGAAATGTATTGAGGAATTGACAGAGTATGGGAAAGTAGCGGGTTTAAAGATAAATATTACAAAGAGTAAAATGCTGGTTAAAAATATGACATCAAAATCGAAAGAGGAGTTGGGTATCCAAACTGTCAAAAAAGTCAAATATCTAGGTATATATTTATCTGCGAGGTGTGTGTTCATCAAAGAAGATAACTATACTAATTTGATCAATAAAACTAAGAAAGACTTAGAAAGGTGGAAAAACCTACAACTGTCCCTGACGGGTAGAATCGCAGTCATAAAAATGAATGTATTACCAAAATTCCTTTTCCTATTTCAGAATATTCCCATTAAATTAGAAAAAGGTTTTTTTTAAGGATTTGAATCAATTGGTTTTGAAATTTATTTGGCAGGGAAGAAAACCAAGAATAAAACTCAAGGCTATGCAAGACACTAAAGAAAAAGGAGGATTTGGCGTACCAGATTGGGAACTTTATTATACTGCAGCCACTCTAACATGATTAAAAGAATGGATAATGTTGAGAAAATAAAAGATTACTCAAATTGGAGTATTACCTCCAATAAATAGGCTTGAATTAGGGAACGATTTCTGAAAACAGGCAGGTAAAGGTTGACTGCTGAGTATGAAGAGTGGGAGGTGGATGAATAAATGAATAAATAATCAATGAGGATCAAAAGAATATTTAGTTAATAAATATAGACCAGAATGTGTGATCAACCTTCAATATATCTGTAGATAAACATGTTAGTATAAATGTATATTTGTGGTGATTATGTTGGTTTGGGGTGTGAATATGTGATGAATGAATGTGAATTAATGACAAAAGTGTATGAGCAGCACAACAGAAGTATGCTGAGATGGTATGTTCATACAGAGAAAATGGGTGTCTTGTGTATAATTATTTCAGTTTACTATTTCTTACTCCTTTATATGATTAGCATAACATTTACTTACACGGAGGGGAACAGAGTGATTGATAACTATGTATTTACACAGAATCTATTCAGCCTTATTTCTAGGAGACCCACGGAGGGAGAAGCTATGGTGATCTAGAGATAGTCCTTGAGTTATGACCATTTTAACAGCAACTGTTCAAAGTAACAACTTTGTTGAATGGGTGGTACTTATCACCAGTCCTCAGAGTTCTGGTCATTACAGCATCCTTATGTTCTTGTGATCACAATTCCAACATCCCTTGCTGGTTTGCTAACAGCAAAATCACTGGGGAAACCAGCAGAAAGTCAGAAGTGCAATCCTCACTTAACAACCAGCATAGTTCTCACTTTCAATGGAAACTAAGACTGCTGATATTGTCATGGCAAGGCAACATGGTCACACAATGCCATGCTTTACAACTGTGTTACTTTGAGTTGGTACTACTGGCCCCAACTGCTGTCTTAAGACGAGGACTACCTGTAGAAGATAGAACTTTAAATGCATGCATTTTGGGGGTAACATACATGACTTTTAGCGCCTGTTGAAATTTCTTTGTCAGGCCTGCAGCCATCTTTTCTTTTAGATCTTTGGCCATGGCCAAGCATTTGAATGCAAATCACGTGACTATGGGGATGCTGCAAGGGTTGTAAGTGTGAAAAATGGTCATAAGTCATTCTTTAAAGTAACAGTCACTAAATGAACTGTTGTAAGTTGGGGACTACATGTATATTGTAATTATAAAAGTTGCACAACTCTGTTCTTCTTTGCTACTCAACTTGTTCTATAAATGCACATCAGTGGTGAGTTGCAAATCCTGTTCCAACCACAGCACACACATGAATCTTAGTGCCTCTGCGATGCGTGGAAGCACAGAAGCCTTTAAACACTGGTAAGGAGCTCAGGCAGGTGGGTAGGCCCTCTGGAGCACCGTACCAGAATGGTATCCAGTGCTCCAGGCTGGCTCTGGTACGCCCATACCAGGGCGTACCGCCTGCAACCCGTCACTGATGCACATGCACATATTGGTAGAATAACATCACTGCCAATGAGAATGAGATGGAAGCCCTGGTAGTGCTGTGATTAGAATGCAGTATTGCAGGCAAATTCTGCCCACCTGACTGACTCCAGGTTGACTTAGCCTTCCATCCTTTTGAGGTTGGTAAAATTAGGACCCAAATTGTTGGGGGCAATATGTTTACATTGTAAATCACTCAGTGTGCGCTATAAAGTGCTATTGCTATTGAAACTAGTTTCTTTTATTAATGTAAGAATTAGAATGATTTCAAGCATCCAAACCATCAAAGAAATTACTGATACAAAAGAAGAAATTCATGGAATGTGAAAAAGATTGGATTTCTTGTCTTCTTGAAGCTGATGCAAGAATGGCTAAATTGTCATGCTGTTAAAGTTGATCTGTTCCTTTTTATTATGAACCTTTCCTTACAGCAATACGTTTTGTATGTTTAGGTTATAAATTACATTGATTTAATTAGCAAGGTTAATTCCCAAGGGAATATACATACAGGATTGCATCAAATTAAATATTTTACCACAGAGATGTGAATCTTTTGGATAGAAAAAGAAATGACTTTATCTATTTCAATGAGTCAGTATTCTTCATATTTCAGAATGATGTGCACAATTATCCATTAATTTTTATATCCAATGAAGGTAATACAATGTTTACCATTATTCCAAATGCCCATATGTTCAATATAAGCCAACATATTTTTTCCCAGAGGAGAAATAATGTCAGTGCTTGCTAGGCAGCTTAAGGTGCAGTTAGAGGCAGATAGGCATCACAATACATATTGAGATACAAAACTCTATTAATTCTACATTTCTATCTATGGGGTCTGCTCTGTATTGAATGAATCTACCTGTCTACAACTACCAAAAGAAATTTACAATATATAGTGGCAATTAAAGCAAGTCTCGGGCATGAAAGAAACAAATAGTAATTTAAGCGAGTAAAACATTTGTTTGTTGTGTACAAATGTCCATTCCTATTCAGGTTGTATGAGCTTAAAATATAAAGAAAGATTAACTAAATAGAAGGGAAGCTAAATGTATTTCAAAGTCATTCTCAGCTGCAGTCCAATGTTTCATATGCTGCTCTACTATATGGGCATGTGTAAAGTGAATACATTTCCAATTTCTGCCATGTTGCCAAGGTTGTTTGAATAAATTACAGAAAATTTTAAAAAGTCATGATAGCAACTAAAAACTTGTTTTTAATGACAACATTTTTATTTGCCTTTTGCTATCAATAGAGAGAGAATTCCACTCTTGGGTGCTAACACCCAAAAATATTATTCATTGCTTCTCATTTTACTTTAGGAAAGCCTCTAAAATTGTGATGCAAAAGCAGGAGGACTTGGCAGGAGGACACCACCACACATGTGTGAGTGACCCCCACATGGGGGAGAATTTTTACCCTCCCCAGGCTCCAGAGACTTTCCTGAAGCCTGGTAAGGGTGAAAATGGCCTCCTCTGGCTGTTTTCACCCTACCTAGGCTTCAGGAAACTTCAGTAGCCTGGGGATGGTGAAAAACAGGCCCAAAGGGCCAACCAGATGTTTGTTTGTGAACTTCCGGTTGGAACATTGGGCCTGTTTTTTGCCCTCTCCAGGCTCTGGAGGCTTTCCTGAAGCCTGGGGAGGATGAAAACAGCCTCCCCTGGCTAATTTTCAGAAGGCTGAAAATTAGCTGGCTGTCGCACCAAAGCTGAGGGCTGCCATGCCGGCAAATATGGCTCCGCATGCCACCTGTGGCACATGTGCCATAGGTTCGCCATCACGGATCTTTACCTTAAGAAATGTTAAATACCTGATACTTTGGTTTAAAAATGTAGACCGTAATCTTGATCATTCTTTTTCATTACACCATTCTTCATCTAAATTCATTTTGTTGCAACAATTGTGCCTATAATATTGTTAGAAGGGAGGAAATTGAAAATATTGATTGATACAAGACTTTCTTCTATTTGTGGGGTTAATCTTCAAAGTCTGTAGCAACATTGTTTGCATTGATATGTTACTAAAATCTTCCCGAAACTGTATTATTTGGTGATATTTGGTATTTTTTATTACCATAATTGCTGTGTAGTAACAAAAGCAGTTACACTGAAAGAATTGAGTATGTTGCAAATTTTCCTTATTTTGTCTCTACCATCAGCTATACAGTTTATCAGCACCTGAAAATTTTGGCATGATCTTAGAAACTGAGCACAGCTGATTTCAACCTTCAGAGACATAACTACTAATATGTGCTAGTCAGGGTGGGTTCCAGCAGTCACTACTGCTGGTTCGCTCATGGGCATGCCGCGTGTGTGCTTGATGTGCACTGCCCGTGCATGTGCAGCACAATAAAAATTGTTCTGTGCATGCGCAGAAGCAAAAAACAAAATGGATGCACCTATGGCACCACCCAGAGAACTGACTTGCCTGGGTCGCTGCCAGTTCAAGAGACCCAGGCTGCCAAACCACTACCAGTTCAGCTGAACCAGTCTGAACCAGTAGAACCCACCACTGATGCTACTAAAGATTCTACTATCATGCTTTTAAATTGCTTCCCTTTAGCTGGTTGAAGACTATTTTTTAGTTATTTTATTTCAATGTTGTTCTTTGGTTTAAATTATTCATCCTTAAGATGCCTTTGAATTATAATTACATGTATGTTTTACAGTCATTAAACATTATAATTGTTTATGTGTAATGGTGAATTATATATACAGTGCTAAAGAAATAATCAGATGGCTATCAGAAATAATGTACCACAGTGATGTTCTCCAACTTCATTTTTTTTACTCACATTCCAATTTTCCTTCTGTGCCTGTCCAGACCTATTTAAATAATCATTTATTTTTGGGAGAAAATAGTTTGATGAAAAGCACTGATTAGAACAATTTTTTGCCTTCAAAGTAAACATATTACTGGAAGCAATAACTCCTTGTAAACACAACTTAACAATTCTCAGCATGAGACAACAAATACAGATTTGCTTCTACTAAAGTCAATGACAAAATGTCCATAACTTTGAGGCCATACATCATTAACAAGGCAAGCGCAGTTTGTAGTTCTTGAATTTAGCCAGCCAGTAAAATGAAAAGTGAAATGCTGCCAGACAGACAGATCTCTGCAGGAAATTCAGGCACATATGCTATCAAAATATATCAAAATTTATATTAAAATTATATATATTATCCCATACACATACCACACAAGAGAAAAAGGGGGAGGGGGAGGGGGAGGGAGGGAGAGAGAGAAAGAGAGCTCAATAGATGGATGGATTGTATTCGGGTCTTTTCCCGTGTAAGATTGAGATTGTTTTGGCAACGTTTCGGCAAGGTCTTACTCGCCATCCTCAGGCTGGTGTTTTTGGCTTAAAGAGTGGCCAGAGCTGCCGTCTTTCTATAAATCTTAATCTATAATCTATAAATTATAAATTCATAATTCTCTATATAGAAACAGCCCCACAACATGAATAAATGTGACGTTACCTCCCGCCTACCAGACATCTGGAAACCAGCCCTAGTAAACAAACGAGTCCCACCCACCACCCACGCCACTACAATACAAAACAGCAATGGACCCACAGCCAGCACCAATCAGCACCAATCTACCAATCATGATACAGCCACACATCCAAACAATCCACTTACTGAAACAAAGCCAGCACTCCACACACACACACCAAGATTTATAGAAAGACAGTGCCCTTGTCAATGTCTTCAGTCCTTCAAGTTCTGAAGGTGGCCCTCCATGGAGTGCCCACGCATGGGACCTTCAGTAAACCTCTTCAATGGTTGGTCCAGAAGATGCTCCTCCGGAGGGTGGTACATCACCCCCAGGGAAGGTGCCCAGCATGCCCCTGGGCATTCCTCCAGTACTCTGGTAGAGCTTGGTTATGATGGGATTGCAGACCTTCTCCAGTTCTTTCTGCTGGTGCTCAAATTCTTCCTTCTCAGCCGTCTGATTTTTATCCAGTCAGTTGATGATTTCGTTGCATTTGTCTAAGATCTTCTGCTTCTCGTCGTCGTCGATCTTCCCTTGAAGCTTCTCATCCTCCACAGTGGCCTTCATGTTAAAAGCGTAGGACTCTAGGGAGTTCTTGGATAACACCTTGTCTTCGTGCTTGTGCTTTTTTTTTTGCTTGCACAAGCACAAAGCCAAATGCACCAGCCTCAAGATAGAAAGTGAGACCTCATCAAAACGTCACCAAGATACTCTCAATCTTACACAGGAAAAGACCTGAATATGCCAAGACCTGCATACCTGTACCTGTGAAAATTTATGAATATATATATATATATATATATATATATATATATATATATATATATATATATATATATATATATATATATATATATATATATATATATATATTTCTCCTGTTTCTCCTATAGTGGCGGCAGCAGGAGGCTCCGCCCACCCTCCCAGATGCTTCTGCACATGCGCAGAAGCATGTCATGAGTGCACACACAAGCAAACTAGTAGTAAAATAAATTGAAATCCACCACTGATATATAGATATAGATGATATAGATATAGATACACACAGACACACACAATACACAGAGAGATGTAGATTAACAATAGCAAGTGTTTAGATGGTACTGTTAATCTGGGTTTATTGCTTTTGAAAGGTTGTGCGACAGAGTTGTTTATTCAGCTACACAAATCTGTTCCTTGTGTCTTTTAACAAGGAGGACATTGTGAAACAGACGTCAACAGTTCTGTCCCTCTTTGGAGCCATTTCCCACTAATTACAAATCAGAGAAAAGGTTGTGTTCATAAACAGTTCAGCCTCAGACTGTTTTTCCAACCACACTTTCCAAAAAATTAACTCAGTTGTAGCCCTGTGTGAATAATAGTTTTGCCAAATTGTTCAGGAAAGACTTATTGTGAATAATTGTTTTCTTACTGTGCAGAACATTGATGCAAATTTTATGTAACAGTAGAACTCCCTGAGAAATGATGGGTTTGGAAATGCTGTGTAATTTTATTTTCTAAGGCTTATGCCCATAATGATCATGACAGCTCGAACAACTACAGGGAATAAATGAAAAGGATAAAGAGCAGCTGAAAAGAGGGAGGGGGGAGGAAACAAAAAGAAAAAAAATCTAGTGTGTTGTGCGGTTTTTTATTAATCCTTTGGAGAAAAATAGGTTATGTTTAATCTTTTTAAAAAGAATTAATAAGAATTAAAAAAAACAAAGGCAGCATCATTTTTGACCCAGCATTTTTTCAGACACAATGAAATGTTCCAACATGAGGAGTCTAACTTTGAGGGTGAAAGTTTGTTCTCTGAGCTTGTGGGTTGGTTTCTGAATATTTCATTACCAGGTTAGGTAACATCTCCAGCGGAGTTTAGGGGATGTGGGTGTCCGTCTGTTTATAACGGCTTCAGGTGTGGGTTGGTCAAGTGAGGGTCTTGTGATGGGTCAGTTGTGAGGCATCAGTGAGTCTTGTGATGGGTCTTGTGAGAAGGAGATTAAATCAGGTCAGGGGTCATTGGGAGGTGAACTGCTGGTCCTGGGGGTTGTGTGGGTTGGTTGAGGGTTGCTGCTATTTCTGGTTGGCTGTGCAGTTGATTTGGATACTGAGGAGTTTGTAGTTCATAGTCAAATAAAGGTCATATCAATTAAAAACAAGGATCCACGAATATCGGCGGGCAATCAAACACCATGATCCTAAATCCTTAATCTCTACCCGCACTGCCATCAAACAGTGCCAATTTGATTGGAGCAACACCAAAATTGTCAGTCATACTACCACGTGCCATGCTCATGAGTTCATCGAAGCCTGACATTCCACAAGTAATTCCATCAACAGACATTCCATAGCTGACATCCCCTAAACTCCACTGATGATGTTATCTAGCCTGATAATGAAAAATTTGGAAACCAACCCACAAGCTCAGAGAATGAACCGTCATCCTCATCCTACACCTGAGGTACAGATATTTGCCACTGTTGTAGAGCTTAACTCCATCTCCTACCCGTCGTATGGGGTTATAGTCCTGGATTTTGAACTCTGGTGTGATAAGGCCTCATGGATTAAAACTTTCATGCAACAACCAATCATGCTAATCAGGGGCAAAGTATCTAAATGTCTTCACATAGTTGCCTAAATGTCTTCAGACACAGAGGCCTGAGGAAGATTGCGTGCTCCTCTGGATTATTCCATCAGGAAAAATAACCCAGATGCAGAGTGGTCAAATTACACTTCAAGAAAGTGTTTTTCAGGCAGCCATACTTCACTGACGATCAGAGTCAATGTGATTTTTCTAACTAGGTGTTGGAGTCCCTCACATCTGGTGACCAATGGGCTACAGAACAATTAGGGCCAGAAACTGAAGGACTACTGGAAGAAAAAGTATTTACCTATCACAAACATGCAAAGATTGAAAACAAAGAAATAATGATCTGCTATTACATGTTAAGCTCAACAAGAAGATAATGTGTAGAAAAAATACACCAGTTCTGGAAAGAACAACATTCAGTTGATTTATAATACAAAGTAAAATATTCACAAAAAGCAGAGTTGGAAGAACTGCAAAAGTCTACCCAAGCAATGAAATTGAATTCTCACGAGAAGTAGTTCAGACTGTAGAAATGAACCGGGGGGGGGGGGAGTAGAAGAAAGCATTTTAGGTACTAAATCAAGCACCATTAGTATTGACAAAATCACCATCAGTCAATTGCAAAAGATTGAAAAAACATTACATCCTGATATGATACCTTTAATACCATCAAACAAGAACATCTGGCTATCCCTGGTCTTTGGGAAGATTCAGTAGGTGGATAAAAATGCCAAATCCAATTTAAACATAGAGCCAACTATGCAACCAACCACAATAACAATATCTCCTGGCTGTTGTGGCTTTGAGATGAGACACTTGGTTATGAAAACACACCTGCTTTGCAGAGTTCAGTCACTAGTAGCTAAAACTGTCATACACTGTTGTTCATATGCATATAAGTATGAAAGGGATGTGTGATGTGTGTACTTACGTCATTGTAGATGATAGGATCAAAATATGCAACTTCATATATACCTTAACACAGTGGTGGGTTTCAAAAAAAATTGGAACCTCTTCTGTAGGTGTGACCTGCTTTATGGGAGTGGCTTGCCAGCCATGTGACTGAGTGGGAATGGCTTGCCGGCCATGTGACTGGGTGGGAGTGGCTTGGCAGTCATGTGACTGAGTGGGAATGGCTTGCCGGCCATGTGACTGGGTGGGAGTGGCTTGGCAGTCATGTGACCGGGTGAGAGTGGCCAAGACGATGTCACTGAAGTCTTTGCCCCAATGGATGATCTACAAAAAGAAGATATGAAAAAGGAAATTTATTATTTATTAGTTTGATTGTTGTTCATTTCTGTGCAAGTCTGAACAGAAAAATTTGAGATTAGACAATCGTTTTTGTGCATGTCAGGAAGATTCTTCTTGTGTTTTGTACATGAACAGAGTACTATCCTGTCTATCATTTGCAAAGGACTCCTAATGTGCTTTTAGGAAACCAATATGGCTCTTGGCATGAACAAGGACTTCAGTCCATTTTAGATACTTTCTTATTGAGATATCAAGAATTATAGGAGAAGCCACAGTTTGTTAGCAATTGTACTTCTAGGAGTTTATCTTTTAACTTGTCACAATAAGAATAGGCACAAAGAATTCTGCCTCTTTGCATTACTTCTCTCTGGGAAGAAGTAAAACCACAGCCATGATATTCATTCTGTCATAAATATCCGAAGTGCTTTTTTAGGTATTCAAATAGGCACAGAAGTAGAACGGCAATGAAAAAATAAGCAAATATCTGACCAAAACTGCAATTTGTGGTCTCTTTGTCTAGGATTACAGATTGATTTCATAATTCTGAGCACCCTGTTGTTAGATGTGCATACATGTATATGAATATATAGATAGAGATTCAGGTTCAGATATGGGAAAATCTACTTTCTTTTAGCCTGTAAAGAACACAAGGAAAAGTCAGTCAGCAAACACAGTTTGAATATTATGATGCTACAAGTCAAGAAGTGAAAATCAGATGTTGTTCCTGTACCTAGTATGCTTTCCTTTACTATCTGCTCCCTTACCTGTAGTTAGCCTAATTAAACTAAATAAGGGGACTGTTCTTAATTGGCTCCCTGCTCTATTTAGTAATGCAGATTACACAATTTAAGAAATCTCCATTTCTTAGAATCAAAGGAGACAGTTCAGTATGCTCTTTTTCTTCAACTGTTTTTGTGAGTTTAAGGATCCTAAAAGGAATGTACCACATTGGCAGCCCTGGAGACTCCGATTCCCTGCAAATGTTTATCGAGAGAAATAGACTCAGCAGGTGAAACAAACTTGTACTGTAACAGGTTTTCTATCCCCATCCTAACAGATAGACTCTGATCTAAAGTAATCCATTCTTTCTTAGCCTCTCCAGAAACATAACATTTAGACAGTGGTGAAATTCATATGTTTTTACCACTGGTTCTGTGGGCCTGGCTTGGTGGACGTGGAAGGGGAAGGATATTACAAAATCTCCATTCCCACCCCACTCTGGGGACAGCCAGAGGTGGTATTTGCTGATTCTCTGAACTACTCAAAATTTCCACTACCAGTTCTCCAGAACCTGTCAGAACCTGCTGAATTTCACCCCTACATTTAGAGCAGTGGTGTCAAACCCAAGGCCCACGGGCTGGATTTCGCCCTTGGGGTACTTAGATCTGCTTGCCGGGGCTGCCCTAGAAATAACGGACTGGCTGTGGTGACTCTGCCAGCCAAAATGGGCTCCAGAACTCCATTTTCGGCTGCAATGGTTGCCTGCAACCCTCTGCAGCAGAAACCCCTCCCCTCCTGAGCTCAGGAGCCTGTTTGACTGGCAGGGCGCTCAGGCCACCACAGGCACCCCCAATGCAAGTGACATTGATCTGGCCATGTCCCCCCCCAGCCTACTCACCTTGCCCCCCCCCCCAGGTCAAACATAACCCTGATGCGGCTCTCAATGAAATTGAGTTTGACACTCCTGATTTAGAGCATTTGAGCTAATAAATTCTAACTAGAAACCTACATGAAGTAAACGGGGAACTAAATGATAGTAAGATTGCCACCAGAGATAATATGTCCCAAGAAACATTTTGTGACTTTGCTTACAGATATAAAGAAGCATAATTTGTAAGGCTGTGGGAGCGTGAATCAATTCAAAAGAGGTTTTCTCAGATTATAATCTGAATCAAGCCTTTGAGGTGTAGAACTAAAACCACTGACTTTGAATTACATTGGAGAGATTCAAAGTCCCTTTAAAATGAGATTGACATTAAAGGTTTTCCCCAGCTCGGTGGAGTATCAGGAGTTATTTCACATTTGTTCCTTTCATCAATGGACAAATCTGAGATGGGGAAGGAGCTGAAACTGTCATGGGATTCTGATAATAATGTGAATGTCAATGAGCAGGTCGATACAGCTGCCAGCCCACAAAATTAAGCAGTCAAAAGCTGGTAGCCTTTTCAAACTTTAGAGAAACTCCCTTGTCAAATGGTTTATTTATAAAAAGTGTGTATGTGTATCTCACTCCAAAACATGGAACATGATATTGTATTAATTCAGTGGGAACTTTTTCTACAATGACCTTATAGGCTGTTCTGCTGCTTTTGCTCCATTTTTTGTTACCTCTATCTTAAAAGAGATAACAAATCTGTATATTGTTGTTAAACTTTGAAGCTACGACTGAAACTTTCTGGGATTATTATTCTATGAAGGATCTATCATCCTGCTGTTGTTATTTTATCAAAAAAGAAGGAGCAACAAATTTGATCTGCCCCCATCATTGATTATGGCTGAATCTTTTATCAAAGTACCAATAGGTTTGAATCAAATCTTTATTACCTTTGAATCAAAAATTTAGATTGAATCTTGTCAAATCTTCAATCTGAATTACATGAAGACTGATCCACATTATGTGTCACCTACCTATCTATCCACCTCCCAACCTGCCTGTTATACACTGTAGACTGATTATAATTGGGGAAATAATACATAAACTTAGATTGGAATGGAAATGTTTTTTCTTCCATCAGTATAGTTGGAACTCTTTGTTTTAATTTCGGTCTTGCTTGCAGGAGACAGCATTATAGATATACAGTAACTAAGGTTTGGTTTCAAGACCAAATTCCCAAGGTTAGAGGCCAGCTCCCATATTGACACTTCCATAGACTGAAGACCTTTAAATGCAGTAATTCATCTCCTTCTTTTTGCTTCTGTTACACAAAAGATTGGGTGGGTTTATCAGAACAAGAGGAATGCAATGTGGTGCCTTGATGGTTGCCACAAAAACTGCTCAGTGTTGAAACAATAAACATATTTCTATAGTAACAAAGATAATGGCACCAATTGGTATAGTCAGTCATCTCTGGAGCATCATCTGACAATGTTGGTCCAAGGCCCCGTGTATTGTCACCTAGCATAGGAAAGATCCTTGCATTGTTTATTGCTATATCTGGACCATACCTGAATGTTGAGATTATCCGTAGTCGGATAAATCAATTCAGCAAAATCCCTTATTTCCAGGTGAAGTATTACAGTTGCAACATTGAGAGTGAATTATCCATAGAAGTATTTCTTTTGGTCTTGTTAGAAACAAGAAAATCTCAGCCAAGCCACTTCTTGCCAACTGCCCAATCAGAAGCCTCCCTGAAGAGAGAGAGAGAAAGGGAGGAAAATGCATCATAGAAGCCTTTCAGCTGCTGTGTCCCTCCCCCACACCCTGCCGCCGCCGCCGCTGCCACAGTATTATTACTCCTAACTCCTCATGAAGAAAGATCATAGGACCTGGTTTTTAAATAAGATTATCTGTATTTCAAATTTTGGTTGTTCATATAGCTTACAGGCCATTTGGGAAGTGTATTATCCTGAAAGGCCAGATAGAATTATAATAACAAATAAATATTGCATCTTCTCACAGAGAAGTTTTGAGGGTTGAAGGCTGGAATGATAGTTCAGTATTTTCTAGAACAAGTAGAAAAAGTGGACATGACAGACCATGGCTGTGAATTATCCAGTAGAGGTAAACCTCGACTTACAATAGTTCAGTTAGTGACCATTCAAAGATACAACAGCACCGGAAAAAGTGATTTATGACCATTTTTCACGTACACTGCTGTTGCAGCAGTCCTGTCGTCACATGATCAGCATTCATATACTTGTTACAGAGTCATATTTATGATGGTTGTAATGTCTTGGGGATACGTGACCCTTTTTTCAACCTTCTGACAAGCAAAATCAACTGAGAAATGATTCACCGTGTTACTAATTTAACAACTACAGTGATTCACTTAACTGTGGCAAGAGAGGTGGTAAAATGAAGCAAAACTCACTTAATAAATGTTTCATTTAGCAACAGAAATTTTGGGCTCAGTTGTGGTCATAACCAGAGGACTGCCTGTATTTCAGGAAACATGAACTGCTTAGCTTTTAAAACAGGTGGAACTGCTTCCCAAACCGAGTGCATGATGTTAAGCCCAAAGTTAATGAAATAATTTCCTCTTACGGGCATTCAAAAACACCATTGTATTTAATGATTTAGGCACTGCAATCATCCTTGTTGATAGAATCTCTACCTTATTTCACTCAGAAAATCTCTGTTGGAATCCCTATTCTTCTTAACAGCACCTGTCCCAATGTTGCATTAAAGTTCAGAAAGCAACAATCAGTTTATAACAGGTCTGATGGATCATGATATACTATTTAATGCCGATTTGCTTTCCTGTAGTGACATTGATGCTGGAAAATGATTAAATCATTATTGATGATCAATAACTACATACTTTATGGTTGTATGGACACAATCAACAGGAATATGTGATTTTGAACATTGTGCATCAAATAGTTTTGCATGACTGAGAGAAAATATCAACCAAGTATATTACAGATACATCAAGAGATAAACCCTGACATTACAAGCATTCTTTTTTATCTTTATGCATGGCATTTGGCTTATCTAATAATATTTAATGCATTCTTTTTACTATGGTATCATCTGGGATAGTGATCACATTCTTGCGGAAAATAAGATTAAAGAAAATACAGGCTCCAAAATAGGAGTTTCCAAACAAACACATATATAGATAACTGAATAAAAAGAGTGAAGATTAGGACTATGCAAGTGTAGCAAATCCTGCTAATTTAACATTGGTATATACACAATTCAGAGCAATATCATTTGATTGATTTATTACCAGCAATGTATATAATTAAAATCAGGTAATTGCAATAATTTATTCTTGACTTTTTTTTTTAAAACAGTGCAACAGTATGCTAAATTTGTTAGTGTCAATTTTGAGCATAATGTACTGTTGTGGCTCGGTAGGAGCCTTTGGAGCTGCTATCAGTGAGTGGTTTCAGGATGCTCCCCGGACAAGATAACAAGCAGCTGGGGCTCGTTAAGGCTCTCCTCCTGTGGATAAAAGACTGAAGGTGCCACACCTTAATTGCAGAAGTCAACGTTGTTCGTTTGTTTGTGAGTTCAGTTCCGTTCCTGTTCGAGTTAGTGATTCAAAGAGGCACTTGGATAAGTGATTTGCTTTCTGTAAACCTGGTTTGCTGTAAGAGTTTTGTTTTTGCATTGGCTGTGTAACTTTTTGCCAGAGACTTTATCTATGTTTATTTTGGGCTCGCAGCCAGCTTGAGCCGGGACTGATAAAGATATTTCCTTTGACGTTCTGTCTGGCTGTCGTTTGCGAACAAGCAAGAAGGGGGGTCAGAACAATGTATCATTACAAAACTACTACTGGCATTGTATACTGATAAAGATCCTTCTATCATTTATTTATATTACATTTTATGGGTATCTATGGAGATTCTCAGTCATTCAGAATCTTCATGGTTGTCCTAAAAGTGCTTTTTCAAAAGGCAACTGGATTTTGTTTTTCCTTGAAGACGTTTTGCTTCTCATCCAAGTTCTGACTGAAGCTTTTTGGATAAGAAGCGAAATGTCTTTGAGGAAAAACAAAATCCAGTTGCCTTTAGAAAAAGTATCTTTGGGATATTTTTATGGGTGGCATAAAAGTTAAATCAGCCAATCAATCTTCTTTGGCTGCCCATTTGAAAAAAAAAGCCCAAATCCCATTGATGAAGCACAGAAAGCCTTTAAGGCTAAAGAACCTTAGAAAGACAGTGGTACAGTGAAGGACTGGATCTTCAGAGATATAGACATACTAAAACTTTCAGATTTTGTTTCAAGTGAAAGGTGAACCAAATTTCATCCACCAATGAAAGTAGCAGCATAAGTCTGAATTGTATTTATTTATTTGTATTCTATATTTATTTATTTTTTTACAAGTAAGGAGGCAAACATATCTACCACACACCTTCTTCCTCCTATTTTCCCATCAACAAACTTTGAAGTAGATTATGTTGAGAAAGGGACTCAAAGTCACCCCGCTTGCTTTCATGGCTATGGCAGGACTTGAACTCACCATTTTCCACTTTCTAACCTGGTGTCTTAACTACTAGATCAGTGTTTCTCAACCTTGGTGACTTTAAGTCCTCTGGGCTATGCTGGGGAATTCTGGGAGTTGAAGCCCACAGGACTTAAAGTCACCAAGGTTGAGAAACACTGTACTAGACCAAACTGGCTCTCAATGAAACATGACTCACACATGGAAAACAAAACAAAAACTTGACAACTGAGTTTTAAGAGATTTAGCATGTTTCATAGGCATGTTTATTTGTATTTATTTCTATCCATTCAAGACAGTTTTTAATTCCTCAAAATTGCCCGAACAAAGTGCCTGAAGTTTTCTTGGCAAGGAATTCTGGAAGTGGTTTCCCCTCTTTGTTCCCTAAGGTTGGCAGAGAGTGTCTAGTCTAAAGTTACCCAACTTGTTTGGGCCTAAAGGCACAAAACTAAACCTCACATTCACCTAGTTTCTCGCTTAGCACTTTAACCACTACATTAATTGGTTCTCTGGACTACTATTGTCAGATTAAAATAACCATAAATCTCCATTTTTAAAAAATTGAGATTTATAAATAAATATATAGTAGAAATTAAATAATTTCTACTATAAAGTAGAAATAAATAAAGTAGAAATTATCACTCCATCTTTCTACTATTATTATTCCCCCAGTGAGGCACTACATGGACTTGGTTGTAGGGCTTGGCTACTCTGAGAAAAATGAGAACTATGCCAGAAGCTCAACCATACTGGACCAGTCACATCAGAGGAGTCAAAGAGTGTCTCTCCCATTTAAAAAAAATATGGGGAGATGTAAATTACAAAAGCCATCCTGGCTTGGCTGTCGCCCAGGTCATTATTATGATTTGTCACACAGTCGGAATGGATTTGGCATTTTTATCCAGCTATCAAGTCATTCTAAGGACCTGGGATAGGCCTTGGTGTTTGATGGTGTGAAAGGTATTGTCACAGGATGTAAGCTGTGTGGATCTTTGTATTTTGTGTGTTTTTTCTACAGATCTTTCTCTTCTGTTCTGATGCCTCCAGGTTATTACTATCACTACCATCATTATCATCATCATCCATTTGTAATAGTTTATGAGAACCTGTTTCTTCAGCCAAGAAAATTGTTTTGAAGCCGTTATTCCTATTCTTTCCTACCTTAATACATTTAGCTCAGAATAAAATTCTTGAGGGGAAAAAAACCCCTTCTTGGCAGCATAAAAGCCCTTTGTTGGAGCTTTTGAACTTTCTAGATGCGGACTACAAAGGGTTCTGCAGTCTGTCTCTCACCACCACAGAACAGAAGCATTCACCCGTTTTGGATCTTGATATACAGGATATATTACGGAGTGCCTATCAAAAGGTTTGTGAACTTTGATGGAAATCAGAGGTGAAACAGATGGTTCAAATATTTGGTCTCCGTTTAAAAGTCCTATGCTAATGTATTTTTTTTCTCCCCTTGTAACGGGCTCATACAAAAGCGACAATGAAAGTCACATTCTGAATTCTATTCCATGATGTCTTCTCCACTGAAAAGCCTTTTAAAAAGGTCTCGAGCACTCAACATTTTACAGGGTTAATTAAACCACACTTATTTCACTCATATTGGGAAACAATGACCATGTCCCTAATTTGTACACTAAAAATAATTTCCTCAAGAATGACCCTTACCAAGTTTAGAAGCTTGTGGCATCCTCAGTAGAAAAAAAAATTTTTTTTTCCTTTCTTCACATTTATCTACTCAATATTCACAAAGATTATTTTCAAATCCAGACTCCCTGATAAATAAAAATACACGTTTTCTCATTTCTTCAGTAGAAACACAGAGTACAAGTGAGGCAAGAACACAGGCACTGCAGCTCCTATGAACCCTTTCAGGTTTGATCACACATTTATTCTACTTCTAAGGAGTTTTGCTTCCCCCCCTCTTTTTTAAAATATGAAATTGTAAATGGGGCTTTCAATTATATAATTCTCCAAAGCACTATCTTCTGAAAAGAGCCTTTATTTTTCATGTATATAATACCTTGATGTACCTAGAAAAATGAAGCCAGATCTACAACACACAGATTTTACATTATTTCAGTACTGTGCCTATGTATTTGGATTTGAGGTTGGTGATAATGGTCTCCTAACCTTTCTCTAATTAGCTACCCATAAGCTTTTTCCTTCTCTGTCACCTTTCTTTCTCTTGTTTCTATGGGAGGTGGGGAGGGACAGGGATGCAACCGTAATTATCATAGTTTTTTCCAGTTGCCTTGCAGGTATCTAGAGGACAAAACCCCATTTAGAAACTGTTTTTCTGGTCCTTATATTCTCTTTTTGAATTGATAAGCAACAGAAAGAAAAGAAAATTAGGTAAATAACTGAACTCTACTTTTTTTCAATGTGTGTCAGCTACAGAAGATTTTTTAAAAAAAAAATATTAGTCAGGATTTCATTAGCAAGTTTATATGAAATGGCATTTCATACGCAGCCCAAATTTTTAATTTACATGTTTCACTTTTAGATTTACTAGTTAGGGATTCAAATTATTGACACTCCAAATTCTTTGAAACTGTAATTTGTGATGCATTAAATATCTCTGTCTTTCTACATATCTTTGAGTTAGGCAAGGATGTTTTTTTCTTTTTTAATACTGCTCTACTTTAGAGACAACATCTTGTAAAGCCTTTGAGGAAAGTTCTGGTTTTTAATTCTAGATACATTAAAACTTCAAAACCTAACTATTGGGGGGTGGAGTAGAGCGGGGGTGTCCAATCTTGGCAATTTCAAAACTTGTGGACTTCAACTCTCAGAATTGCTCAGCCAGCCATTCTCGTTTTTCTGTGTCCTTGAAAAAATGGTGTGGATGACTGACTTTTATTCAGAGTTCTGATGTACAATAAAGTATTCCTTTTATAACAACTTGTCTTATAACAATCGAATTCACCACACAGATTCACAAAACTAAGGGACCCAAAAGGTGAGTATTTATTTATTGAAGAAAGAAGAAGTCGTTAGTATTCAGTAACAATAATCCCTTTGAATAGTTACTCTATAAATAATATACTATAGGTGCAAGGATTGATGTTGAAAGGATTTTCATTGTCAATACTCTGGAGAAAGCATCATTTTATACTGCATGTTTGATCACAACAAAGCCATACAGATTTGATTTGTTTAGATTTTTTTTAAAGTACATAGCAGGAACAGCTTAAAACACAATTGTACACTGAATTAAAAAGAAATAGATAACAAATGGAGGGGAAACTTTTCCAGGTTGAATTACCTGCATTTTTCAGAATATAGGTAGTCCTCAACTTACAGCAGTTTATTTAGTGACCATTCAAAGTCATTGAAAAAAGTGACATGATTATTTTTTCACACAATCGTTGCAGCATCGCCATGGTCACATGACCAAAACTCAGATGCTTGGCAACTGGCATGTACTGTATTTTTCTGAGTATAAGACACACCTTTTTCCCTCACAAAAGGGGCTGGGTGTGTCTTATACACTGAATACAGCATTTTTTCCCTCCCGAAACCCCGCCCCTTCACCAAAATGGCTGTGCATAGCCTTTAGAAGTCAAGAAATGACTGAAAAATGAAAACAATGTATTCCATTTTTTTCCTTCAGGCAGCATCACTGATTCTTTTCCCCCTGCAAAGTTAATACAGCTTAGTGTATATTCTCATTGTTTCAGACAGTGGGGATTGCAATGAGAGCAAAATGTGGGAATTTGAAATGCAACATTTCAAAAAGATTACCACATGCAGAGTAACTACTGTAATGTTTCCATTTTCTTTGCTATTAATCTAAAACAGTGAAACTCTTGCTGCCATTAATGACAAAATTGTTGACAATCCGAAGCAAACATCCCATTCACTTTTGGAAAAACAGGATGGGTATCTCTATTTTTTTTGTCTAAAGTGCTGTTATGTGCTTGATACAGAATCACCCATATGAAGAGAGAGTTGATTAATTGCTGAATTCCACAGTTTTCTTGCAATTTCTAACAAAAGAATATTTATAAAAGAAATAAACCCTTTTATTATGTGTATCCCTCCTTACACTCAATTTTGTATCAATTGCGATTAAGATCCCTTTTAAGAAATAATAACTGGAATAGGCATTGCATATTGGAGTAGGCTTTAAATATTGCTGTAAAATATAATAAGGCATAAATTCCAGTATCATCTTCAAACCTACCGGCCTTGAAGCTCTGAAAATCAGGAGCCAAAGCAGTGTTCTTCACCAAGCTGTCACATGACCTGCAATAACAAAAATCCCCAGTCCCCACTCAGGACAAACAATAAATAAAATAAAGTATTTGAACGTACACATACATACTCACTTATGCTTTAATTTCCTTGCATTTGTCTGATTTCACCCCACTCCCCGCAAAGCCCAATGTTTTCTACAATGGATAGGGAAATAATCATTAAATCACCTTTCCCCTTGAAAGTTATAAAGCCCAGAAAGCAAATAAATCAAGAATTTCCACACAGGTCTCCACTCACCTGCAGTTGTCGTTATTTATTGTAGTTTCAAGATCACGGCTTAGCTAAAAATAAATCCAGCTCTTGAACACAGCCAGAGCAGTTCACCTATTGGTACTGAAGCCTTGTATAGAAGTTTAGGTAGTAGTGTTTAGCGTGATGTTTAGTGTATACTACAATGTGGCTGTTGAAATAAAGACCAAAAGGAGATATCAACAGCTGCAATATCAGGCTTCTAGTCTAGAGTACTTACTTGTTTTAGGCATCTCTATCTCCAAGATTCACAATCATCCTGTCCCATAAATCTTCTTTATAGATCAAAGTAGTTGTATAGGAATAACTATTGCTATTTCTGAAAGAGAATATTTGCAGCTCAGGGTTGAAATGAGGCCTTCTTGGTGTTCTCTGAACTTGTTTGTTTGATTGCAGAGGTTTCATTATCCAAACTTGGTAACATCAGAGGTGGTATTCAGCAGGTTCTGACCAGTTCTGGAGAACCGGTAGCGGAAATTTTGAGTAGTTCAGGGAATCGGTAAATACCATCTGTGACTGGCCCCACCCCATCTATTCTCTGCCCCCGGAGTCCTAACTGATTAGAGGAAATGGGGATTTTGAAGTAATCTTCCCCTGGAGTGGGAGGGAATGGAGATTTTACAGTATCCTTTCTCTGGAGTGAGGTGGGAATGGAGATTTTACAGCATATTTCCCCTGCCATGCCCACAAACCACACCATGTCCACAAAGCCACACCACACCCACAAAGCCACACCACACCCACAAAGCCACACCACACCCACAAATCCATGCCCACAGAACTGGTAGTAAAAAAATTTGAATCCCACCACAGGGATCAGCGTTCATCCGCAGCACTGATGATGTTACCTAGTTTGAGTAATGAAATTTCTGCAAGAAAACAACCAAGCTCCGAGAGTTCCAAGGACAGTAGGTGGGATTCAAACAATTTAACAACCAGTTCTCTGCCCTAATGATTTCTTCCAACAACCAGTTCACCAAACTGCTCAAAAAGTTAACAACAGGTTCTCCTGAAGTGGTGCGAACTGGCTGAATCCCACCACTGCCCAAGGACCTATTACTGCTACCTCTTCAGCACATCACCAAGCAATGGCAAAAACAGCCACAATTCTTAATACTGCAGCAATACTGTAAAGTGTGGGTCTGACTTCAGGACACTTTTCTAAGGTTTCTGCACAATGGAATGTTGGGTGCACCCAGAGCAAATTAGAAACATGTTATGAAGACAGACCCGCACCTCTCCTAGTAACAGCACTTTTGTTTGGGGATTTCTCTTCCTTTCCTATCGTCTGCATTTATATTTCAGTTTTTCCCAAACCAGGAAAATTATAGAGCAAGGTGGAACAGTGGAAACAACATAAATTCATGATGGTGAATCTATCGCATGCATGCCCAAAGTGGCACATGAAGCCATGTCACCTGGTATGCACAGTATTTCCTATTTGTCTTCCAGGTTTTTGCCATGCATGTGTGCGCGATGGTGAGATGTCCTTTGTGCACGTGGCAGTGCTGAAAACTAATGTGTGCATGCACACCAGCTAGCTGTGTGCGCCAGAACCCAGAAGTTTAGCTTTTCCGGAGCACAATCCATTTGAATGTGCAACAGTGCCAAAAACCAGCCTGTGCATGTGTGCCAGCCAGCTGATGGTCAGGTGCGCATGTGCACTAGAACCCAGAAGTTCAATTTTTAGCAATAGCAATAGCAATTGCTATTCCAGCTTTTCCGGAGCACGGCCCCAATGAGCATGCATGCAAATACACAATGTTTCCTCAAGACTTTTTCAGCACTCACTGGCATACTGTATATACTCGAGTATAAGCCTAGTTTTTCAGCCCACTTTTTGGGCTGAAAAAAGCCGCCTCGGCTTATACTCGAGTCAGTGAAAAATTTGCCCGAAATGGAGGAGAAAAAGGGGCGGGGCCATGCCGCTGGGTGACACTCGTGAATGGCCCAGTGCCCCTGTGAGTTTCCCCTCCCTCTGTGTCAGTTTGCCGCGCAGCGCGCACCGCACCATCCCCCCTCCTCACGTTCTAATGTAATGCAGGGCTGTCTTACGATTCCCCTTCCTCCCCCTCCTGCCGCTCTGCAACGATGTCCCACCTCCTCCTTGTTATGGCAAGCAGCCACATAGCGATGTCCCACCTCCTCTGGTACAGTGATCCAATGATAGGAATCACTGTGCCGTGTGTCATAGGAGGCGGGACATCGCTCCCGCGGCTGCACGGGACATCATCATCACAGCGGGACATCAGCATCATGAGGTGAGTGAAGTATTTCATTGAATACACTGCTAGTTTACTGTTTTTCTTTGAAATAAATATTCAAAAACATTATTGGTATCTATTTTTATTTTTGAAATTTACCGGTAGCTGCTGCATTTCCCACCCTGGGCTTATACTCGAGTCAATAACTTTTCCAGTTTTTTGTGGTAAAATTAGGTGCCTCGGCTTATATTCGGGTCGGCCTATACTCGAGTATATACGGTAAATCTAATACGGTAGCTCGCTGGCAGGCCCAATGCCATCCAGTTCTACTTAAAAATTGGACATGGAAATGGAAATGTAATTTGTTCGCCAGTCTTTATTTTACTAAGGTTATTTTGTAATTTTCTTGGCATTGCATGCATCATGTGTCTGAATGGAAGTAGGACCTAAAGGCTCTTCTCTTCCTGCACAAGGCTAATGGATCACCACTCTACCACAGGTATTCCTGGATTTGCACCAGGGGTAGGTTCCTGCCAATTCTAACCTCTTCTATAGAAGAGGTTCCACAAATCTACAGTGCCATTTAGAACCGGTTCCAGCTTCCTCCCCCTGCCTGTCCGCACATCATCAAGATGAAGAGTGAGAGGAGGAATTCTGGGAGTTGAAGTCCACAAGTCTTAAAGCTGTCAAGTTTGAACACCCTGGGTTTTTTTTCTAAAGGGTTAGGGGTGCAAGAGTCTTGTAACTTGACAGCTTTAAGACTTGCTTGCTTCAAATGCCAGAGTTTCTGAGCCAACATTTTGGTTGCTAAGCAAGAGCGTTGTTATGTGAGTTTCACCACATTTTACAAGTTGGTTACGCCCACCCAGTCACATGGCTGGCAAGCCACTCCCACCTGGTCACATGGCCAGCAAGCCACACCCACAAATCAGGCCATACCTACAGAAGAGGTTCTAACATTTTTTGAAACCCACCACTGATTTGCACCCATTGGTTTGGTGGCCATTTGAAGTTATAACAGCACTGAAAAACAGTGATTTCTGCTTTCATGCTTAATGACTGTTGCAGCAATCCTATGGTCATGTGATCAAAATTCAAATCCTTGGCACTGGCAAGTATTTATGATGGTTGCTGTGTTGCCAGGTCAGGTGACCACCCTTTGCAATCTTCTGACAAGCCAAGCCAATGGAGAAGCCGGATTCATTTAACAACAGTGTTACTAACTGAACAACTGCAGTGATTCACTTAACAACTGTGGCAGTAAAGGTCACAAAATAGGGCAAAATTCACTCAATAACTGTCTTATTTAGCAATGGAAATGTTGAGGTCAGTTATTGTTGTAAGTTGAGAACTATGTGTAGTGTTTCCTACTCCAATGTCTGGTTTTATCTAAATCATAGTATAAATGTCCCTCAGGTCAAGCTCAGTTGATTAGTATAGGATTGGTGCTTTGTTACACGCAAATACCAATAACATAGATATTTGGTGCATACACTTAAAATGCTGTTCACTGTTAATTATAGAATTATTGATTTATAGTATATAATTATCCTTTTAGGATAAAAGTGCCTGACATATGCTGAAACTTATACTAACAATACCATATTTTTAAGTTATCCACTGACTCTCTTATTAACAAAATCATAGGATCACTAACCAATATTTATACAACATTGGTTAATATTTATATAATATTTCACCTATACAAATGAACAGAAAAAAGGAAGAGTTAGAATACTTTGCCAGTGTTTTGCTTATATAACTGCCATGTTAATTACTCAAACATCAATTTTTTAAAAATAGTTTCTTTTTTCCCCTGACTTTTGTTTGATCAAAAGTCTTAATTGTTCACAGCAAAGCAGATATGTATTGCAAGGTTAAATAAAGTCAGTATTGTTGTAAATTAATCCATGGAGCCAACTCTTGGCAATTTAACTAGCACCTAAATGCATGAACCACATCAGCAAATCTTCCTTTTCTATGTGCTTTAATTTCCCTCCATACATCATCTCCATTTATTGCATTTCTAATTGCCAAGTCATGACCTCATGTTTTGTAACCTTTTCTTTCTATCCCTTTATGATCCTAAATTATTTTCACATATCATCTTTAATTGACACCTCAGTATGACATCATCAAAAGGAAACAATTTAAAGTGCTTGCTACCGGAAAGTACAGAACAAAACTATAGTTTCATTGAAAATGTTTTAATTAAGGTATTTTTAATTTCCTATTTGTGGAATGGCATTAATGCCTTGCATGATATGAGGTTGCAAAAAGAAAACAGTAGAGACAGAGTATTGTTATATGGAGACATCAGGTCCATTACATACATTACATAAAATAAAACATTTTACAGAGATACATTTGTGCAGTCTCTGGAGTAACAGCTTTGAAATTTAAGAAAAGGTGGCTTGCAATATTTACCATTTTATGAAATTGGGAAAAACCAACTTTTTCTGCAGTTTTAATATCAAAAATGTGGCTCTACTGCCACTGCCCTGTATTTAGGAAATGAAATTACTGATACCCCTAAGAATAGCTTTTCATAGTAGGATATTCGAACATTATGCAAGATGGAAAGGATTTTCTTGCTTTCACGCAGAGGTGTGTAGAAGTACTTACTAATCCCTTTCTCCATCCATATGAGACAACCCATAGAATAGCAGAATAGCATTTGATCACACTAGTTAAAGATGCTCTTGAGATCTTCTCATTAATGATGGTTGGGCGTAGGAAACAGAACTTGAATGGGCCTCTCTAGCACTTGTCCATGCTTTTCCATGTTGAAAATTACTGATCCCAAGAGCAAAGGTGTAGAGCAGGGCTGTCAAACTCCTGGCCCATGGGCCAGATGCGTCATGCACTGGCCACACCCATGTCTGGTTTAGTGAGGGGGAAAAGAGTCCCTATACATCATGTGATGCCGCCATGATGATGTGAGTGACACCCCTGGTGTAGAGAACATCCTAAGGATTTTCAGTAGCCTCATTTCCTAAGTGTTTGGCATTTTAAAAAAGAAGTGGAGGGGGAGATGCACTACAATATTCCTCTATATTAAGTCATTTCACTCTTTCTCTCAAGGTTATATTTTCCAAACAAAATATCGAAATGATATTGGAGTAGAAAATTCCACAATTGGGTGCCAAAAACACAAAGTTCCATACAAACAAATATTTGACTCTTGGTTGTATATATACACTGTAGCGTCATTTAGATACCAAAGTCCCACTGAATCATAGAATTATAGGGATAGAAAGCACCTTGGAGTTTCCCCTATCCAGAGCAAGAATCCTCAAACTATCCAAAAGAAACCATGTTTCTTTTCCAGGGGCCTCAAGTCAGCACAGATGATCTTCCATATCTCTGCAAGCCCTATACTGAGCAAGGGACCTGGGATCTAGAAAGCATTGACCAGTATTTCCAAACTATTTTTCAGACTGTGGAATCTATTACTGGCACAGAAAAGGATCTCCAGAACTTCCTCATCAAGAGATGAAGCTCAAGTGCCTTCAGACCTTGCCTTCAGACATTGTGGGTGCTTCATCATAGGAGATTTTTAAGAAGAGACTGGGCAGTCACTTGTTTGAAATGGTATAGGATCTCCTGCTTGAGCAGGGGGCTGGACTAGAAGACCTCCAAGGTCCCTTCCAGTTCTGTTGTACCCTGTATCGCAGAGGTCCATGATCAAACCATCCTAAGAATTCTCCAACATTTGTTTAAAAACCTCCAGTGGTGGGGCTTCCATGACTTCAGGAGGCAGATTATTCTACTGCTTAATTTGTCTCACATTCAGACTATTCCTTCTTATTTCAAATTTGGATATTTCACCATAAAACTTTGATCCATTGGTTCTTGTCCCATCCTCTGGCACCATGGAGAATAAAGCCACACCCTTCTCCATGTGACAGCCCTTCAAGTACTGGAAGAGAACTAGCATGTCTCTCCTTAGCCTTCTATTCTTTAGGTTAAAGAGACCTCTTTTTAAAAAACCCTCAATATTTTATTTTATTATTTTATTTTATTGACAGCTGGAGCACATTGGTGGCTTAATCAGTGGTCAAACAATCACCTAAATCCTCCTCACATACCACTAACAATCCAGGTACCATATATCTTGTTCCTATGCATTTTTAAATACATAAATGCAGAACCTTACTTTTTTTTCTATTGGCCACCATAAAAGTCTGCATTATTCTAAAGCTTTGCTAGATCATCCAGAGTGTGCAAAGACTATATTTTGCTCAAAAACATACCAACAAATCTGTAGCAGTTTTGGTTCTCCTTTTCACTGAAACCAATGAAAGATGTTCACCAAGCCTCTTAATTAATCATAGAATCTTTGATAGAAGCAAATTGGCTTGGATCTTGACAATCCAAGAAAACTTTTAACTAAAACTGTGCCACATTGTGCTTTCCATTTCTCAGATTTTTTCCTTTTCTTCTTTATTACAGTCTTAAACTCAGAGTCAAATGTAAGTGTTCTTACATCCTTGGAAGAAGTCAGAAGTCATCCTTTGTTTTCCCTTTTTTTATATACCTTTTTCCACTTCTCTCACTCTTCTCTATTTACTCTTTATCTTTTCTCTTGATTGGTAGTTGATGCTGGGTTTTTTATGCGTATGGTTTGCGAATGTAATCAATTATTTTGAAAACTATGATGGGAAAATCATGTCTAAATTTTTAAAATTCAGACTAATTTTAATCATCAGTATTTTAAGATATATATTTTTTTACCACATTCATAAATTTTTCCGTGCTGGAATTTAAAAAAAAAATACAAAAGAAGCATACATTGAGAACATTTTGAATTATGGCAAGTACTTCTTCTCTGCAAACAATTCACAATAGTCTTTAAAGGAACTGGAATTAATCTGTAACATTTTGTTTTTACCACCACACTTTTTTCCACAATTATTGAACTACTGAAGGTGAAAACAAAAGTGCTCTGGCATGAATAGTAACTAACAGCAAATTGTCTCAATAAAAGAAAAACAAATACTTTGTTTTCAGAGAAGCTGAGCACATTTGGAACAAACTCATTTGAAAGGTGTGCTTGCATGAAGGTTATTCACAGAGGGGGCTCAATCAAGAACCCAACTTCCTAATGTTGATCTCACAAAGCTTTTAAATAGCTTTGAGCGTTATCTCAAAGGTGGGCATTATTGATCCATCTGACAAATACAATTAAAATAACATCTCATAAATGGACCTGCCAACTGTTGCACTTTGGCACCAGTACTAAGATTGATCTTGTCTGATCTGCAACCTCGGAAAACTGCTTTACTTCTCTAAATCAAAAGTCTCCAACCTTGACAACTTTAAAACTTGTGGATTTCAACTCTGGGAGTTGAAGTTGCCAAGGTTGGAGACCCCTGCTCTAAATTATAAGCGAGTCTCTTTTAAAAAAAGAAGAGTTTAAAAAGAGAACCAGCAGACTGACATAAGATCCACATGTATTGAGCAATCATACTGAAATAGCAGCTCTTGATTTGAGCAAAATTCACTGAAAAATGTAACTCAAATTTCAGTACAAGCATCTGGAGTTAGGAAGCAACTTTTGAAAAACTGCATGGCACAATTCTCTTTCTAAAGTTGTTTAACAAAAAAAAAAAAGGTTAAAGGCACCGACAAGCTAAAGTCAACTTCTAGTGATGATATACATGGTTTTGGACAGCACTTTGCCACTGCCTTCTTCCAGGATGTGATCTAGGCAACAACACTGGAATTCCTAAGTGCCCCTCCCCAATCCAAGCATGGTGATCCCTGCTTAGGTTGCAAGATCAGACAAGGTTGGGTAGGTGCTGCCACCTGCTGAGCCTTCTAAACTCTATGCTGAACAAAAACAACCTCTGAGATGCCTCAAAATATCTGCAAAGAGCAAAGCTGGAAAGTAGCGAAGAGGAAAGGCAGGTGGTGAATGAGGAAGGCATTCTGCTTCAGAAGTGATGAGCCAGGCCCAAAAGTGGCACTGATGGGCCTTTTTTGCCCCCTTTCGGGGGCTTTTGTTATCAATATTTTGCTCTTGTCATAAACAACAAGTCCCACAGTTCTACACTGACAGCCTAGTGACAATGCTATGCATTTCCATTCTAGAGAAACAATAGTTGTGGGGGAAGGTTTTTAAAACTGCTGCTTGGTATTCTTCGTATTCTCAACTGTTTCCCAATAGTAACAACAGAACTAGGATAAAAATGTGGAGCTCCGGTGAAGAAAAATTGGCAGAATCTACAAAGGAGATAAAAAAAAATACGCCATCGTGTTTGTGTCAAACTTTCTCACGTTGTACATTCATTGTGGCAAAAAAATAATAGGCTTTTAGATATACGGATAAGCGGATGATATTGATGTTGATAATTGCTTCTGCCGCTGCTATTACCAACAGTAATATATCAATAGCAAATGTGAAATTATTGAAACAGATGGGATTCCAGCAAATTACAAAATTATTGAAACAGATGGGATTCCAGGATAAACAGAAACTGTGAGAAATGATATGTATGCCTTAAAAGCAAAAGATAAACTATTGGAGAGAAATCTTACCAACAATTGAATGTTTTCAGTTAGAAAAGGCATTTGTGTAAAAGAAGTGTATAAATTGTATAGTGTGGGCAGAAAAAATAAAATGGACTTTTCTATATGAAGTGTTCCAAAGACTTCTTCAACCTAAGGCTATAGAACTACTTTCTAGTCTAGTATCTACTTCCTATTTTACCAAGTCTCTGCTGTTTTCATATCTGCCTATCTGACCATTTTTGCCTTGAGTAGAAGGGGGTAAATTTGATGCTCAAATTTATTTTGTACTTCCAATTTGTAAGGAACTGAGACCTTTTGGGGAACTGAGAATATGTTTTCCTGTGACTAGGTTGGAATATGCGGGAGAGTTAAGTTGAATTAAGTATAATAAAATTGTTACCAAGTACAATTAAACATTCAACAGATATATTGACATGGAAGAAAAAAATGGGACTTCTTGGATGCTATCCAACACAACTGCAATTTGAATTTAGAATGTCTTCTATTTTGTCTAATATACATTTCATATCATTTTAAGGCTCCTTCTGTGTTTCATGTGTACACACACACACACACACACACAATCCTTTCAGGAATTTTCCACTGTCACTGAGTAAGGCCACACCAATGATAAGGTCTTGGCAAATCTGTTTCATGTATATACGTACAAATAGCTATTATTATTTAATTCTGTTTCAGAGCTCCTGAAGATGAAACATATTGCCCAATAGTTTTTCATAACAATTTCTTTAAATTGTTTTCTGCAGATCAGCAGAATAAAATAGAATTCTTTATTGGCCAAGTGTGATTGGACACACAAGGTGTTTGTATTTGGTGGATATGCTCTCAGTGTATATAAGGAGAATAAAATACATTCATCAAGAATAAAAAGATACAACAGTGATAGTCAAGGTTGCTAAGCTATTAAATCATACTAGTAAACAAATAAAGCAATATAAAGTGAAAGATACAAGCAACATGGTTATAGTCATAAGTGGGAAGAGGTAGATACTAGGAAAGAAGAGAAGAAGAATACTAATACAGTCTTAGTAAATTATTTGAAAATGTTGTGGGAATTAGTTGTTAAGCAGAGTGATGGCATTAGGGGAAAAACAGCCATAGATTACTGATTTCCACTTAGCTGCTTAGGCTGAGAAATTGTCAAGCATAAAGAATCAGGATCACATTAAGTTCCACCCTTAAGATAACTTATTGTTCATGCCTATATAGAAGAATCTAGTCAACTAATGGTCAGCACTAAATTGATGCTAGGTAAGAGTCAACAGTTCTGCCAATGAACTGTTGAAAGCACATAAAAATGCAAGTAGAAAAATAGGAACCACCTTTGGTGGGAAGGTAACAGTGTTTCATGCACCTTCAATGTTTAGTTATGCCAGCCACATGACCATGGAAGCATCTTTGGACAGTGCTGGCTGTTCAGCTTTGAAATGAAGATGAGCACCATCCTCTAGAGTCGGGAATGACTAGCACATATGTGCGAGGAGAACCTTTACCTTTAAGAGTCAACAGAAGTCTTGAGGAGTCAGACTTGGACCATTTTGACCTAAGAGTCTCAACCAAGATGATGAGACTCTACAAAGAGTATAGGGAAGAGCAACAAGATTAGGGGACTGGAAGCTAGAACAGTTGCTTGAATTGGATATGTCTAGTCTAATGAAAAGAAGGATTAGTGGTGACATGACAGCAGTGTCCCAATATCTCTGGGGTTGCCACAAACAAGAGGGAGTTAACTATCCCCCAAAGTACCTGAAGAAGGTACAAGAAGCAATGGATGGAAACTAATCAAGGAATGAAGCAACTTAGAATTAAGAAAAATTTCCTGACAGTTAGAGCAATTAATCAGTGGAATGACTTTCCACCAGCTGCAATACTGGAAGTTTTTAAGTAGTGACTGGACAACCATTTGTCTGAAATGGTATAGAGTTATTTGCCTGAGCAGGAGATTGGACTAGATGTTTTCCACAGTTCCTTCCAACTCTGTTATTCTGTTATTTGTGGGAATGTAATGACTCTAAGCTGATTACTCTCTTGACTCCATCCCCAAGCTTTACCTGCTCTTCTAAACAAATCCATGGAATTTGGCAGAAAACCATGTAAGGTGGTCATGCATTGGTAGCACACCTAAATGACAGCTGAATGATGGGAGAATGCAGTTTGAAGAACTTCTCTACTAGTTCCATGATTCTGCAGATAACGTTTTTTAAAAGAAATCAAATAATATATTTCTCCTTCCTCGGGTATATCCTTCTAAAAAGTCTGTTTCCCAGGCAAATTGCTCTCCTTGTGGTCATCACTGACTGAAAGATAATAATGCAACTCACTCTGAGGGTAGCAATCCAGTTGCTTTTATGACACATGAAAAGGGGAACCCCAAAGAGATTTTATGGTTTCCAGCCTTGCTATTTCAACATTCTCTTTGCAAGTGTTCACTTGGAAAAAGCTTATAATCTACATTCAATAAAGAAATAGGTCTGTATGACTCTAGGTGAGTCAATCTGTTCCTTTATTATAAATCAAAGAAATAAAAGCTTCTTTCCATGATGAAGGAAGTTTTTCATGATCCTGAAGCTCATTCATTCCCTGAGTGAACAGTTTAACCAGCATTATGTGATGTACTTTTTTGGACTCTTTCCTTTTCCATATTGAAGCAACATTCTTTATTGAGCTTCTCCTTTCACAAGAAGATGAAGCAAATGTAATTATTTTTAAAATAAATGTTGCCAAGGTTATAATGGGATGCAATGACCTGGGAGATGCACTTGTCTAAGACAGGAGTCCCCAACCCAAAGGGTCAAGGCCCACTAGTGGGCCATAGCCCATTCAGAACTGAGCAGTGTGAGCAGCTCTATTTGCATGAGTAGCAGGCGCCTGTCCTCATGATGCACAAAGGTCCATTTGTGTGAATGGCAGGTGTGCACTCCCATTGTTCACACAAATGGAGTTTCACGCTTGCACAGAATCATCCCCTCTCCATCCTGGCCACCAAGCCAGAAAGGTTGGGGACTGCTGATCTGAAAGGTTCCTTACTACAGCAATCAAGTGAGTATGGTTATCTCCATATGCTAACAACCTAAGCAAAGGGAAAGGTGAGTAACTCAAGGGTTGAAAGACGTCTGTCTGAAATTCTGGAGAGCATCACCTCCTTCTTGGAAGACTCGTCTTAAGAGGAAGCATTGCAGCTCAGGAAGGCAGAAATCTTTCAAGATATTTCTGGAACCACTGAATCAGATCAAGGGTTTCCTATTCCCCCAAGGGAGATCTTTTTGGATGAATGCGTTCAGTATCAGAAAGCTCTTCTTAAGGGTCAAGTAGACTTCTCTGGCACTGCACATCAGGGAGTATCATTCAGGGACAGTTGCATTGGTGTCCCATTTACATTTCTGGCTAGGGAGCACTCAGATAGCAAAGCACAGAACAGGAAGGTGGATCAAGCAATAAGCATCCTGCACAAAGCACAGTTGGGATTTGGGAGGTGTTTGCATCAACTCCTCAGCAGCCATCTGCAACCTACACTTACCCAGCAACCCCTTTGGAGCATGGGAATGTATTGACAGCTACAGGCATGTGTGAGTAACTCTAAATTAGCCTTCATGGTATTGAATCAAAGAAGCCACCAACTCAAAGAGAGTACGGATGGCAGAGTTTAAAAGCCCAATAATTGGGATATGTGAAGGAATGTCTACATAGGTTCGCTTCACTTTTGGAGTAGGATGAGATTGCCTTAAAACAGCTTTGATGTTACTTTGTGTCCACCTTCATCAAAACAAACCCTTTTAAAAGCTTTGCAAAGGTCTATTAGATGGTTACTAACTCACCTGAAAAATGTCCCAAAGGTGCTTTTTCAAGAGGCAACTGGTCTTTCTGCATTTTTTAACCTGAAAAATGTAACTTTGACAGTGTGTTAGGCCAAGAGGACGCATTGGGTTGGGAGGCAGTAGAAGTCTTGGGTCTGCCCTTTCCCTTCAAAAATGTTTGCTATCCTATACTGGGGACAGTTGTTAGCACAAATAAACCAGAAAGGTCTATTGGCATTCAAGTGATGATGCAAAAGAAGTCTTCTGAAGGGTTTTCTGCATGACTCTTTTTAAGATTCCAGCCTCAGAATTTAGACAGTCTGAAAGGACAAGTTTTCTTAACAGTGTAAGCAAAGTAATCTAAATTCAAGTATTTTCCTTTGACCCTAACTCCATCAAAAATTAACTTGGAAATAAGGGAAATGTTTTTCCCTTATTGTTCCTTCTCTCAGTTTCATTCAAATCCTTCATTCAAGTACATAAGTACTTGAATGAAATGTATACAATGTATAAGAATGTCATTTGTATCTGATAAATTGTTTTTTAAATAGCAACCACTCATGTACTACTAATGATGACAATTATCTGTGATATTTCCATAGTGCCACATCCCTTTTGTTGGACAAATGTTGATTGTTCTATATTGCTGAGCTTAGGTGTTTTCATAATGTTTGGTTCAGCCTTGAGGAAAAAAACATTGCAAACAAGGTTGGTGTACTTAGTATGAAAAGTGGCTATGAAATTAATAGCCATAATATAAATTTAGATATAGACCTGGATTTTTCTTTCCCTGTGTTATAAATCCATGATTTGCTATCATCATTCACTAAATGTCTAAGGAAGCCCAGATAAAATACAGGACATTGTGTCACATACAAACTTTATACTAATGGTAGACAACCTGATATAGTATTACTAACATGCTATAAACGGTACTTTTTATAACTTCTTGCCATTGTTCATTCTAGCTGAGGCTTTTGGAGTGGTCCAAAGGATGTAGAAGACACCAATTCCTGGTTTCAATGATAGAATTAAAGAACTGGTCTTTTTCAGCTATATAGCAATAGCAATAGCACTTATATACTGCTACACAGTGCTTTGCAGACCTCTATAAGCAGTTTAAAAGTCAGCATATTGCCCCCAACAAGCTGGGTCCTCATTTTACCAACCTGGAAGGATGAAAGGCTCAATCAACCTTGATCCTGGTGAGATTCAAACTGCTGGCAATCAGCACTCAGCAGAAGTAGCCTGCAGTACTGCACTCTAACCATTGCACCACCACGGCTCACTCAAATTCCAAGCCTATGGATTTTGCCTTGGTCCAAGCAAAGTTGCTGTTCAATCACTGAACAATGGCTCTTTCTACTTTCAGATAACAGTTAAATACTGCTGTAATTGGTGAATGGACATTATAGGTATGGGCAACCAGCAGAGGTGGTATTCAGCAGGTTCCTACCAGTTCTGGAGAACCGGTAGCAAAAATTTTGAGTAGTTCGGAGAACCGGCAAACACCACCTCTGACTTGCCCTGCCCCCATCTGTTCTCTGCTTCCTAAGTCTCAACTAATCGGGAGGGAATGGAGATTTTGCAGTAACCTTCCCTTGGAGTAGGGTGGGAATGGATATTTTACAGTATCCTTCTCTGCCACACTCACCAAGCCTGTCCACCAAGCCATACCATGCCCACCAAGCCAAGCCCACAGAACCAGTAGTTTTTAATTTGAATCCCACCACTGGCAACCAGTTACATTGATCTGTGGACTGAGATATCCTATTGTAGCTAATCAAGAGGAGGAGAACATGCAGCCTCTAGCATTGGGGGGGGGGGATTAAAAGGGGCAAGAGAATTGGTTTTTTCTACTGATGTCACAACATGACTAGATGGTTTTCTTCGTCCCCTAGAAGATTGAGTTGTGACTCCTTTTCCCTAGCCTAACAAATGCTGTTTCAAAACTAGCTACCTTAAGCTTCCAAGGATGGTTTGTGCTCCCACTGGAAGCAATTTTCACCTTGCCACACCATCTTTGCTTTGTCCTGGCTTCTGGTCCCATTACTCAGCAACAATTGCAATAAGGTTCAGAAATTTGCTGTTGGAGCCTCTAATGTATGAGACTTTTCACCTTCATTCAGTGATGGGTTTCAATTTATTTTACTACTGTTTCATTCACGCTCACTCATGTAACACTTCTGCGCATGTGCCAAAGTGTCCAGGTGGGTTGATGGAGCCTCCCACCACTGCCACTACCAGTTTGTCCAATCCATGGCCAACCGTCAGAAACCCACCTCAGTCTTTATTCCTCATCATCAACAGGTGATCCATCAGGTCCTCAATGTAGCAACACACTGAAATGGTCTTGAATGCACAATATCTGGCATACTAACATTTCATATAAAGAGGGCATGCAATACAGCAGAGATTTGCTATCATGAAGTGAAGGGAGATTTTCAATGTTTATTGAACTGGTGTATGTACACAATCAACCTTTTCCTTGCCCAGTTCTTTTCAGGACACTGGGAAAATGCTACATATATACAGTGCTAAAATAAATTACATATATGAGGATATTTATTTCATAGAGTGGAGTCTTTGGAGACGGCATATTAGTCATTTCAGTTATTAGTTAGTTTGAAAGTGAAAAAGGATATTAACTGACTGATTATTTTCTGTGTTAAGTTACTGACCAGTGTGATAGATAAAAAACAAGAAATTATTTGCTGATAGTCCTGTCTAAGATATAAACTTGTAAACAGGTGAATGTGACTATGTTCCTGTCATCTTTATGCCCAGATAAATCTTCAAGTAGTTTAAAATCTTCCAAAAAAACCAACAGTTTGGGGGTTTCATTTTAAACTGGATTGTGAAGAATTGAGAGACAAAAAGTGTAATTATCTGAAAGAGTTCAAAGAGCGAGAATATTTATCTTCTCTGGTGAAGTATCCTGTCCACTAAAGTCCATTTGTGTTGACCCAAATTGGGGACACTTCTGCATTATATCATTTCAATCCTCCAAAGTATTTTGGCAAATGATGGTGTGATTGTCTTCACTTCTGTTGACCTAAAAATACTAAGAACAGGCAGGAAACACCATGAGCCAGCCAATGTGCTTTCTCCAGCTGACCAATAGGGGAATAAAATTGCCAGTGCCTTCCCTCTTTTTTCCAAGGCAACAGGAATAAATGTTCTTTCAGAACTACATGCTTTGTGCAAGTGAGCATAAATTCAAGAGTGAGTCCATTCAAATAGCTCCCTCTCTGAATTTGTACCATACCTGTTTGTCCATGATCAGATTTAGGATGTATTATTTTCTGGGTATGAGAAACTGGATTTGCATGCTGCCAAAAGTATCACTTAGTTTTCATTCCAAAGCCAGGAAAGAGAATCAGAGTAGAGGCAAAGCTGCAAAACTACAGCGTCTGCTTGCAATTGAGAAATCACATTTCATCCTTTAGTTTATATGTCTTTAAACTTTAAAAGATGCGTGCATTCTTAAGCTTTTTTTAAAAAAATCCATTATTAAACAAGTTTGTGCAATTATATAATTATGGTATTTTCTCCAATACATCATGAAATTGTTAGCTTTTCCATATATTAATCTGAGAACAAACTCTAATCCTAATTAATCTTAACTGGTCCTAGTTACAATTTGTCCCTGGAATTATTAGCATTGTATAGGTTCTTAGTTCACAGTCATGCTGCAGTATTTTTTTCAATGAGAATAAACATGATGTGAACTGATGTGAACTAATAACACAACTCAGTTCTTTTGTAACTGGGTCTACTAATCTTTTCTGTGGCACAATCCTTTGTTCCTCCATATTTTTTTTATTATCACTTTCCTCCTGTGTTGCCAAAAAAAAAACCAACTCCCCACTCCCAAGAGTGTATCTTTATGATACTTCCTGGAACTATTGAGAACATAATAATGCATGATTCTTCGGTCTGAATTCACACAGTTCTTCCTACATATACTGTCTGTGATTGTCTTCTGGTTGCTGTAAAATAAGAATCAGCGTTACCAGATTTCAGTTGCAGAAAAAATCCGGACAGCCACCAGATGTCAGCAAAAAGACACAGCTTGGGTTGAGGGTTTGCAATCCAGGTCCAATAGCCTTACTTGAAAAGGGCCTGAAAATCTTTATTATTTCAAAAGTTAACCTCATTTTTAAATGGATAGAAAAGTTAAAGGTTTCACAAGAAATTCACTTCAAGAAAATGGTTATATAACGTCTGACTAATTTCCATTTAATGTTGGGGGTAAACCAAAGCATGTTTTCTTAGGTAACCTTGAAAAATACAATTTAGAACCAAGCAACTCGAGCTTTTATTTTATTTGTTGGAGAGTTTACAAAAAAAAATACTTATCAACTATAATATAATTGAATTATGTTTCATAATTCAACCAGACAGTCCGGGGTACTTCAGACAGCAGAGGAATAACAGCACAATATCACTTTTAATGCAGTCAGTTTATAACTTTAGAAAAAAATATATAATGTGCTATTTATGCTTTTTTTCCCCCTTTCCTTTTATTTTGCTTGAAAAGAAATGAGATATTAGAATGACTAAGGACTCTTAGCTTCAACTGCATTATAAAATCAGGCCACGGCTAAGTTTCCTGATATGGATTACTTGAAAAATAATTGCTTTTACCAAGGATTTTGGATTTAAAAAGTAAGAGAAATCCATAGAACTAGTATGTGTTTTATTCAATTTGATTTCATTTAACTTTATACAGGAATCAGGTAAATAAGTAAGCATGTGACTTGTGAACAAATGCAATGTGGGAATTATTAAGCTTTGTTTGAGCATTCAGGCTGTGCCATGTGCATTAAACTCGGCCCTTTAATCTACAGAAACATCATTAACCCATTATTTACTTAGATAATAAACTAGAATAGCAAGGTCTTGTTTAAAGCTGCCAATTAAGGAGTTTCTATGGAGATTTGCAGTCATCCAGGTCATGGTTGTCCCAAAGTTGCTTTTCTGAGAGGTAAATGGACTTTCTGCTTTTTCTTTGAAGACATTTCACTTCTCATCCCAGGAACAACTTCTTGGATGAGAAGCGAAACATCTTCTAAGAAAAACCAGAAAGTCCACTTGCCTCTTGGAAAAGCACCTTTGGGCCAATTAGGGAGGTTTAAATTAAGAGCCATATACATGATCTTTATTTGTCTTAACTTTGTTATTTCTCAAAAGACTTGCAGGCAGTTTTTTTCAAGTCCAAACTAGTATAAAGAATCCACCAGAGTACTGGATGAAACCTCTCTTGTAGTGCTGGATGAAACTTCTCTTACTCCAGACAACAATCCCGTGTTTGTGTGTGTGTGTGTGTGTGTGTATGTGTTTCATTTAACAAAGAACTTTTATAAAGAGATACCTGAGTCACAGAATGAATCACAAATATCTAATAGTGATGATAACCAAACATTGATAGGAGCCCATTTTGGAAAGTAAGAATGGCAATGCATGTATATATCTGAACACTTACAGCATCTATGGATTTTCATTCACTAATCTTTTGGTGGGGGACATGGATCCTGCTCAGAAAACATAGGCTGGATGGACAATATGTGTGTAGGCTTCTGTAATGCTTCTGTGGGGTTTTGCTTCTTTGTTTGCTTGTTTTCCATAAATCAAGTCATTCAGATGGAGACATGAATTGCAAAAGGTTTTGTGTAGTGACTAGAACTGCATCTTGCAATGTCATCAGAGATTTTGAAGTTATTGACCTTAAGAAAATTGACAGAGTCCTTTGTCATATGAACACTACTATCTGTGGGTTGGACCTGGTATTAAATGCTTCTTTGATGGAGAATGAGATCTTACCAGCCTTGACAGAAACTCTCTGTTAATTCAGCCATACTAAATGGGTATTTCCCATTTACACTTGTGAGGAAAATTCTGGAGAAGGTGAATGACACAGATTATAGTATGTGGCTGCTGATATCAGTTGCTTCAAGAGTTTTCTTTCAAGCTATTCAACATTTACATGAAACTTATGGCAGAGATCACCCATTAGTTTAGACTGAATTACCATCAAAACTGAAGTTGAGTTTAAGACACCACAATTCTCAACTGTACATCACCATTCCAGGGCAGCTATAAGATATTGTGGAGGAACACCAGGTGAAAGCTGTAGCCAGAGGACCCTTTGCAAAATGAAGCTGCTCTGCCAATTATTACTGTTCCTGGAATAGGAAGTCCTAGCAACTATGACCCATGGCCTCATCATGATGAAGCACAACTGTTGCAACATAGGCTACTTGGGTCTGCCTTAAAGACATTTCAGAAACTATAACTTCTACTGAATATAATGGCTAGGCTGCTGTACAGTATTATTTATTCTTCACTTACAACACTGGTTCCCGATGGAGGTCTTGGTTGAAATCAAAGTACTACTTTGAAAGCCATTTACAATCAGAGACTAATTTTCTCCAAAATGATTATGGCTAACTGTGTGGTCTTCTAGAGAGAACAGGATCTGTTCAAGGTCCTGTTCTTTCAGAAGGTGAAAAGGCTATGGGCCAGATCTTTGTAATAGCAGGTCTTTGTAATAGCTCCAACACTTTGGAATATCATCACAACCTGCCAGAAGGGTTCCTGTCCCTTCCCTGTTGATATTTCACAAGGCTATGAACGTTCTTTTATTAGGATGGGCTTCCAAAGCTTAGTGATTATGGTATTTTTGCTCTGCAGAATTTATTTTATTTTGCATTGATGTTTATGACCTTTTATCACATACCTTGCTTTATTTATTTATTTATTTATTTATTTATTTATTTATTTATTTATTATTCATGGAATCTGATGTTAAGAGTGATATATATTCTTAAGGAATAAATAGGAGATAAAATATTGTTACCAAGAAAATATGAGTATGTCTTTATAGTCACCAGGATTTGATAAGGATTTTACCTTTTCATCACATAATTTTATTGTATGTGAGCTAGTCTTTTCCAAGTAAAAGACATCAATGAAGAAAGTGCTGCCCTTAGTATCATCTTGATGATGTGTAGCAATATGTTCATAGGCAGGATATTCAACTCTAAAATAAGGAAAGGTAATGAGAAATACCTAGTTTCCTCCTTTTTTATATTAGATGTTCTAAACTGAAAAGTGGTTAAGAAAAGGACCATAAAAGTGGTTAAGAAGATGCTACAATAAAATGTTGCTATTCTGGGCTGTAACCCTAATAAATGATTGATTGATTGATTGATTGATTGATTGATTGAAAAAGTTGTAGAGTGAAGACTATTGTTCCTGTCTGGATAAAATGTTGTCCTCTTCTTGGAAGCTTCCTGTGATTCTTCCTCCTCCTTTGATTTTTTTACCCCATTATTACTATCCATGGCTATTACATATGCTTAGTGTGGAAGTTTTTTAAGAAGGCTGGACAGCCAGAGACCTTATACAATTTCAGACAAGTGGCTGTCCAGTCTCTTCTTATAAAACTCTAGTGATGAAGCACCCACAACTTCTGAAGGCTAGCGGTTCCACTGGTTAATTGTTCTCACCGTTAGGAAGATTCATTCCAGCTTGCTTCTTTCCTTGATTAGTTTCCATCCACTGCTTCTTATCTTGCCTTCTGGGTGCTTTGGAAAATAAATTGACCCCTCTTCTTTGTGGCAGCCCCTCAAATACTGAAATATAGCTATCATGCCACTCCTAGTCCTTTTTTTCTCTAGATTAGCCATACCCAGTTCCTGCAATCATTCTTCATATGTTTTAGTCTCCATGCCTTTATTCGTCTCAGCTCGTCTTCTATTCACTTTTTCCAAAGTGAAGAAACCCACCTGCTTAGAAGTTGGGAAGGCTGGGTCACAGTTCCCAGATAATGTGCAATTAATTAATTAATTAATTGACTGAATAAAAAATGCAATAGGCAATTAGCTGGCTGAAACTAATTGTAGATTGCTGATGCCCATTCAAGTAATATCAACCATAAAAGGCCCATCTCTGATACTACAACAGTACCCTTAACAATTTTTTTAGCATACGGTAGGAATGTGTAAAACAGATTGCATCTATCTCTTACACACTTATAAGATACAGAGGCACACGGGAGATGGCAGATTGGTATTTTCACAATCCTTCTGGACAAGGAGAAGCAGTGATAGACTACACGTTTGGCATTTTTAAGTTTCTCAGCATGGCTCAGTATGATCTGAAGATGCTGAAGCAATTGTTACTGTAAATCAGACATTCTTAGCTAGGCTGACATTCTAATTAATTTAAGGCAGACCAATTTACTGTATTAAGTCCAAGTTCTTTTTATGTGCTCATTGTTTTTGTAGTTTCATTGAATCAAAATTAAAAAGCAAGGTAGAATTGTTCTTTGTGGCAACCTTAGAACTGAAGAGCAGGACCAAAAACATGGATTGAATATTGTTTGTCCATTTAAAAATAATATTCTGGAATGTGTACTTAATTTTATAAAACGGTGCATATTCATGCTACAATATAGATTCTGTATCAAGGCACTATAATTAACCTTTAATATGAGTATTCCATGTAGGGGAGATATCTTTTTCATACTTAAAGTGGCTACTCTTTGTTATAGTAAAAAGAATAAAAGTGGTTTCATGAAGCTTCTGGCATGACAATGAAACTCTCAAAATATAAGTGTAAAAGAAGAATTAGCCCAGATTTATCACATCTTGCTTTAATATTATTTTCATGAAGGTTAACATGTTAAAGAAGTGATGGCAGAACAGGTAGTAATTCATGCAGACTATATAAATTAGCCTTTAATATGGTTTAATAAAACAAACATGCTTGAGTCTCTCCTTGATATGATCAGAAATCAGTGGTGGGTTTCAATTTATTTTACTACCCATTTGCTAATGTGTGCATGCCTTCATGCACAATGCTTCTGCACATTTGCCGAAGTAACCAGGCAGGTGGGCGGAGCCTCCCACCACAGCCACTACCGGTTCACCTGATCTGGGGCGAATTGGCAGAAACCTACCTCTATCAGAAATGCCTCACTGATTTAAATATCTTCATTCAGTTCAAAAATGGCTACAAAAACAAGGTGACACACAAAGATCTCATCAGAAATATTTTTAGCACAAAACTCAGAGCTTGAGTTGGGGCTTATATTTAAATTGCTACTGAAATTTCAGAAACTGCACATGTCAAAGAATGCAACATTACATGGATAGCAAATTTAAGTTTGACACTTGATATACAATAATGAGAATATCAATGGAAGAACATATAACATTCACTATGAATATTATACTCAGACAAAACTGGTGCAATATGTTTTTAACTGATATATTACTCCAGAAATTGGATTTCAGAAAATTACTGGAAATGTAAAATTCAGATTGGATCATTATTTTATATCCGGTGCCAATGTCGCAAAAGCATAGCAATTCTGGAAGATGATCCATTATTGGAGGAAACAAAATGTAATTATTGACTTTCTATTCTTCCAGGTATTTTTCTGTTGAGTATCATCAAGCTTTATATTCCAACTAAATATTCAGAATTGACTGTCTTAAGATTTAAATAAATATTTGTTTGCTTGTTTGTTTGTTTTATATTTCATGTTTCTAGACTACCCACCTCTCTCAAAGATTCCTATTAAGTTCACTGCTGTTAATATATGCTATGCTTCCTACTGAAAATTACATTCTATATTACATTAGAGGACTTGCATATTATAGGAATGTGCATTAATGTCAAAGTAGTTTCAAAGTCTTAAACTAACTGCAACTTAATCTTATAATTTATAATGTATTATTTTGCTTGTAGACTTTTGCTACATCTGGAGTTGAGATTTCTTTTAACTTGCTCCTTTAAAAAGCTAGCTAACATTTCAGAATAGTTAGAAATTCTCGCTAATTCTTATTAGATATCTTATGTATGATGAAGATACTAGATCATAGCTTCCTGAATGATATATTAGAATTTATAACTTGGAATTTTAAAATGTGTAGCACCTTCCCAGAGGTTTCCACTCAGCTCAGCTGAGGGCAAAAAAAGATACCATACTTAACAGAATTCAGGATTATAGAAATATTGACTTCCTGGGGGCGTGGCCTGTTGCCGAGGAGGGCTCCACCGAGCTCCTCAGAGATCTGGTCTGTATATCTAAATAAGATCATAGATAGCACCCCTTTTTGGCAAAAAAAGGGGCAGGGAGTAGCTTTGTAGGCGAGGGTCTATTCGTAAGCCACAGCCTTTTTCTTTTTTTTTGGCTGTGGACAGAGATTAGATCCAGCCGGAGCAGAGCTTTTATCTCCAGCCAGTTCTTCTCGCTGCCTTTTTTTTTGGCAGCCCCAGACAGGCTAGCCCCCCCCAGGACAAAACAAAGTTTTTTTCAAGCTAGAATTGATACGGGCGGGTCCCACCCCTGTGAGATTTATGCTTTTATTACTATCTTAAATAGCAGTGGACTTATATACCGCTTCATAGGCCTTTCAGGCCTCTCTAAGCGGTTTACAGAGAGTCAGCATATTGCCCCCAACAATCTGGGTCCTCATTTTACCCACCTCGGAAGGATGGAATACCAGCACCATTTGTCTTAGAGACTTCTTTGTCTAAATGGACTTCAAAATGGCGATTTCTCTCCGTGGATGATTGATAGTGGATGTACTTAGCCGGTTTTACCTTCCTGCAGACCGCTCCTTAACAAAATAAACTCTTCTTCTTTGGAAATAGAGGGGAGCAAAGCGCTGCCTACTTGTTTATTTATTATGGCACCCAGGTCAAAGAAGCGTCTTGCTACAAATGTGTCTAAAGAATTTAAAGAATTTTTACTGGAACCACAGCCTTTGTCTCCTATGCCCTCTACTGGAGAATTTCTAACACAGGAATATTTCTTTAAAATGTTTAATGCCTTTAAACAAGAAATTAAGGAATTTGTATTGGAACTATATGATGATTTAAAGTCTAAAGTTAATCAAATGAAGGCGAATACGTTTGCAGCCGTGTCTGCCCTGTCAGATTACTCTGCTGAAATAGAGAACAGATTGGAAAGTTTGGAGAAGGCTAATTTTAATTTGACTACCAATATTCAAATTTTACAACAAAAAATTAGAGACAATGAAGAACAGCTCATGATGATAAATTTTAATAGGAAGGCATTTGCAATAAGAGTCAGAGGATTCCGTGAAAAGGAGCAAGAGAATTTGAAACAGACCTTTGCTGAAGCCTTCAGCTATGCGGTGGGAAGCCCGGGACTTAACTTTGATTGGCAGATTCGGAAAATCTATCGCCAGAACTCATTGATAGCGGAACAGCGACAGCTCCCGAGGGACATAATTATACATTTCTCTACAAAAGAATCTAGAAATGCGATTGTGCAAAAGTTTTATAATAACAGTCTCCGAGTTGATGGCCAGAACTTGATTGTCTTCAAAGAAATACCTTTCCAGATGTTAAAGGCAAGAAGGGACTACACCTTTTTAACTAAGGAGCTTAGGAGTCAACAGATTCGATACAGATGGGAGGCCCCTGCCGGCATCACGGTTACATTTGAGAATCAAAGATTTCGTCTTAACTCTGTTTCGGAGGCTCAAGATTTCTATTGCAGGATTCTGAAGGCGGGACTTCCTGACTCGCTTGGAAGAGAGGAGAGACAAGCGGAAGGAGAAGGCAAACGGCAGGCCATGTGGTTGCAAGATGGAGGGGGTAGCCCTTCCTCCCTCGGAGAAGCAGAAAAACGGAGATCGAGAATTTAGACATTTTAAAATACTCGCCAAAGTTGAGGACTGAATGGGGGTTTGAGACCTCTCTCCGGTAGAAAAAGCGGACTAATTCTTATTAGAAGGGAAAGCTGGGTGAAACTACTTTGAGCTAGATTTTAAATTAACGTTAGCATAAATTTGATAGTGGTAAACATCAGACAAGCAAGGGATGAGGGTAAAATATATGTGGAATGATTTACGTTGTTTAAGGCTTATTAGAACAGAAAGCCGGTTGGGATTATCTTAAGATAAGTGTAAAAAGAATGCGGAATGATTTATGTTGTTTAAACTTTGTTAGAAGGGACTATTTTAAAACAGAAGGTTAACTGACTCTTGCTGAAAGTATTGTTTGAATATGTGGAATGATCCATGCTATTTAACTTTTATTAGAAGGGAAAGTTGGTTGAAATTGCTTTGAGTTAGATTTTAAACAAATGCTAGTATAAATTTGATAGTGGTAAATATTAGACAAGTAAGGGATGAGGGTAAAATGCATGTGGAATGAACTACGTTATTTAAATCCTATCAGAAGAGAAAGTCAGTTGGAATTATCTTAAGATAGAAATTGATTTCTGTGTAAAGTAATACTTGATCTACGCTGCTTAATTTTACTAAGAAGGGGAAGCTTGGCTAGATTATTTTGAATTACTGTTTGAAAAGGAGGTTAAGAAAGATCATTTACACTGTTTAAATTTTACTAGAAGGGAAAGTTTGATTACTCTTCTGTAAAGTCATATTTGAATATGTGGCATGAATCACGTTGCTTAAATCTTATCGGAAGGGATCATGAGGTTTAGGAAGAGGAACGGGAGAGTCTACAGAAGGTTGGGGTAAATAGCAAAGAAGTAAGAGACGAGAATAAAATATAGATAGAATGATTTATACTATTTAAGCATAGATAAAGATGTGGGGCTGAGATCAACACAAAGAGTGGTTTCTTTTTCTTTTTTTCTTCTTTTTTCTTTTCTCTTTTTTTTCTCTCTTCTTTTTTTTTCTGTTTTTCTTTCTTTTGACATATTACTTTTATTTTTTAATCCATATGTATACAAGATATTTTAGACAGAAGGTAGTGCCAGGTGTGGGCCCTGGGAAGTCGGGAGGATTGGGGATGGGGATTTGTGGGGGGGGGTGGGGGGTGTTAAAATAGTCTTAATAAGAATAAGAATGTATTTATATACGGTGGTTTTTTATTTCTTTTTTTTTTTTTCCTTGGTTCATTTTACTTTTATCAGATCAAACAACACTCGAATAAAGGCATACACCAAGGAGGGAGGTAGAGGGAAAGAAGAGGGAGGAGTAAGGAAGGAGTAAGGGGAATGTAAGGAGGGTGTCTGGGGAGTAAGGGGAGAAAGGTTTGTGGGGAAAGGGAAGTAGGAGGGGAGTGTTAGAGGGAGAAAGGAAAGTTGGAGGGGGTAGATGGGGTGTATGGAGGATGGAAGGGTTAGGTGGGGTTGTGAATGATGAGTTGTGTTTCCTTTTTATTTGTTCGTTTTATTCCCTTTTTTTTTTCTTTTCTTATAGTAAATACCCTGTATATAAGTGATTGCAAATGGAATGTGAAAAATGAATAAAATATATTTAAAAAAAAAAAAGAAAAAAAGAAATATTGATAACATTTTACAGAAATGGAGTAATCATACTATCATAATCATCAGTTATTATTGCCAGAACTAGTTACATCACAGTAAATTAATCTAGACCATATATACGCTAATCAGGAGAAATGAGTTTAGCACTTATCAGAATAAATTATGCCAATTGAACCAATGTACATATTCCTTTGCTCCAACATAAAAGTAAAATTGCCAAAGACATTTTTTTAATCTGTATTTTTGGGTTTTCAGGGATGATGTCATATGGAAAAGTGACAACTCATACCATTTTTTTGCTTTTGATCATTAGTAGGTATATCTGGCTGGCAAGCCTGGAACTGAAGGAGCTCCTTAGATGAGAAGTGGAACATCTTAAAGAAAAAAACAGAATATCCAGTTGCCTTTAGCACCTTTGGGAAAGCCATGACCTGGAGGAATGAGAACGTCCATAGACAATAGTTTCAGTGGACTGCCAAATGGGACAAGGTAACTTAGAAGCTGGCCAGTGTGGCATATAATGAGGTAAGGTGCAACAAAAATAGGTTATGGGGAAGGAAACTTGCACAAATAAAATAGTTTTAAAGCTTGTCTTTGTTGTCATCCATAAAATAAAAGCACCAAAAATTTGGCTAGGAGATCTTCTAGTCAAACCCCTGCTCAAGCAGGAGAACCTATAACTTTGATGGCGAACCTATGGCACATGTGCCACAGGTGGCACGTGAAGCCATCTCTGGGGGCACACAAGCCATCATCCAGGTCAGTTCCACTGCACATGCACACGCACCTCCCATGGGCCAGCTGATCCCATGGGCGCATCCCCCCATCCCACCCCGCGCATGCGTGCATGTGTCCCAGGAGAGATCTGAAAATCAGCTGGCCTGTGGGAGGCCCACCCCCACTTTGGTGCTAGCAGGTCTCCCTGAAGTTTCCTGGGAACAAAAATGGGGGGTGGGGGAGGGCACGCTGTCCCCAACCCCCATTTTGGTGTTAGCAGGCTTCCCTGAAGCCTCCAGGGGAACAAAAATGGGGGAGGCAGCGCCCAAGGAAAAAAAAATTTCACCATCACTGACCTGTAAACATTTCAGACAAGTAGCTGCCCAGTCTCTTCTTAGAAACCTCCACAGATTCTTAGAAGCACCCACAGATTCTGAAGGCAAGCAGTTCCACTGTTTCAATTGTTTTCACTGTTTTTCCTTAATTCCAGGTTGCTTCTCACCGGATTAATTTCCATCCATTGCTTCTTGTCCTGCTTTCAGGGACTTTTGGAAGATAAGTTGACCCCTTCTTCTTTGTGGCAGCCCCTCAAATACAGCAACACAGCTATCATGTCTCCCCTAGTCCTTCTTTACTTCAGACTATCCATACCCAGTTCCTGCAGCCATTCTTCATCTGTTTTCGTCCCCAGGGCCTTAATCGTTTTAGTTGCTCTTCTCTTTTTGCTCTTTTTCTAAAGTCTCAACTTCTTTTTTGTAATGTGGTGACCAAAACTGGATTCAGTATTTGTCAATTCTCAATGGAATAATGGGAGTTACCTTACAATCCTTTGTTGCACAGCAAAATTTACATGAGAAATTGGGGGAAAAGTTACACATGATACTGTTTGCCAGATTATTTTTTAAATAAGTTAAAATGAACTCATACCTCACTGATAATATGTATCCACGCGTACAAAGGTTTTACCATGCTGATGATTAACTAGTGTACATGTATGGTTCAATATCTTACCAAAGGAGGAAGAAGTCAATATATCTTTCTATTGTTATCCTGCTGAACTCCGGGAACACTTTGTCACTATCTGCCACCTCAGAGTTCTAAGATCTTGCCCTTAGATGTTTGCTTTGGGCTTAAAAATAGATTCTGGCTCTTAACTGCTCCTTTCTATGAGGTCCCTTGCAGTGCCCTTTGTCCTGTGCGCCCTATAAAAAGAGGAACTGATGTCAGTGATAAATACCAACTGCAGAAAATCAAATGTAACATTAAAAAATTAGGCTTTGTCCTTGGTTAGGGACTTTTTAAGTGAAGGACCACAAATTCAGATTGCCTTACTGCTCCATGCACATTTATATGCACCCATATCCATCTGTCCTTGTGATACTTGACACCTCTTTCATTTATGTCCTTGCAAATCACTTCTACACAATCACAACTTAAATCAATTTTCAATCAAAACAAATGCAACAATATCATGAAATCTATTCAACTAGTATCAAAATGTGTTTATTAAAAAGGTGAGAGGAAGAGATTAAAAAATGGAGATTCTTAGAATTAGGCTCCATTGTAAATGGAGGGGGAAAAACTTGAAGGTGGATGAAAAGCTTACTTCCCATCACAACTCACTAATTTTTATTCCTCTGCCTTCTCCATTTTTGCTTCTCCAGTGGGTAAAAGAAACATCATTAGATCCAGATTCCTAAAAACATCAAGGGGTCCTGTTTGGGATGCATTTCCTACTGATTCCACACCCCAAGCCCACTTTGGAGTTCTGCTTTAGGTGGACACTAAACTCACTGGTGTTTAAATGAATGTGTGTGACCAAACTATACTTAGAGGAAATCTGAATGTTTCCCAAAGACCAAGAAGTTAATAATATAATTTGATTGCTTCTTAGTAACCTATGACTATCACTAAGACTATCAATAACAGTATATGCACCAAAGACAAATTCCTTGTGTGTCCAATCACACTTGGCCAATAAAGAATTCTATTCTGTTCTACTCTGTTCTATATCTATATCTACATCTATATCTATACATCTATACATCTATACATCTATACATCTATACATCTATACATCTATACATCTATACATCTATACATCTATACATCTATACATCTATGCATCTATGCATCTATACATCTATACATATCTATATCTATATCTACATCTATACATCTATACCTACACCTACACCTACACCTATACCTATATCTATATCTATACATCTATATCTATACATCTATATCTATACATCTATATCTATTACCTATACCTCTCCATCTATATCTATATCTACAGCTACAGCTACAGCTACATCTATGCATCTATTCATCTATGCATCTGTGAATCTATGCATCTATAACTATAACTATACATATATCTATATATATACATCTATATCTATATCTATTCATCCATACCTATACCTAAACCTATGCCTATGCCTATGCCTATACCTATACCTATACATATACCTATACCTATATCTATATCTATAAATATTTTGGGGAGAACCAGGGGAAAATGTCTAAGGTGACAACTGGGCATTGTTCCTAATAAATGCACATCCCATGATTTTGGTAGGAGGGCATGCATTGTCCTTAAGAACATAACATTTTATTTTCCTTCTTTTTCCTTTCCCTTTTTAAAGTGTGGACACATGCTTGAATTAAGGAAGCGGGGGAAATTGATATGATAACATTATAGCTTCTAAATGATACAAAGAAATCACATTAGTAATATATTTTGCCCATAAATAAAGTAAGTTTCAAATGTATTAGCTCCTGTATATATTTGTTCCACTTCAAGCTGCTTTGTTAATTAACATGTTGCTGTGAGCCCTGCTGCTCTATTACGCAAAGTACTTTTATTAACTAATTATTGAGTAGGCAACCATGGACACTCCTGGACCATTAGGCTGCTCTTTGCCTATCCACCACCCGGAATTGTTTCTGGAGCTTCACCAGCCTGCAGGGTGAAAAGAGGACACAAGGTGCTTTAATGTGATTTAGAGCCTCTCAAACTGGTTTTAACAATACCCCCCATCAGGCCCACAATGTCAAGACTTCAACCTCTGCACAGACAATAGACTCTCTCCCTGCTCTGCATTCTCCAAGCAGAGTCAAGAAGGTTGGATAAATAGATTTATGGGAGATAATTAGGAAGCCACAGCTACAAGGCATTTGCTGCCTAACTATACCAAGGAACTTTCAAATATGCTCGTTCCAAAATCTGCATCTCTGCCTCCCATCTCTAATGGCCAATGGCCACACAGCTATTAATTTCTCAACCTTGAAGGTTTTGCCTTTCGGTCCCTTGTTTAAAAATCTCTGGCATGAGAAACAAAGTTTCTCAGCTCATACCCTTTCCTGTTATAATAACCTTTAATTGTTTTTTTTCCAGTCCTATTGCTTTCATCTCTACATTACAAGAACCTTACTTGAAAGCGAGACTCGATATAACTACCATTTAGGCTTGTGTGGTGTGGATCTGGATGAATATAATTTATCATTTCATATTGCTTTCTCTTATCAGCTAGAGCAAAGGGTCATCAGCAGAAGTCATCAACTAGAGCAGAGGTGTCCAACCTTGGCCACTTTAAGACTTTTGGACTTCAACTCCCAGAATTCCCAGCTAGCATGGGAGTTGAAATCCACAATTCTAAAAGTGGCCAAAGCTGGACACCTCTGAGTTAGAGCAAGAGCAAGAGCTTGCCAGTAAAAAAATCCTCTCTGCTGAGAATAAGGCCCATCAATTAAAAACCTATTCTTTAACATGAATGATTGACTATAGAGGTACTTAAGCAGAGCTTATCATTATTATTGTAAACATGTTTTGGTAGTTTAAAAGTGAAAATAACTATTCTCTTTACTATCATCAGGGGATGCCTTGATAAGATCACACTTGGAATATTGTATCCAGGTTTGGTTGCCACAAAAAAGATGTTAAGACTCTAGAAAGAGTACAGAGAAGAGCAACAAAGATGATTAAGGTAATGGGCTAAAACATATGAAGAACAATTGCATGAATTAAGTATGTCTAGTTTAATTAAAAGAAGGACTAGGGGTGACCTGACAGTTGTGTTCCAATATCGAAGGGGCTGCCACAAAGAAGAGGGTGTCAAGCCATTTTCCCAAGCACTTGAAGGCAAGACAAGAAGAAAATGGATGGAAATTAATCAAGAAGAGAAGCAACCTAAACTAAGGAGAAATTGCCTAAGAGTTAGAACAATTAATTAATGGAATGACTTGCCTCCCGAAGTTATGGGTGCTCCAACACTGGAGGTTTTTAAGAATAGATTGGAGAACCATTTGTCTGAAATGGTATAGGATTCCCTGCCTAAGCAGGGAATGGACTAGAAGACCTCCAAGATCCCTTCCAACTCTGCTATCCCATTAAGTAAATAACTTCTTCTTGTTTAATGGGTCTAATGTAAATGAAGAAGTCAAAGTTCAAGTTGCTCTTAAATCAGTTCCTCAATATAAGACACAAATTCTCAACCTGCTGGAGGTACCCCTTCACTCTGGTTTGTGGAGCTATGAGGTACATAGTCATTTCTTCAGCAGCATGGCAGCATGGCCAGGTTCTCAGAGGTTCTGAAAATTCCTCTCCTTTACAGGTCAGAGATAGATGGAGGTGAGGGGAATTTTTGTTCCCCTCACCTCTCAGAAATGCTGAGGACCAGCAAAACCCATTTCAATTTCCCAAAATGTTTGAAACACCCAAGATATTGCTGAGAAATTAAAATCCCAATCCTCTCTCTTTATCACTTGTAGCAGAACTGTGACAGCCTGCTTTGACTTCCCCTGTCAGATAATTCCTCAGAGCCTCACTTACAATGAAGGAAGATCTAGGGTACTTTGTAAAGCTTGAAGTTCTCCCTAATCATATTCAAGGATTTAGTACTACTGTTAGGCAACTACTTGTTCCTTGCAAAGAAAAAACAAAAGAGTATGTTTGCTACAACTGTCATCTTGCATTATCTACTAAAAAGTCAAAATACAATATTCTGAACAATGAAGTGTTCAGCATTTTTTAAAGGTAGACAATGCTGAACCTTCTAAATAGCTTATATAAAGCTCTTGTGGAAAACACCTGTCACCAAGAGACAGGCAGTGAATGGAGTAGTGCTGTGCCACTTTTGGTGCTTCTGTGTTTAAAAACATGTTATCCTTACTAAAACACTCTCTGTTCCATTAATTTCAAAAAGAACATGATGGGACCCCTCCTTATTCATTTCAAAAAGAAAACAGAATGTGTGTTGTTCTTTAAATCTCCAATACAATTCTCCTCACATAAAGATTTCACTTTCCACCCTATCAAATCTATTGTACTAGTAAATTAAATAAGACACAGCCTTGACATTCTAGATGCAATAGACAAATCACATTGAGTGGTTAGAGTTTAATACTTTGAATCACACAATTAGCAGAAGCATGGTGGATAATCACTTTAAAAAGTAAAAATGTAATTTTCATCCAAACCTCTAGAACTAAAATCCAAGAAAAGTAAGAAGCATAAAAAAACCTGCTCATCATCCAATGCCAAACTAGGGAGGTGAAAAGAGTTTAAGCAATTAATCAGCCACGGTCTGTAAAAGGGGAGCAAAAAATCTCCCTTCCAAATTTGGAGGTGGAAAAATGTAAAGACTTAAAGCAAAATATAGGTATATATTAGTAACTAGAAGCCAGAGATAGTAATACTCAGGTATCAAATTCTGTAAATGGGGAGGTTATCATAATCATTCTCAAACTGGTGAGCTGGTTAGCAGATCTTCACAATACAAGGGAGAACTAGATGAAAAAATTAGCCATTTGCTACATTTTAAATATGACAAAATATTAGTCCGTAGAAATCACAATAGCAACAGCACTTATATACTGCGTTCTAGTGCTTTGCAGCACTCTCTAAGCAGTTTATAGAGTCAGTTTATCGCTCTCTAAAACCCAGGTCCTTGTTTTACTAACCTTGGAAGGATGGAAAACCGAGTCAGTCTTGAGCTGGGTTAGGATCAAACTCCTGGCAGCTGGCAGAGGCAGCCTGCAACACTGCATTCTAACCTCTGCATCACCACAGCTCCTTTAATACTTTAACATGGCTCCAATAACCACAATGTGACATTTTAAACATTAATATAGTATTTTCCCCAATTGTAGGAATGAATTAATATCTAGACATTCCTGTACCATCTCATGCATTGTGTTATGGGAATAAAACTTTCCTCAGAGATGTGGAGGGAGGGAGGGAGGGAGGGAGGGAGGGAGGGAGGGAGAGAGGGAAGGAAGGAAGGAAGGAAGGAAGGAAGGAAGGAAGGAAGGAAGGCCAATAAAAGTTGCCATTGTCATTCTAGTAACATCATTTGCAAAACAGAACTTTCTATGTGTACTTCATAAAAAGAAGATTGACACATCTTTAAGGAAAATAAAAACCTTGGGAAATAAACTGCTCTTATACTAAGTAGACTAAGCAGAATTTCAACTACTGTCTAGCAGTATTTATGCTGATACCTTATTTCTATTTTTAATTCTATGCCAAGTGTTTAAAATCCCTAGTGCTGAATTCTTAAAACAGATACTGCCAATGTGCCATCTCTTCTGCTGTCTAGCAGGCTCACTTTTTAACTAAAATAAAAGAGGTAAACTTGGTGGAGGTCTTTGGGTTCTGTAAGCTTGTTGGCGCTTGGGGGCCTCAATATCTTAGGACCCTTTTCTGATCTTACTGATGACCCCGGCAACACAGGGAAACCCATTTTATTGAAATTAAGTTAGTACTGCAGATCTTGTCATATACTCTACATATTTTTTTTCTTTTTGTTTTAATTGTGAGCAAATCGACTAGTTATTGACTGCTTATTAAGCACACTCTTCTTAATGGGCTAACCATTGTTTGATACAGCTCCAAATCTTCTCCATTAAGATAAGCAATATCTTCTCATGGTCTGCCCCTCTGAGCCAGATAGCTACAATTACTAGTTCACTTGACAAAGCCATTATATCATGGCGATGTCAAGATATGAACTTGAATAAGCCATGCAGTGATAGTTACCAAAAAATGACAAAAAAAACCAACAATAATTGCAGTGGGCATGATCCTTCTACTGATTTTTATACTAGGATAATATCTTAACTTTAGTGATAATTTTTTTAAATTTTAAACACATAAGCACATCAACAAAAACAAACACATAACTTAAAAACAACATAGGAACATAAGTTCCATCGTATATCGTACAGCAGTTCTGAATCGGTTTCTTTGCAATTAGTGTTTTCCCTACTATACATTTCTATCTTTCATTCATAATCTCCTTATTCGTTATCCATTTGTATGTACATTTATATATTTATTTAAACTTAGCTACTTATGACCAGATATTATTTACCTATATTATGCTATATATTTCTACTGTCATTTGTTCTCTTACATTCAGATTATAGATATACATTCACATAATTATTCTTTTTCTTTGCCATTCTTATATTATTATTATCCCATTTGGAAGGTTATAAGGTATAGTTTAGAATGCTTTGTTTACCATCCTTCGCACCTGCTAAGACACCACCTTGTTTTCTCTTTCTTTTCCTTTCTCCCTCCCTTCCTTCTCTACTTCCTTCCTTCCTTGTCTCCATCCCCTTCTTCCTTCCCTTATCTCTTCCCTACTCCTACCCTTTTTTTCCTCCTTCCTACCTTCTCTCCTTCTCTTTCTTTCTCTTCCTCCCTCCTCTTCTTCTTTTTCTCTCCCCTCTACCCACCTTTCCTTACCTCATTCCTCTTCCCTTACCACTCCACCACACTTCTTCTTCTTCTCCTACTTTCTCTCCTTCTCTTCCTCTCTCTTCTACCCTTCACTCCTTTCCTTTCCTTCGTCCCTCCATTCTCTACTTCCTTCTTAATTTTATCTTAATATCTTAATTTTAATAATTCCTTATATTGGAACTGAAATTGGATTAACAGCTGAATCACGGAATCTATACTTTTCTTTCTAACTTTCCTTTGTAACTTTCTCATAGCTTGCTTTTTGCTCCCACAGTCTTGACAGTCATAACATTGGCTTTGGAATTAAGCTAGGGTTATCCAATGAGTTCACAGGGAAATCTATTTATAACAACACCTGCAGTTTAAAACTATTCAATTGGTTGCAACAAAGAAAGAAAAGGAGAGGGGGGAGAGAGAGAGAGAGAGGGAGAGGGAGAGGGAGAGGGAGAGAGAGAGAGAAATACACAAGTCAAAAAGGACACTTGGATGTGGAAGCTGAGAAAAGACAGGCAAATGAGAGCAAGGTTAGAAGAATCGTTAGGAGGGTGGGGTCAGAGAAGTAAGAGGAAGGGGCAGGGAGAGATTTAAAAGCAGGAGAATACATCTGAATTGACTTCTGAAACTAAGAGAAATGCAGTCTGGGAAAGAGAGGCCAAGGGCAATGGAGATGTGCTTCCAATGTATTTGAGTATTCTGGGAACAGAACTGTGGACCTCCTGAAGTTTAGTAGGCAGAGAATTAGGATTTCTCAAAGCAGAGGTGAGAGGTAAAGTGAACTAGCAAGAAATGACTGAGTTTCAAGTCTACGAGCTTCCATTTCTGAGAACTAGTTTCTCTTCTATAAAAGAGCGGAAGAAAGCTTCTTGAGACATTAGCTGATATACATGCTAGGCAACGGAGCGTGTGGTGTTAAAGTTCAAAATGAAATGTAAAACAGGGAGGCCTACATTTTGAGAATCTCAGACAATAGTATGTTGCAATGCTTACATTTCAGCGAAGTTAGAAGAAGCTAAGAAGCCAAGTTACCATTTTAAAAGGCAAGAGACAAAACCCTGGCTAAACCGAGGGTGAATTGAGCAGTAGGGCTTCTGGATATAGTTAATTTCTCCACCCTTTGAGTGTTTGCATATAATTGAGCTTAAATGAAGCAGGTATTCCTGTTGTAAAGAATCTGTGTATTACAGGAGCTTTGCATTTCTTAGAAATAAACAATGTTTTTTCCCAACCTGGCTAAAACAGAGTTGACTGTATATATGTAGAGATTTTTCCTTGAAACATTTTGACATATAGAGCATGAAGAAAATACTGGACCAGCTGTATTCTTTCCTGTACTTCAGTCAATCAAGTGCATTTTGCATTTTCTCACTCATCCAAATTTTCTTGTGCTAATTGCTGCTTCCAAGACCTCATTCTCCTGAACCACCACCTCCTTTCCTCCTCCTCCTCCTCCTCCTCCTCCTCCTCCTCCTCCTCCTCCTCCTCCTCCTCCTCCTCCTCCTCCTCCTCCCCTCCTCCTCCTCCTCCTCCACCACCACCACCACCACCACCACCTCTCCTCCTCCTCCTCCTCTCCTTCTTTGTCATTATCTTCATCATCTTTGTCTCCTTCTCCTTCTCTTTCTCTTACTCTTTCCTGTTCCCCTCCACCTCCTTTTTCCTTTTCCACTTCCCCTCTCCCTCCCCTTTCCCTTCCTTCTGCCCTCCCCTCACCTTCTCCTCCTCCTGCTCCGCCTCCTGGGTACAAGTAATTTCTAGGATCAGACCAAACTCAAATCAAACTTGCTTTTTTTGATAACCTTTAACATCTGTAGTATTTTAGGCAAACATAAATGAAATTACAAATTAAATATGCTATATGTCTTCTAGAATACATTTAATACATGTATCTAAATTCTATGCTTAGAGCAAGTTGAAATGATAAAGTCAGAGTCATAAGATAATCCATACTGGGAAGCATTCACTGTTATAAAAATTTGGACTAACACTTTTTAATGAGCAATGATTATGTACCATCATTAAGACCCATGAGATTTTAACTATTTATCAAAATAGTAGACACAAACCAATATAAATGCACATCTATTAATGGTATCTTAGTCTTGGCAGGAGAAGAGGACGAGAAAGAGAGTCACTGTACATTCTGCAGTTTTCTTGACAAGATTGTTCGAATGTGGTTTGACGTTAACTGTTTCCTATGGCTGAGCGTGACTGGCCAAAGTCACCTAGCTGGCTTTGTGCCTAAGGCAGGACTAGAACTCTCATTCTCTTGGTTTCTAGTCTGGATAAACCACTACATCAAACTGGCATTCATTCCACATATTAGAATATTAGAAATCTTTCTGCAATATACTTTCTAAAAATTGCATGCATAAAATTAGATCACATCATTAGCACCTATTCACATGCATTAAGGTTGATGTAGTTTTATATGCCCTATCTAATCTAATGTAATGGTAGACCACTCAAATGACCTGAGAAGGCAAACATAGCACCTGTTTGCAACACCTTACAGCAGCAATGCCTTTTCCCAGTTTAGGTTTCTTTAATTAAATTTATATGCTGCCTACCTCACCCTTAAACTACTCCAGGTGATTTAAGGTAAAGGTAAAGCTTCCCCTCGCACATACTGTATGTGCTAGTCATGCACTAGGGGGCAGTGCTCATCTCCACTTCAAAGTCGACAAGCCAGCATTGTCTGAAGACGTCTCCATGGTCATGTGGCCGGCATGACTAAACGCCGAAGGTGCCCGGAACGCTGTTACCTTCCCACCAAAGGTGGTCCCTATTTTTCTACTTGCATTTTTACATGCTTTTGAACTGCTAGGTTGGCAGAAGCTGGGACAAGTAACAGGAGCTCATTCCGTTACACGGCACTAGGGATTCAAACCGCTGAACTGCCGACCTTTCTGATGGACAAACTCAGCATCTTAGCCACTGAGCCACTGAGCCACTCTATTATATGGCTTAAAAGGTCATAAATAGCAGTATGTTTTTATTTACTTATTTATTTATTTACTTACTTACTTATTTATTAACTTTATATGCCACCATCTCACTGTTCCATTTGCATAAAACAATTAGAAAGTTACAAGCATTAAAATACCGGGCATTGAAACTTAAAATATTATAATTAAAATCATCCTTTTTTAATGTTTAAAGTTATCCCATTAGATTATTAAATTTATCCTGTTAGATTATCCGGTGTTGCTCTGCCCCTTCCCTACCTCACATCATGTCTGTCTGCCTGTCTGCCTGCCTGTCTCCCATGCAGCCTGCTGGGAATGCAAAATAGCAGATGCGTATAAAACAATTAAGTTAGAAATCCCCCCCCCCCTGCAGAGTCTTCTATTCAGCATACCCAAATTCTTCTTTACCTTTTGTCAAGGTTTCCATATCCCACTTTCCTGATGCTTTTTTACCCATCTGGACCGAATCAGGTGAATTTCCACTTCAAGGTTTTCAACATTATATGGTGCTAAAATTAGAAGGAACTTAGACACAATAGAATTTCAGAAATAAAAGGCCTCAGAGAGCACCATAGGGAAATTGTCTTATTCATGCCCTTAGCATGCAATGTAATGAAACCAGAAGAAGATAAGCACTGCATAATCCAGTCTTGTTATTATCAGTTGTATCGCACTGAGACCTTCTTAATTCCTGAAGATGATTTTTTTTAAAGTCATAAAACAGAATATATCAGTAAGCATGAAATGACTGGTTTGCTTTATGAATACGTACCGTGCAAGATTCCTTTAAGTGCTGGGGAGTGTAATCAGAATATTCAGGTAACAAGAGGTGGGCTAAAGGAAAAGTCTGAAAACTGAAAATGAAAGGGAGATCATCTCTGTCTAGCTTCACTCACAAAAGCATATAGAAGGGGCATTTTCCTAAGGAACCAATCCCTTCAAAGCAGTCTAATAGCAATTTGGCACTGCAACCTAAACCAGTTGCCATCCATGCTACAATTGGCTAATTCTTAAACCACATTCAGCAAGAAGGGGAACTTACCAAATTTGCAGATGATACTAAGCTGGCAGGAAAAGCCAACAGCCTAGAAGATAGGCTCAAGATCCAGATGGATCTTGACAGACTTGAACACTGGGCCCTATCACAATTCAATATGGAGAAAAGTAAAGTCTTACACTTAGGCAAGAAAAACCAAAAGTACACACATATTTGGTTTCACCAAAAGTGAAACCAGGCTTAATACCATAGCAGTAATTGTGAGAGGCATCTTGGAGTTTCAGTGGACAACCAATTAAATGTGAGCTAACAGTGTGTGGTGGCAGCCAAAAAAGCTAATGCAATCCCAAATTGCATTAACAGAGGGATACAATCAAGATCAAGGGAGGTACTAATATCACTCTAGAAAGCCCTAGTAAAACCACACCTAAGAGTACTGCATGCCAGTTTTGGTCACCATACTATAAAAAAGATGTGGATATTCTAGAAAGAGTGCAGAGAAAAGCAACCGAGATGATTAGGGGTCTGGAGGCTAAAACATATGATGAATAGTTGCAGGAACTGGGCATGGTTGATCTAGTAAAGAGACGGGCCAGGGGAGACATGATAGCAGTGTTCCAATATTTGAGGGGCTGCTACAGAGAAGAGTGGGTCAAGTTATTTTCCAAGGCACCCTAAGGCCAGACAAGGAATAATGGATGGAAACTGATCAAGGAGAGAGTCAACCTGGAAATAAGGAGAAATTGACAGTGAGAGCAATCAACCAATGGAACAGCTTGCCTTCAGAAGTTGTAGGAACTTCATCACTGCAGGCTTTCAAGAAGAGACTGGAGTGACATCTGTCAGAAATGCTATAGGGTCTGTCTAGCCAGGGGATTGGACTAGATGATGTATAAGGTCCTTGCAACTCTGTTAATCTGAAATAAGTTTGTAAGTTTGTAAGTTTAATTTTGTTTAGAGGCCGCCCAATCCTGAAGGACTCCAGGCGGCTTACAGAAGGGAAAAGAAAGAAAATAAAATAAAATAAAAATAAAATAAGACAAGTTAAAACAACACAAATACAGGGCGGGGCATAACCTTTTCCTAGGGGGTCACAGCAAGATCGACAGCAGTTTACAACTTCCGTGACACCTCATTTTAAAGCCCATAAAAAACTGGATTGAATGAGCTATTAAATGTTAAATTTGCTTTAAGAATGGCTGGAAAATTCGATTCGGAAGAACAAAGGATCATTGACAGAATAAAATGCATTGCCTTTCGAGAGGCTCGCGATGCTGGAGCGACGTTTATCAATCGAAAATGGATTGCAAACAAATTGAAACGTCATCCGGATTGGGTTACTGATAATTGGAACAAAACAGCCCAAGAATGTTTCACAAAATTTGGAGAAGGGCGTCCTCTGCAACTGTCCCAAGAAAGCAAAGCCATCATTGCAACTGGCAGTCGCAAACAACGAAAAGGAAACCGAAAAGTGGCCCAAGAAATCCTTCAAATTCGTGGAAAACGAGTTGATCAAAGGACAATCGGCCGATATCGAGAACGAGAAGGTTTGAAGCCATTCCACGTCATTTGCAAACCATTGAAAACTCAAACACACGTTCATGATCGGCTTTGGTTGTGCGATTGGTTGTCTGAATGGACCGAGGAAGATTTTCTTCATTTGGCGCCATCTGACGAATTCTTCGTTTATGCCATTCGAAAACCGAATTTCCAGAACGATCGAATTTGGGCTAAAGACGTCGACGACATCGCCAAACATGAACAATATCGACAAATCGTTCGCAATCCGACTTGCATCGGGATTTTCGTCATTTTCACAGCCAAGAAACTGCATTGGGTTTTGAAGGATAAAGGGGAATCCTGGGATGGCAGTTATTTCCGTGAGAAAATTTTATTGGAGAATGTCATTCCATTTCTCAGTGATCCAGACAATGTCTTGGTGGTTGGTGAGGCTGTCTTTCTTCATGACAAAGCTCCTTGCATGCGTGCAAATGTGACTCAGCAATTGTTAAAGGAAAACAATGTCGAATTTTGGGGCAATGACGTCTGGCTGGGAAATTCGCCAGATCTCAATCCGGCAGAGAACATTGGGGCCATAATTAAGGATGAAGTGGAAGCTCTGATGATTCAGGAGCAAGGTCAAAATCGATATTCGGTTGAAACTTTGAGAATGAATTTGGAAACTGTGTTGAAAAATCTGGAAAATCGAACGGAACTGTTTGAAGATTTGTTGTGTTCTTATGCACCTCGTTTGAATGCTGTTCGAAGGGCTAATGGTGGTCATACTGACTATTAAATCGTGTCAATAAACTCAGTTTTTGATGGGCTTTCGAATGGTGTATGAATTATTTGTGTTGTTATTACAAGTGTTGCTGTGACCCCCTAGGAAAAGGTTATGCCCCGCCCTGTACATTCATTTCAGTCAGGGCTGGACCTCAACAATGAGGTCAACAGCCCCAGGCCTGCCGGAAAAGCCAGGTCTTGACAGCTTTTCTGAAGGCCATGATTGTGGGTGAGGTCCGGATTTCTGGGGGTAGTTCGTTCCAAAGGGTCAGGGCAGCCACAGAGAAGGCTCTCCTCCGGGGAGCCGCCAGGTGACATTGTCTGGCTGACGGTATCTGAAGGAGGCCAACCCTGTGGGATCTTACCGGCCACTTGGAGGAGTGTGGCAGTAGGCGGTCTCGCAGGTATGCTGGTCCTAAGCCATGTAGGGCTTTAAAGGTAATAACCAACACCTTGAATTGTGTCCGGAGACCAATGGGTATCCAGTGCAGCTCGCGGAGGATAGGTGTAACATGGGTGTACCTAGGTACACCAAATATCGCTCCCACGGCTGCATTCTGGACTAGTTGCAGTCTCCGAACGCTTTTCAAGGGTAGCCCCATGTAGAGCGCGTTGCAGTAATCCAGTCTTGAGGTAACTAGGGCATGAATGACAGTTTTGAGTGCCTCCCAATCCAAGTAGGGCCGCAATTGGTGCACCAGGTGAACCTGGGCAAAGGCTCCCCTGGTCACAGCCAACAGATGATGTTCCAGTGTCAACTGTGAATCCAGGAGGACCCCCAAATTGCGCGCCCTCTCTGAGGGGTGTAAGTTTTCACCCCCCAGGATCAAGGATGGACTATCTGGGCTGTCCTTCGGGGGGAACATCCATAGCCACTCAGTCTTGTTGGGATTGAGCATGAGTTTGTTTACCCCCATCCAGATCCTAACAGCCTCCAGGCACCGGCACATCACATCCGCTGCTACACTGAGCACTGAGCTGGCATGGGGCAGAGAGATATAATTGTGTATCATCAGCATACTGATGATACTTAACCCCGTGCTGTCGAATGATCTCACCCAGCGGCTTCATGTAGATGTTAAATAGGAGGGGGGACAAGACCAAACCCTGTGGCACCCCACATTTAAGGGGCCTAGGGGTCGACCTCTGTCGCCCGACCAACACCAACTGCGACCTGTCAGAGGTAAGAGGAGAACCACCAAGGAACAGTGCCTCCCACCGCCACCTCCTCTAACCGTCGCAGAAGGATACCATGGTCGATGGTATCGAAAGCCGCTGAGAGGTCAAGAAGCACCAGGATAGAGGAATGTCCTCTATCCCTGGCCTGCCAGAGATCATCGGTCAGTGCGACCAAAGTGGTTTCTGTGCTGTATCCAGGCTGAAGCCAGACTGAAAGGAGTCTAGATAATCTGCTTCATTCAAGGTCCATCGGCACCACCACCTTCTCAACAACCTTTCCCAAAAAAGGAAAGTTGGAGACAGGACGATAGTTCTTAAGAATAGCTGGGTCCAGAGAAGGCTTCTTAAAAGGGGGTCTTACCACCGCTTCCTTACGTGGCTGCGGGAAAGACCCCTCCTGTAAAGAAGCGTTCGTAATCATATGGAGCCAGCCTAGTGTTACCTCCCTGCCGGTCGAAACCAGCCAGGAGGGGCACGGGTCCAATAAACAGGTGGAGGAACTCATCGCTCCCATGGCCTTGTCCATTTCCTCAGGGGTGACAAAATTGAACTCATCCCAGCAAATCTGACTAAGACCCTCCCGCAGCATCTCAGCTGGTGCTGCCCAAGTAGAGTCCAGGTCCGCCCGAATCTGAGTGATTTTATCCGACAGAAACTGGACAAACTCCTCAGCTCTTCGCTGCAAGGGTTCCCCCGCTTCCTCACCTTTTAGGAGGGAGTGGGTCACCCTAAACAGGGCGGCTGGGCGGGATTCCGCGGATGCAATAAGAGCGGAAAAATATGTGCATTTTGCCGCCCGTATCACCACTAAATAAGTCCTAATAAAGGCTCTTAACAGTGTTCAGTCAGATTCGGAGTTACTAGCCCTCCAGCATCACTCTAGGCATCTCTTTTGGCACTTCATCTCCCGGAGTTCCTCAGTGAACCAAGGTGCCCTCTTGGATCCACTGCCGCGAAGAGGCCGCAAAGGCGCAATCCGATCCAGAGCCTCAGCCACTGCAGCATTCCAGGCTGAGACTAAGGCCTCTTTTGGGTTGTGGGCAAGGGAGTCAGGTATCCCTCCAAGCTCTTTCTGGAATCCTTCCGGATCCATCAGATGCCTGGGGCAGAACCACTTAATCGGCTCCACCTCCCTGCGATGGGGGAGTAGCATCCCAAAGTCAAGCCTCAGCAGAAAGTGATCTGACCATGACAAGGGTGAGATCTCTATTCCCCTTAATTCAAGATCACATCTCCACTGCCCCGAGAGAAATGCAAGGTCGAGTGTGTGTCCTGCTCTGTGAGTTGGACCTTGAACTACTTGGGTCAAATCCATGGTTGTCGTGGAAGCCATGAACTCCTGTGCTCCATTAGAATGTTCACCCAGGGATGGCAGGTTAAAGTCCCCCAGTACCATCAGTCTGGGGAACTCCACCGCCAACCCGGCTACCGCCTCTAGGAGCGCAGGAAGGGCCGTTGTGACGCAGCTGGGAGGTAGGTACGTCAAAAACAAGCCCACTCGAACCTCTCGGTCCAACTTCAGGAGAAGGGACTCACACCCCACGATCTCTGGGGCAGGGATCCTGCGAGGAGCTAATGACCCTCAGATAATAACTGCCATTCCCCCACCCCTGTTGCGGCTGGTGTAGAACCTGGAACACATCTGGGCACATTTACGAGAGGGGGACTCCCCTCTCAGGGCCCAGCCAGGTTTCAGTTATACATGCCAGGTCTGCCTCCACGTCTAAAATTAAGTCCTGGATGAGGAGAGCTTTATTTACTACAAACCTGGCATTTAGCAACAACAACCTGAGACCAGGGCCCTGCTCTCCTCTGCCACCAGGCCCTTGAGTTGAGCCAGTAGGGCCGGAACAAGGAATTACTGTAAGGTAGCGAATCCTTCTTCCCCAGTAATGGCTAGCCCTACAGCTCCCGTCATATCTGCTCCTCTCAGTCATGACCGAAATGCCCTCACCCTCCCCCGTCACCGTAGACCCCCACCCACCTCCCATGGCTCCCATTCTTCCCGACAGACCGCACTCATCATTCATACCAGGAGGGGGGGCGAATCTGGGCCCCCATCCACTTCTGCATCTGCACTCAGTGGAGGGGGCCACAGGTCGCCCTCCTGATCCCCTCATACACAACATACAGCCACTCTCCTCATACACCCCCCACAGCAATAGTTAAAATACAGAGTAATAATATAAAATTAATCAAATTTAAAAAATTAAAAGTGGGGACACGCTCTCACCCATTCATACAAACATTCCCTCAACACGCAAAATAAGTGCAATTTTTGCCCCGCAAAAGCGGTTGGTGCAAGTTTAAAATAGGTGAAGTTGGTAAAAAATTTAAATTTAAGAGAAGGGGGCTCCATGCTATTAGTCTTCTCCCCTGTGGAGTCCAGAAAATATATGCAGTCTGAGAGTCTAAAATGGCTGAATAGGTCGACGCCAGTTGGGGAGGGGGGAGCTGGCTTTCTGACCACATTTTCCTCATCCTCCCGTCCTCTCCTTCTATGAGGCTGTACAACATGGGATCTAACGCAGAACTATCAGCGTGGCCAGAGGTCTCCATGGCCACAGCAACAGTTAGTTAGGATGATAAGTTAGGATGATAAGCAGAAAAATCCCTGAGGGCGAGGGCGGGGGCAGCCAGAGGGCGAGGGCGACCGGAGAAATGCGCCACCAAAAGGCAAGCCCACGTCACCCAAAAAGACAAGCCCAAGAAGATAGCGGGTGGCAGCGGCGGACAGCAGCGGGAGGGCGGCTTTGATGTTTTAAGAAGCCAGGATCACAGCAGCCAGAGTATGGACAAAGCAAAAGTCCGCAGCGGTGGTGGTAAAGAGGCAAAGGGTCGCGATGGAGAAAGAGGTGGGGACGTCAGCAGCGGCAGTAAAGAGACCAGCTGCCCAGTCCCAACTCACCAACCCCTCCGAGGATATGGAGCTCAGTGGGTCCCAATGCAGCTCAACAGCTCAGCGGCACCCTGTATTAATGAACTGAGGCCGCAGCGGTTTGAAATCAGCACTGGAGTTGTCGTCAGCTGGAATGCCTCCTGCAAGAAACTGCGTCGCCTGAGGGCCCTTCTAAGCCGATCAGAGCCGTTCAAAGCTGAATCTGTAATTCCAATCCAGATTGCAGTGTGTTTGCAATGGGGACAGACTGTGTCCACACTGTAGCCACTACAAATCCTGACTGGTGATTTCCATGCTTCCCATCGACTCAGGGAAGACAACCCTCATTGTAGAAATGGCTTCTGTATAAATTCTTTTCCTGTAAGAATTCTTCCTTTCCCACCAGTCTCCAGGCTTTTTCTTTGTTTCACCAGACGTTTGCAAACTTGGATGCCTTCATAGTCCACCTTTCCTGTGTTAACTTCTTTGACATTAACACATTTATTTGTCCTTTATGGCTCTATCGTTGTTCTGATGCTACAGTAACCAAAGCAACAGAAAAGAGCTTGTTCTTTCATTCCTTCTTCTGCCAGTCTATGAACACCTTAGAGAAAGGGTGAACTAATAGCTCAGCTTCAGAGCAACCAAGTAGCAAATGCCCATTGCAACTTAAAAGAAAGACAGAGAAAGAGACAGAGAAAGAGAGACACAGAGAGAGAGTCAGAGAGAGAGAGAGAAAGAGAGGGACAGAGAGAGAAAGGGAGACATAGAGAGAAAGAGAGAGAGAAAGAAAAAGGAAGAAAGAAAGAGAGAGAGAGTGACACTGAGACAGAGAGAGAGGATAGAGAGAGATTAACAACATACTCAAGGCCAGGTGTGGCAAGAGCTGGCTGGGAAGGTAGGGGTGAGGCGGGACCAGAGGGGGCAAATAATTTTACAAACGGTTCTCTGTCGTAATGACTGGCTGGATAGGTGTGGCGGGGGGGTCATGTAATTGGGTGTGAGTGAGCGATGTTGCGTTGGCCACACCCACCCAGTCACACCAGTTGTTAAATTATTGGCTCCTGGTGTTTTCTATGGGAAACGGATCCAAAGGGCACTTTGGGTGTTAAAAGGTTGCAGACCCCTAACCTAGGATCTGTGTCCAACTCTACCCAAACTAACACGACTCACGGGACCCTATGGGTATTACTTATTAATTCTATAGCCTATTTGTCTTTGCAGAAATTTAGTTTCAACATCTATCAGCTGCCAGAACAATAAAAATACTGCAGAAGATCTAGATGGGACCCTCTGATGTAAAGGTTTAAGTTAGGCTTGAAAATAATGTGCAAAAAGCAGAAATTCACTTCATTAAGTTTAAGAATGACCCAATCATGCTGCCTGAAAATCAAGAGACGAAGCTAACACCAGATTCAGACATTAGAAAAAGTAGTATCAGTGGTGGGTTCCTACTGGTTCGGACCAGTTCGGCCAAACCGGTAGTGGTTTGGCGGCCTGGGTCTCTAGAACCGGCAGCAACCCAGGTTTTCCATGGCCCCAAACCAGTTCTTCTGGCGGTGCCATAGGCAGCACCATCTTGTTTTTTGCTTCTGCACATGCACAGAACAATTTTTATTGCACTGTGCATGCATGCGCATCGCGCATCAAGCATGCACATTGTTCATCAAGTGTGTGCATTGCTCATTGAGTGGGCACATTGCGCATCAAGCATGCCCATGAGCGAACCAGCAGTAGTGCTGGCCAGAACCCACCCCTGAGTAGTATGTAGCAGTAGCAGTAGTAAACAGCTTGTTACAAAAACTTACATCCAGACACTTAAGACTTTAGCTATTATGTATTGATAATGCATACTTTCCTTTGGAATGCAGGTTTACTAGTAAATGTATAGATGAGCTGAACTTCTTTGCAGTAATGAAGGGAGAAGGACTGAAACAAACAAAGAACATAACAGAATTGGAAAATGAAGATGAATAAACAAGAGCATTTCTGTTTCAGTAAGAATCATTTTATTAAGAATATCACTTACATCAATACAATGCAGGCACACTTCAACTTTATTTTCCATATGCTCTAACAGCCTCATATTTGCTCTAGACCAGGGGTGTCCAACCTTGGCAACTTTAAGACTTGTGGACTGTCTGCCAATGTTGGGCACCCCTGCTCTAGAGACCTGCCCAATGCTTTAAGCCGTTTTGTTGCCCCTTTAAGGAGCTTTGCAGGAGGAAAGAGAAATCAGTTTTCTCAGTCACAGGGTGTTGAAATGGGACCCAATGCAACTCCAATTCACATATAAATACAATAAACGCAAGAGCAATGTGAGAAATTAAACTACTTTTTTCATAAGATGAAGAAATATTAGCGTGCCCAAATGTTGAGGAAAGGCATTAAAATACAAGGTTAGCCCTTAATGAAAAACCGGACTGCAATATTGTATTTATTATCCCATAAAGGGCCTATCCTCAAAGCCTTTTTCACTCAGTTGTTTCCAAGTGGAGAGTGTTCCTTTAAGTGTATACTAACACCACACCTTTTAGGCCTCGCTTCAGAAAAAGCATTATTTCTATAATATATCAAAAGATTCCCTCGAAATAACGGCATCACTCTATCCCACGAAAGTTGCAGTGTGGCCCATGCTTCATCCTAAAGCAGTATGCTTAAATTTATTTATTAAAATTGTTTGTTCTCTCCCCTCTTTCCCTCCTGGTGGGGCTTCTCTGTTTTCCCCCCTTCCTACTGTCTTGTTTGGAGTATATTGTTTTTTTTTGGGGGGGGGGGAGAGAGGCAGGAAAGGAGAAACTTCATTGTACGGAATGGTCATTAACCATGATGCAAACGCCAATGTTTCCATAGAAACGCTTTGTCCACTCCTGAACAGAGGAAGACCATTTTTGAACCATTTGTCCATTTGATTAATTATGTCTTTGTGCCGAAGACGGCTTGGCTTGATTGTCTCATCATGCATTAGAGAAGCTCTTGCCTAACAAATGGGACTATTGTTTTGGCCCTATTCATCTTGGAACATCCCTGAGAGCTGATAGACGTTTCAGCAAAATGACTGGCCCTTAATGAGCTGCAGCTTGTCAGAAGTGTTTAGGACTTCAAGCTAGGCAGAGACCACGGTCATGACAGCTTCTGTTATTAAGGCCCTGAGTGGGATGTCTATAAAGGAGTCCATACAATGCGGTGACCCTGGTTGGGGTATCACATAGTTTGTAATTAACAGCCAGAAGTTCTATATGATAGATTCATAATAGATTTCCAAACCTCATCAAAACTTTTAAGAGGAAAAGAGAGAGAAAGAGTGGGGGGAGAGAGAGGAGAGAGAGAGGGAACGCACACGAGAGCTTTTGGAGAGCTAGTTCATGGGCAGAAAGAGAGCAGGGGGAAAAAGGGCTCCATGGGACAGTGTGAGTGGTGCTCAAGCAGGAATTATGGGAATGAAGTTTGAGTTTGTTGATCAAGAAGGGAGTGGTGCAGGGGTGGGTTTCTCGCCCCGTTCCAACCGGTTCGGTTGGAACGGGGCCAGCGGCGTCCTCATGCACGCGGGCAGCGCACGCATGCGTACTAGCGTCTGTGCAATGCTCCAGCTGCTCCTAGAGGATTGCGCAGGCGCTGTACGCGTCCTGCGCATGTGTGGAAGCGCAGAACTCGTCAAAACCGGGTAAGCAACGCGGGCGGGCGGGTGGGCCGTTCCTGGAAGTTACTTACTTCCGGGTTCGCTGACCAACCGGTTCGCGGGGACCGCCGCGAACCAGTTGAAACCCACCCCTAGAGTGGTGTAAATGGGATGTTACAATGAAGTTTTGGGGATCTTTCGTTCAGACAGACTTGTCATTAGATTTCCAATTGGATCAAGGGACGTTGAGGTTGTGCTCATAGCAGTGGCTAAAATAAAATAAATTGGAAACAGGCTTTCTGGGATGGCCAGACAAATGCCATGTATTATTGTTTCCTCCAAATTCCCATTTCTTGAAGATAACTCTCAACTGAATATATTTGACTCAGTTTGACAGCCATGGCTGACATTTTCTTAATTTCAGGAGACAAATCTGCCCATCTCATGTTTACATTAGTGACTATCCTGCTCTGAAATGTAAACAGCTTTGACTGAGAAGGGTCAACATCAGACACTTATATCCTTATGCCTGACAACAGGTGATCCATTCATTGCATAATGATACAACAACAAAATTTTAAGGCTTTTTCCTCTCCCAGCCCTGCCTGCTTCCTTTATATTATCCCCAACTCTATGCATTACCTACCCAGGGTGATGAAAAATGAAGCATTGCTGTAACCTTTGCTAATGATAAAACCCCAAGGAAAGTCCCCCCCCCATCTTTAAAATGCTTTGCATCTCTGGATCTTCCACTGAATGCACAGAGGCAACCTAAGCTGACATGTGCTTTAAATATCTCCCCATTCAGACTCAGCGATTAAGTGGTGCTCCTAATAAACACAGATGGAAAGCAGCACCCTGTAGCTACCAACAGCCACATTTAATCAGTTAATAACTGTGGATTAAATTTAATTCAGATTAATTTGTATTAGTATAGTATTTGTAACTCGGTTGCCTTCATATTAATTTACATGTTGTCTAGACATGACATCATATTGATTCTTTGTTTGGCCTGAATCCTAATTGCAATCCTGCAAGCTAATGGATGCAAAATTTCTGCTCAAAGACTACACTAACAACAACTACTACAACAACAACAACTACAACAACAGTGGGATTACCGACCGCATCCAACCAAATAAA